>NC_135787.1:15022083-15327500 GCF_051106095.1 Pogona vitticeps | reverse complement strand
TCTCCACAGGATGGACATAACAACAGATTTTCAGGACAGTTGTGGTCATGCCCAGAAAAAGAAAATCCCCTTGTCCATGTGGTGGGAATTGAGGGACCACACAATGAGCAGATTGTTCTGTGCACAGTTCGAAACAAACTAGAGTCTGGCCTATATCCGTGTCAGCCAAGTTTCCATATTGTAATGGGCTAAGAAACATATTTCTCCTCCCTGGAGAGAACAGTGCTATAAAAACTGGTCAACTAAATTATTCTCAGGACTCCCTAGGGATCTTGTTAGGCTGAAAGGGAGTACAGCAACGAAAAGCAAATCCATTTCCTGGTAGCATTCACAATTTTTCAAGTTATGTAACCATTTCAAAATAGAAGGGGAGAAAAGAGTTGTAGCTGTGTTAGTGGAAATGGATGTGATGTGCCACAGACACTCAAATCTGAAGCACGTTACATTGGAATTAAAGGGCAATGATGTCACTGAGAGGAACCTCTTTCCATCTCCTCACCACAGAAGGTCCAAGATATTTTGCAGTCAGAGGGAAACAACAGAGTAGTGCCCAATCTCTCATTTAACAGTGAGAAGCCAGTCTGTTCCATCTCAATTTCACACTGGCAATATATGGCCCATATTATGCAGACTCCAGACCATTTCTGTAGATCTCCAAATCACCTCACTGCACTCCCATAGGGGAAAAATATCTCCTTCAAGAGATATTACCACTCCTGGAGTTAACCAGAAGCAGCATTTTTTAGGTTTGGGGGTGTTCTCTCAAGATCTCTACCCACTCCCAGAAATACCAGCAATACAAAACCTGACCATGAATTTTCTAGGGGTTTATTTAGCAGCCACTTCTGGCCATGGAAAGATCTGGGGGAAATACCACCTCTAATCCCACCCACATTGCTGGGGTAGTGTCAGGACTGACTGATGAGATTCACAGCCATAGGACAGGGAGATGGCCACAAACGTAGCTTAAATGGCTTCTAGGTAAGGTTTGACAAATTCATGGAAAACAGGCCTACAAGGATTGTCGTTCATGGGATTTATCAGGGGTTATTAGCTACATGGAATCATCAGAAAGCAGTATATTTTTCCAGGTAGAAGCAGACTTATGAGAAGATCGAAGTCTTTAATGGCCGAAAGCCTCATGCCATTTGCAAATGAATTTGGTTCCTTTTTTGACTGGTCTTCAGGATGTACACACAGATTCTTTTGCAACTTGATTTGTCAAAGATAAAAGTCTACTTGAATCATCTCTCTCCAACAGTAATGTGCTTTCAGCTCTAAACATAGGGCCTCTGTAACATTCATTTCTGCCTGCCTCGTGTTTTAAATGTGAGCAAAAAGAACCAACGAAGGAAAGCAAAGGAGACAAGGTGTCTACATTCATTTTTTTTGTTGTTTTCTTGGAGACATTTTGGTGCATTTTAAGAACCCAAGGATAATTCTCCTGGATCAGACCAGTACTATATCTTAGTACTGACACATTTATTTCAATTCTTCTTGAGCTCAGAGTAGGTTTGTCCTATTTTGATCAGGCGCCTTCTGCTCTGTTTGTGGTGTACCACCCCCTCTTCTAATTGCAGCATGCCTTCCTCAGAATCAACGAAGAAACATATCTAAAGAGTGCTCGACAAAAAAGGGAGGGGAAAGGAATTAAAGACATTTTGAAGCCATTCTAGAATTCTACATACTTTCCTTTAGCATCTTTAAAAGGAATTGCTGTTGTTACATATCTCAGCGAAGTCTGCTAAGCTTAATTTCTAGCCTCAAAGTCACGCATGGCCTCAGAATCAAACCTAGACCTTTCTGGGCTCTCAGAGAAAATGTGGTCTTATAAGAATGCGCATTTGGAACCACTAATACATTTACTTCCCACAAAGGGATTTTTCTCAGAGATATGTGCCACAGCAATTTTGCTTGCAAATTAAGCCCATACTTCCTTTCCCATGATGCATCACAAAATGGAGCACACTAAATGCAATACACTGAGCTAATGAAAAGCACATGCCATGACAAAAATAAGTCACCACTTGGGGCAGCACTTTTTCGAAACACATGCTTAAACTTAGCACATCATGTGATCTCCCTGCACAAAAAAGAGAACAAAAAAAGAAAAACCGGACTGCTTGCACTCATGAGGCAGTAAATCAAAGGAATGAATGAATAAAAGACCAGAAAGAAGCCTATCTAATCTACCCTTCTGTTCAAATATAGCCATCAATGAACTCTGCAAAATCTGCACACAGGACATGAATTCAACAGCACATTCCTGCTCATGCTTTCCAGAAACTGATATTTAGAGGATGGAGCTAAGGGCTTCTGCTTGGAATATTGCATTCCAGGGCATACTCTCTCCCTGTCGGGCTTTAGGTGTGCACACTTATGAAGACAGCTGAGTTGGACTGGCTTGCTGGCAGGCAGTCAATTGCTCTGGCACAGGACTGACTGGAGAGTATTGGAAGGGGGAAGAGGAGATGGTGCATGTTTCAAGGAACACAGTGTGAAAGAATTCTTCAACCAAATAAAAGCAAGATTCCTTTTCCCTTGATTTCAAAGATACCCTCTTATCGACTTTGTGTTTAGCAAAGCGCATCCCAACACCTCCTCCTCAATCCCATTTTGTTCCAATACCAGCAGGTAGAACAATGCAGAAGCTTAAGAGGTGGGGGAATAGGGGACCAACTTGACTGCTGTTTTCCCTGCTTCTCTTTTGACCTTCTAGGATGGAAATGTATTCAGCATCTCATCAAGTTTTCATCACATTTAACATTCAAGAGACTCAGAAGTGCTAAGGGACTCTGTGTAAATGGAGGGAAGACACGGTAAAAGCACTGCTGCCCACCCGCCCTGTGGCTCACTTCCCTATCTGCTTTGTACTCTGATCTATGGATGGAAATTTGTATTTATTTTATTCTTGGAAGTGAGAACAAGAAAATTTTTATTAAAAAAACCCCCACCCAATAAGGAGAGTTTTGATGCATTTTTAAAACATTTTGCAGGGTTGGTTTTTGCACACAGAAAAACTTGTGTCGTATGACAATTTTATGAAAAAAAAAACCTAATGTTTTGAGAAGGACTAATGCCAGTGTTGATGAAAAACTGCCCTGGTCTTTTCAGTTCATTCAGGAACAAAACAAAACAAAAATATCTAACAGCCATTGCCTTTGTTATTAAGGATGAAAAAAATTGCAAGTTTTCATTCCATTCTTACTCTCAACAATCTGTATTTTGGAGGTGACAAAAGATGACTTGTTTGGTATTTGAACCCAGATAACCTAGTCTCAGAGTGAGTTATTTAGACTTTAAGTGCCAATTAATGAGAAAGAGGTGAACTCAGGGAAACTTGTAGCTATTCTCTCTGTACTTTTACTGCATAGCAAAAAGGGACTTTACCAGAAATTTAAAAACTCTGCAACACAGAATAGGGCATGAAATATAATATAAAAACAAAAAAACAAAGAAATATGGTTGTTGTAGGTTTTTTGGGCTGTTTGGCTATGTTCTGGAGGTTTTTCTTCCTAACATTTCGCCAGTCTCTGTGGCCGGCATCTTCAGAGGATAGGAGCTAGGACTCTGTCTGTGTTCTGGTGTAGTGTGTGAGATGTCCTCTGAAGATGCCTGCCACAGAGACTAGCAAAACATTAGGGAGAAAAACCTCCAGAACACAACCAAAAACCCACAACAACCATTGGATCCCGGCCGTGAAAGCCTTCGAGAACAAAGAAATAGCTTGCTTCAAAATGCGGCTGAATGAAATCTTAAAGCAACCCTCAATGGGAAGAGGCATTTGAGCAGCGTTTGGAAAAACTGGCCATGGTAGCTGCAGGACTGTGGGAATTCATTATATTTGGCATCATCATTTCACTCTCAGAGTCCTTCAAAGATTGTTGAGCAGGAGGAATATGACAAAGGTAAGTAAAATTATTAATTGTGAGAAACAACTGAAGAGAAAAGCTTTTTTTGCATTCTCTCATGACACTAAAACTCAAGGTCATCCAATTAAATTGACTGGCACAAAATGCAGTACAGAGAAAGGTAGATACACTTCACCCTATAGATAATTAACATACTGGTTCATTGCTCCCACACAGTATATGGTTGTTGTTGTTGCATGAGTGAATGTGGATTTGAGAGGTTCAAACATCTGGTGGCTACTAAATGTTTTTGACCATGAGTCACATAATTGGCCATGCTTGATGGTGTTTATCAGAACTGTAGCCCAAAATATCCACAGAGCACACTATTAACATTTACTTTACATACAAAAGGTTTCCTAGCTTAATCTTTGGCATCTCCAAACGGGGCTGGATAATACTTCTACATGAAAGGCTAGAAGATCATTGTAGGCAAAACATGGTCTCTAGGCTTTATGCAGCCCCCAAGCTCCCCAGACCATCTCCTGCTTCCCAAAGTGTTTCCATATCAGTGGTTTAGTTATCTGGTTGCAGAGCCAGAAGTTGAGAGTTTGATTCTCTACTCTACCTCCTTGACAGGGGCTGGACTCGATGATCTATAGGATCCCTTCTAGCTTTGCATTTCTAAGATGATGATGGCAACGATGACGGAGACAGCAACAACACTGATAACGACCGATGATATACCCTACAAATTGCAGGTCAAATTGTCTGAGATGGCTTTGAGAGAGAGAGAGAGAGTTTCCTTTGTGGATATAGTCTGCCACCCAGGGGCTGTTTTAGGCTTTAAAAGACTTTTCCTAAAAACCAGAGTAACTCTCAGGGGTTGAGCTGCTCTTAAAGGACCAGGGAAAGGCAAACATGACTTTCGAACACTTGTACATTACTCATCTCCACACAATTCAGAATAAAGCAGCTTTCCTATGTAGAACCAAGGGGAATGTGTGGGCTTGACATGGTTGGCAAATTTTGGATATATTGTCATTACCCAAATTCTATATAATGTTTATTAGAAATCAGCAGGATCGGCCCAGCCACTAAACAAAGTGAGGCAGCTGCTCCAACCAGCATATTCTGAATATCATGAAAGGTGAGAAATGTATTCATTATTTATTTCTATAAACAGAGATAAGATGGGAGGATGTGATTGTGGGATGCTATGTTTTCAAGTGTTGAAGAAAATACGGTTCTGGGTACATCACACCTTGTCTTGGGTGAGAGGAAAAATCTCTTGGGCCCCCTCTAAAAAAGAGACATGTCTCCCAAAAAAGTCAAGGAAGCTATCAGTAAGTAACAGACACAGAACCTCACTATAATTACAGTCTGACATTTAATGCTTCTGAAGTCACCAGGTGTACAAGGGTCAGACTTTAAATAAAATACATATTAAACTGAATTACTGAGATTGGTTTCTCTCTCTTTCCCATAAATATCTTATTTAACATCCTGGAGCTGAAAGCACAGTTTTAAATTGTTCAAGAAAAACGGGAATGCTGTTCTAATGTAACTCTCATGTAGAGTTTATTCCATCTTTACTGAGTTCATTATTTTTAAAAAATTGTTGGATGCTTCGAAGGAAGAACATTGCACCCATTTCAACTTCAGTTTCAACTTGGGTTAAACAAGCAGAAAACAGAGGAAGAGATGCCAGAGGATTAGCCAATTTTAAAAAAAACTTTCACAATATACATTTCTGTTATTCTTTCTCTTCCCAAAATGTAGGAGGGACATAAATTTTCCTTAGAAGTCATTCCCTTAAATTATAGGAGGTGGGAAACTGTGTCCCTCCAGATGTTTCTGGTCTACAAGACCCATAGCCCTAAGCAGTATAGCAAAGGGTAAGAAATAATGGGAGTTGCATTGCAGAAAGAGCTATCATAAACATAACCATAGCCATAACCATAACCATAGCCATAGCCATATGCTGTCAAGTCAGTTCTAAATTATGGCAACCCTCTTCAGGATTTTCCAAGTAGAGAATACACAAGCGATTTACAATTCCCTTCTTTTGGGGATGCCCCGGGGCTGTGCAGCTTGTCTAAAGTCACACAGGCTTGCTGTACTCCCAGGAAGCACATTGAGGAATCAAACTCCCAACCTCTGGCCCCAAAGCCAGATACCTAAACCACTGAGCTAGTCAACCAGCTACAAAAAGAGACAGAGGTCCACTTTACAGGCTGAAAATCTGCAAGACCAAGGAAGCTGTTTTTTTAAATGAGATAACTCAATTTAAAACACACAAAAGATATGTTACGCAAGGGCAGCTGTATGAAGATTTGCTGCTCAGCTCTACCAGATGCTGATAGTCCTGTGGTTATGCAGAGTGAAGCAACTGCCTCAGGTGGCCAGTTCTGAGAGACAGTATTGGCAGCCTTCCAGCTGTTTCTCCTAAAAACCCTGGCTCTTTTCTCCACACCACCAAAACTAGTTAGCTGTATATAGTGGAGGAGTCCATCCCATTTGCAGAGTTGATTTATCCAGTTGATTTCTGTACAAGGTGATTGGCATTCTTTACCTCAGGTGGCAAAATGTATTGGCCCAATCCTTTTACAAATACCTTTAACAGCAGAGAGAGAAATTGTAGTGCTGAAACAATGTTTGACATATGGATTAAGGAGAACCTTGTGAGTCCAGTTTTGTAGGAGTGATAGACCGACACCAGGCTTTATTATGAATTTACAGGAGCTATCCCAGGTGCTGAAATCTATCTCCAACACCATGGAGAGCTCCTAAAAAGTTCATACTAAAACCCAGAAAGACCAGTCAAAGGACCCAGTGAAAGGAACCATAATAAAATTAAATGACTTCCCCAAAAGGTACTCTCCACAGCACAGAAAGAGCAACGTTGGTGACCCTATGCTTGAGATCTGAAGCATGTTGTTATTTTGTTTTTAGTTCTTTATTTCAAGAACAGAGAAAAAGGGATTGTCTGCTGTTGTTGGATCAATAGTGCTTTAAGAGTGAGATGACCTGTAAAATATTACATCAACCTAGTAGCCGGCCCATGTGTGAATGGTTTTATAATCTGAATTTGTTTTCACTTGTTTTTGCTGTGTTTCATGATGACTGCAAGTCACCTTTAGCACCAACTAGTAGTGAAGGAAACGTATAAACAACCACAGGTTGGAGACCTAGAAGAGGGGCCTTAACTCTTTGCACTAGTGTGGTTCTCTTAAGGAACACTCCAACAGGATCATTGTGGGCTTCCCGTTCATGCAAACAGCATGTGTGTGGGAGGCAGTCTGGACCCCAGTAGAAACAAATTGGTTTAAATCACTCTAATCCTACTCCCTGGGTCCCACTCCAGATCAGAAGTGCCCGCCTGTTAATTGTGTAAACCCAGTCACATCTGGCCTTCCAGGTAGAACTGAAAGAGACCTGTTCTTCAACTGAAAGATAGGAATGGAAGCTATGGTGAGTGGAAATAGTGGAAGAATTTATAGTGGCCAAACATACAGCATTGGCATAATGCCTGCAAATTGCTTAAGCAGAGTGGGGAGAGGGAAAAGGTTTTGTGGTGAGAAACCTTTTAAACTGCCCAGAAATAAAGCTCTTTACAAGAGAAAAAAAGGCATTTATTAATGCAATACATAATTTATCAACAGCGTTAACTGCCGCAGGATCTAGTGATGGCTTTAAAATGAGATTGGACGTTTACATGGATCAGTCAATGAATATTAACCGTGATGACAAAAAGGCTGGTTAAATCAGAGCCATCTGCACTGTTAATCAAATAAGTGAGTGGCAGATTTTCAGGAGTGCTGGAGGAAGTTTTCTTACAGTACAGTACCTTGTTTTCAGAATCATACTCCCCGTCAAAGCAACTTTTCCAAGTTTTGGGAGGGCTGTCATCTTTGTATCCTCCTTGTGGTCTTTTCAGGATTGGTGATAAAGAAAAAACTCACTTTCTATGGGACATGATTCGTGGTGGACAACCTTTGGCTCTTCAGATGTTCAGATTAACAATGCCAGCATGTTCAATGCCAAGAGTCCTGCTCTGTTGACTGAATTCTGGGAGTCCAAAAATGTATCATTGCCAAGTTCTGCTTCCAGCTTCAAATCCCAGAATCCCTAGCCGGCAAAGTATTGGTTATTTTTGCAGGGGAAAACTGAGAGTCACAGTCCAAACCAGAAAGTTTTAGCTCAGGGGTCTGGAACACATGGTTATGGAGTCTACATTCAATCCCTCCCATCTCAGAGCATGGTCTGCTAATGCCACCAGATGGTGGGCCTGAGAAACCAGTTCTGAAAATCATGAGAAGTGCTGCTATAGGTCAGAATCCTCGTGATGGTGCATAATTAATTAAATTAATTGGTCTGACACACTTCAATGGCCATGTCTTCCACCCCTACTGTGCCTACTTCAATACGGATTGCTTTTTAAATAGTCGTCTTCTTGTTGTTCTTCTAACAAACCGTGGACGTCATCCTGGCTCCTTTGATATTAGGTGCAGCATCTCAAGGTAGGCTTCAGCAGTATGTGGACCGAGAACTCCCAGAAGTGCAAGCTGGGTTCCGAAGAGGCAGAGGTACTAGAGACCAAATTGCTAACATGCGCTGGATTATGGAGATAGCCAGAGAGTTCCAGAAAAATATCTACTTCTGCTTCATTGACTATGCAAAAGCCTTTGACTGTGTGGACCACAGCAAACTATGGCAAGTTCTTAAAGAAATGGGAGTGCCTGACCACCTTATCTATCTCCTGAGAAACCTATATGTGGGACAGGAAGCAACAGTTAGAACTGGATATGGAACAACAGCTTGGTTCAAAATCGGGAAAGGAGTACGAAAAGGCTGTATATTGTCCTCCAGCTTATTTAACTTATATGCAGAATACATCATGCAGAAGGCTGGACTGGAGGAATCCCAAACCGGAATTAAGATTGCCGGAAGAAATATCAACAACCTTCGATATGCAGATGATACCACTCTGATGGCAGAAAGTGAGGAGGAATTAAGGAACCTTGTAATGAGGGTGAAAGAGGAGAGTGCAAAAAACGGCCTGAAACTCAACATAAAAAACCTAAGATCATGACCACTGGTCCCATCACCTCCTGGGAAATAGAAGGGGAAGATATGGAGGAAGTGATGGATTTTATTTTATTGGGCTCCATGATCACTGCAGATGGAGACAGCAGCCACGAAATTAAAAAGACGCATGCTTCTTGGGAGGAAAGCAATGACAAACCTTGACAGCATCTTAAAAAGCAGAGACATCACCTTGCCAACAAAAGTCCTCATAGTCAAAGCTATGGTTTTTCCTGTTGTGATGTATGGAAGTGAGAGCTGGACCATAAAGAAAGCAGACCGCCGAAGAATTGATGCCTTTGAATTGTGGTGCTGGAGGAGGCTCTTGAGAGTCCCCTGGACTGCAAGGAGAACAAACCTATCAATTCTAAAGGAAATCAACCCTGAGTGCTCACTGGAAGGACAGATCCTGAAGCTGAGGCTCCAATACTTTGGCCATCTCATGAGAAGAGAGGACTCCTTGGAAAAGAAATGGTAGAAATGTTGGGGAAGTGTGAAGGCAGCAGGAGAAGGGGACGACAGAGGATGAGATGGCTGGACAGTGTCTGCGAAGCAACCACCATGAATTTGACCCAACTCCAGGAGGCAGTGGAAGATAGGTGGGCCTGGCGTGCTCTGGTCCATGGGGTCACAAAGAGTCGGACACAACTAAACGATGACGCAGCATCTCTAAAGAATGATGGTTGCGTTGCATCCAAACGGGTAGCTCTGTTCTTGTTGGGTAGTCGGTGGGTTTCTTTATGGAGCCAGCCTTAACACCAAGAACTCCTTACTAGACACTTGAACTTCCAGATGTTTTTGGAGCATCCAGAAGTCACAGCTTGCATGGCCATAGTAAAGGAACAGGCGGCTGGTGCTATGAAACATCCGGACACGCAGAGGTTCCCCCCGTCCCTGCTGTATACACTTAAAACCATCAGGTCCTTACATAATTCTCCCCTTTAATGACAGAGCGCAACAGGAGGGGGGGATAATGGGCGGGGCTACCGAGGAAAGGGCGGGGTTACACGCCCAAAGACACCCCCTGCCCCTCCCTCCTCAATTTAGACCAGAAGAAAACAGGTAAGAGGTCCTTCTCCTTGGCTCCGGGGTTCCCACTTGTTGCCGTCTTCAACCCGCTTCGGCGGGGAGGATGCAGAAACCATCCCTTTCCGTAAACCAAGACTAGGCACAGGTTTGTTTCATGTTGCTTGGGGAAGGGAAGAGGGGGGGGGACGAGAGAAGGGAGGCTCTCGCCACCGGGCGGAGCCACCCAAGGACAGAAAGAGAGAGAGAGAGAGAGAGGCGCGGGCGGGGTCCTCTCCGCTGCCGAGCTCGTGTGGGCGCTGCCTCCGGTCCCTCCTCCTCTACCTGACGGATCAGGCGGAGAGCTAGAGAGACGAGGCGAAGGGAAGGAGGAAGGAAGGAAAGAAGGAGCCTCGGGAGCTTGCTTTTTCCGCCGCCCAAGCGCGTGGGATCCGGATCGCTCCGCTTTCTCTACCTTCCCCTCCTTGCCTGCCTTCGCTCCGTTATCCCGAGGCGCGAGGCTCTTCCTCCATCCTGCCACCGCGATGTTCTGAGCGGAGAGCATCCTTCGCTAAGTCTCCGTGCCGGTCGTTCTTGCTTTCTCTCTGTTTATCCTTTTCTTTTTAAAATTGCTGCATTCAACTATTCTAAAGGTCTCTCAAGGCAAGGAGCGTTTTTAAAAAATAAACAAATAAAGGAGAGAGGTAAGTAACTTGGCTGGATTTGTAGCTTTTTTTTTTTTTTACAACCCCCCCCCCCTTTTCGGGAAGGAAGAGAGGGGGTAGGTTTAAGGCTGTAGTCTTGAGTGCACTTACTGGGGAGTCAATCCTAATGAACTCGAGGAGATTTTACTTCAGCCAAGATGGAATTAGCCATAGCCAATCAGTTTGTTTACTCAGAAGTAGCTCTTTCCCGATCCTTTAGCATTAGTGCCCAGTAAGGTGATGCCTTGGTAAGTCTGCTTAAGAATCCAAACTAAGACAACCTTGTGACAGTCATCTGCCCCTTGAAGCAAGCATGGCTTGGTTCTGAGTAAACATACCTTGAAAGACCATGCTATTGTTTTCCTGGGGCAAAAATTACAATAATAATTTTATGCTGAGTTTTGAATTTGCTGATGAAAACCAGGAAATTGTGTGTGAGGCTGGAGCCCATCTCTTAAACAGCTCAATTGTAGATGCCTTATGTTGTGGCTTATAATGTGTCTTTACAGGCAAAGGAAACAGGTGTCTTACATAGACTTCAAAAGCTCTGAATCTGGCTGTCTAGATCTTTCTCCTTTAGGATCAAGGAACCTGCTCTGTTTTGGCAAAGGTTCTGGGCCATTTGCTTCATTTCATGAGATTTCTAGGAAACGCCTAGAGAGAGAGGGAGAGAGAGGGAGAGAGAGGGAGAGGAGAGGAGAGAGAGAGAGAGAGAGAGAGAGAGTGAGAGAGTGTGAGTGTGAGAGTGAGAGTGAGAGTGAGAGTGAGAGTGTTGGCTTACTTTTGTAGCCACCACAGTCATTTAGGCAAACAAGTAAAGAACATCACTAACCCCACTGAGCTATGACTCCCTCTAAGGAGCCATAACCAGTGGGGAGGTGTGGGAAAGTGGAGAGGAGGGTCTATTGTTCCCTCAATGTACAGTCATCACTGGGAAGGGATTAATCCTAAAAGATCAGCAGCAACAGCTACCACTGCTCAAGACTCACCTTGGCTAGCTGCTGAGGAATTCCAGAGCATCCATTCAAACAGGATTGCTGGTAAAACTCCCATGTGCAGACCACAGTGTTAAAGATGAACAATTAGTCATCAAAGCAGGAGTGAGTAACTTGCAGCCCACTGCAGCTCTCATCAGCTAGCCTAGCCAGCCTGTAGAACAAATGGGAAAACAGTGGGATCACCAACAAGTGGAGGGAAAATAATAGGGTCACCAACAAGTAGAGGGACATTACTTGAGTGTAACAGAAACCTCTTTGCTGATTCTGCTGTTATGGAAATTCACATTGTTTTGGCTTCTGTACCAGAATGACCTAGAATCCAGGCAATATATATTCAAAATGCCTTCATTTGTTTCTAATCCAGGTGGATCAATCTAGACAGAAATATTCACCATTGAGGGGTGGGTGTTTTAAAGCAAGTGATTCGGCCTCTATGTGTTTTTTTCACTTGATCAAATGAAGATGGATATTTTGTTGTCATTGTAAAACTGTGCCATTGTGAATAAAAGTGAATCAAAATAACACGCCCTTGAACTGGGACCCCCTTCTCCCCTAACTGCAAATTTATCCCTGTGTAACACCATAAATTGGGTATGTGATTATTTTCAATATGGGAGGAGTGTTAAAAATTGCAATGGAGAGCTGCTGTCTACATGAACAATGTATCTGTACTGTTGAAGTCAGAAACTTCTGTTTAAAAAGAGCTTCATTCTTCTTACTAACAGCCTGCTTCCTTAGAATTTTTGAATGCCTCCCCACCTCTTTTCACGGTGTGCTAAACAACCACCAACACTCCTATATTTAAAGAATTACACAGCTCATCATGGCCTGGAAGGATTGGCTGTGAACTTCCCTTGTTTGAAAATGGCAGAATTAGTACCTAGCTTCATTTATGTATTCAATCTGGTTGAAGGACAAAGTGCTAACTTCTTAAAACAGGGAAGGGCAAATTTGCCTTGCTAGATGTGTGTGAATTTTTTTCGCCCCAACTGCAACTGCCATCAGCCTTTGCTAGCATAGTTAACGGTGAGGGACTGTGGCCACTGTAGTCAGCTTCCCACTTCTGTCTTAAAAGGAAACTTAGTCTGCAAACATATGCAAGGAGAAGCAATGCTTATGAATAGATGTGAGCAGGATGTAGCTATTAGGCATCTTATCTGTAGTGATATAATGCTGTACTGGATGGATTTTGATCATGCCCCGTAAGGAACCTTAGTGTTTTTTTAATTTGGTAAAACTGAAATCATTTGGAACAAGCAGATTGTACACATGCTATTGAGCATCACAGAATTAAGTTGGATTGTGTTGGTTTATTTGTGAGAGCCAGACCAAAAAACTCTGCTGTCCGGAGCAAAAGGCAGTTGGAGTATGAATCTTATTTTGACCCTAGTGATAGCATAGCATGCTCCTGATAGCATACAAACAAGCTTAGAGGACAAACACCAGTCAACTGGTCTGTTTCACACGGTCTTCTCCTAGCTCACTATGACTCCCCACCTACAGTATCTATCACCTTGTGCATCAGCTCCACTCTGCCTTACGCTAGGGCCAGCCAGCCCTGATTCTTTAAAAAAAAGGCCTTAATCAAAGCAGTAGAATCAATCCTTAGTAAATACTGGCCAAAAGCCTGTTGCTTAGTGTAGTAAATTGCACCAGGGGTAAGCCCATTGAATCAATGGAGTCAGTTCCTTGGTAAGATCCATTGATTTGAATGTGCCTACTCTTTTAACTGCAAGTTGCCATGCTAAAGTAAATCACAGAGCAGTCCTATGTGAATCAGTAGAAGTCATGGAGGAGTTGACTCACCAAATCCCCTTTGATTCAATGAGTCTACTCTAGTGTGATTTACTGTGTTAATCAACAGAATTTAGGCCAATGTCTGGATTGAGCTACTAATATGCCATTTAAAATTTGACCCAGATCTATGGTATTGTAGTAATTCTTTCCCTAGCGTTAAGGTGGGGATTTATTTATTCTTATTGTATGGATAACACACCCCAACCCCATCCCGCAAGGCACGGTGCAGAGATCATAATGAAAGTACAGAACTGCACTGTCACCAGAATCAGATGTATCAACTGAAATGTTTGTCCGTGCACACTCTGCTTTGTAGTGAGCTGATAAATTCTTGTGGCGCTGCTGGCTGTTTGGGATTTGAACTGAAAGATTCAGTTGAAAGAGTAGATGCTGCTGGTAGACACAGATTAGTGCCGTATGTTCTTGTTTGTTCCCTCTAGCTTCAGTGGCAGCCTTCGTTTTTAAAATAATAACATGCTCAGGGTAACAAATGAGGCTGTATGTTGCTCAGAGTGTTGTGTGAGCGTGCTATCAGGGGATGACTCTTAGGAGGAAGGAGAGAGCGTCAACATTGATATTATATAATGTAACCAACGTGAAGCCTCCTGTGTTCTAACAGGTGAAATTAGCATGCTCTGTCTGATCTGGGAGTTCACGTCCTGTCTAGGTTAACCATAGGCTAACTATAATCTGTCAGCCTTGCTGACTTTGTAGGGTTGATGTGAAGATAGAACCAAGGAATGCCATGTGCCTGGAGCCTCTTGGGTTAAGTTAAATAATTTGATGGATGTATGTATGAATGCAGGTGGTACATTTTAATGTAATTAAATTAAAATATTTTTACTCCAACTTTCTCCTAAGAAGGATCCAAGTTTGCGTCACACAAACACAGCACAACAAACTAGTAACAGTAAATTAGTCAAATGTGTTTAAAGAATTAACGATGTTATATTTGAAAGGTTAGGTAAAAGCATTACTAAAACAGATTTAGAAACAACAAAATACAAACCATCCCAGACAGTCAGTTGCTAAGGAAAAGAGAAGAGAAATGTTTTTGCCTGCTTGCTGAAGGACAGTAAAGATGGGGCCAGACTGGCCTCCAGTGGAAGGGAGTTCCAGAGTCTGGGAGCAGCAACAGAGAATGCACCTGTGAGGGTGGTGGGACTGAGATTATCTTAATGCCTCCATAGCCATGGTACAAGGAAGACCCAAAACTATAGCTGCAATCTTTTCTCTGTGTATATATTATATAGGCACATGGGCAAATACAAGCTAATAATAACATTGTCATAGAGAAAGTCCATTTCAATTCCAGGTATATAAGGATTGCCGTGATGCTCGGACAGTTTGGGAGGCATGGGTAGTGGTGGAAGATGATGCCCTCATCCTTGATGATCAAAAGAACTTGCAGGCCTATCAGCACTACAATGCAGGGTATGGGGAACTGTCTTCTATGCCAACCTGTGACAGTTGTCTGTTTCACATGTCAGTGATCAGATGCTGCAGTGTTTGTGGATGAGGTTATATGAATTCACCCTGAGAGAAACTGGCAAAATAATAGCCAGCTTTCTTTGTCTGCTGCAAATAAACCAGTTGTTGGCAGCACAATGCAACCTCTTTTGTGGTTGATTATAGAGCACTTGCCTTTCATGTCTGGGAGGGGCCCCATATCTTGCGTGGTTTGCATGCAGAAGATTCTGAATTCAATCCCTGCAGAAAGGGCTAGGAGAGAATCCTTGGAGAGCTACCACCAGTCAGAATTGACAGTATGGTGTCAGCTGAGGTTGATGGCTGTCATGCCAGTAGGGCAGTGAAGGAGTTCCAAGATTTAGGGAGAATTTAGAAGACTTATTTTAGTTTTGGAACTGCTTTGGGAAATAGAGTTCAGCACCTTGGGTAGCTCCCTTAAGTTATGATGACCAGAATTCAAAGTGGATTCTGCACCCAGACTAGCATCCATGCCACCATCCTTTAGTTGGACATATTTTATCTGTTTATTCAATTTATAAACCAAAATTGCTACTCTGGGCAGTTTACGACAGAAATAAACATAAATTATGTACTCAATATAAACATTAGGCTACCTCATACATAAACAGCAACCCAAGGTGGGGAAACAAGTTCAAAAATACCCTACAGTATTCTCCTTCCTCCACTGTCCCAGCTATTTGAGGAGAGCCTTCCCCCAAACCTCCCGGAATAGCTCTGTTTTTAAAAGCATTTTAAATATATGAGAGGAGGGTAGTTGCTGCAGTTCCTGTGGGAGAGCATTCCATAGAGATGGCACCACTCCTAAAAAAAGCTTGGTTTGTGGTTACCAATTTCTGGGCTTCTCTAGATGTCAACCCTTGAAAACACAGGGTTTGTAATTTGAAAGCTACTTAGTTCATAAGATTCTGGGTTCAGTCTCTGGTGTGTCCAAGGGAAACTCCTTGTTTGAGATTTTGGACCACTAACACAGCAGATAGCACTGGGCTTGATGTAACAATGTTCTGACTCTACCACATGTGGCAGCTTTTCATAGTCAGATTTGACTGTTTCACTCTTATGTACGTGCCACCATGGGGGAAGAAAACTTACCTGCAAAATATAGGAAGTGATAGTCACAGGACCATAAGGTAAGTCACATTTGCTGTAGGATATATGGAATACTGGTGTGATTTCTTCATATAGTGAATGATCACTTACCTTATTGCTTTCCTTTCCAGTGGTGGACCTACACGTTCTTTGGCCATGGATGTATTCATGAAAGGATTCAATAAAGCCAAGGATGGAGTTGTGGCAGCAGCAGAGAAAACGAAGCAGGGTGTGGCAGAAGCAGCAGGGAAAACAAAAGAAGGTGTCTTATATATGGGTAGGTAGGCAAGCAACTCTAAACTAAGCTTGTTTTTCTTCTCTGACTGATTTAAACGGTGATGTATTAGAGCACCCATGAGGAACCTGTTGCGGCACAGATGTTGCTGGATTTTTGGTGCATAGCCAAATCATTCTTCCCCTTTGGGATGAAAATACAGTAATAGACTGCCCAATGGTATTGGGTGTGTGTATATGGGGCAGGGGAAGGGGAGGGAAATAGAATCTTTACCTGTATTTATAGTAAAAATCCAGGTTATCCAGACAGCCATTTTACCACATATCTGCACTTAGTGTATGGCAAAAAAATTCCTTGCACTTAGCAGGAGAGTAACATATGACCAAGTCTGTCCCAGACAGTGGAATTCGCCTTGAGGTTGGTGGGTGGTCTGTGGGGCTCCAAGGCTGATAGAAATGGAGGAAGAAGCCATAGGAAAAGACTTATTGGCATAAACCGGGAGCATCATGTCCAACAGTAGCTCTCCAGATGTTTTGGACTGCAGTTCTCATAATCGCTCATTATGGCCTAGGATGGGTAGGGCTGCTGTGAGTTACACAGGACCACACAGTTAACCATCCTTGATATGTGTAAAGCTTTAAAAGGTGTAAATTGGGCAGTGATGACACACAGCTTTACAGTAGGTTGGCTTGGTAATCTGTCCTTCTGGAAACTTTAATGGGATGTGTTGTGAGGACTTTCAGGTTGTGTATCATGGTGATGATGCATCCAGCATTAAGGGAGACTGTGAATTTCTTGAAAAGACCTTAGAGACTAAGGTCCCTTTAGAGCAGCGGTCTCCAAACTATGGCCTGTGGGCCACATCTGGCCTATGTTGCTGTTTTGTCTGGCCTGTTCCCTTCAGCCTGTATGTATGTGGGGTGGGTAGGTGGTGGGGTGCATGCATGTGTGCATGCTTGTGACGAGGGCATGTGTGTTTGCATCTGAGTGGGCACCCAGGGGGTGGGTGGGGGTGCATGTGTGTGTGCATGGCCCTCACTGTGAAAACTTTGGGGACCCCTGCTTTAGAGAGTTCACAAATATGGCTAATATGTCCTGGACTGCTCCACTCCAGTCTAGAAATAGAAGAGTTCTATTTCTAAATGCTTCTCTACAAGCAGAAAAAAAATCATGCATGTAGAAAACACGTTTGAGGAAGTGATGCAGTATAAACCTCTTCCTGGCAGATAAATCTTCTACATAAAGAGTTCAATGTTTTTCTAGCTGGACATCCAAACATGTCATTTCTTCTCCTCCAGGAATAATTTCCCACAATCTTGTTGAGTCCAAAAGCCAACATTCCTTCATATTCGCTCTGTTATTTTATAGTGGCAGACTGTTCTGTTAGCTGTTTGAAGTGCACTAAAATGTAAAATGGATAACTTATTTTTAAGTGCAATTGAGAATTATTACATTGAAATACACCTTGGTAAGTGTAGGTTGAATTGCAAGCTTGGTGTGTATTGGAGCAATTACACAAGTGCTTTAGTGTACTCAGTGAATCCATTTAAAATACATTCACAGCATGCCAATTTGGTGTGTTGAATGGGTGCTCCTTGCAAAGTGCAAAGAAGCAATGCACTTTCCCCCCCTATAGAATTGTCTTTATTAAGGGAGAATTTGTGGTAAAAGAGAGACAATGGGTAGTATACAGCTGACAAATACAGTCACCACAATATTATCCCCAAACAAAGATGGATGGTACCTTTATTATACTATGAAAATCTGAAAAGCAGGAATAAGCTAGCTTTTGAGTTCAGTAGGACTCCTTATCAGGTTGGTCACTGCAAAGCTGTGGGGGTATTCGTGTGAAAGAGAAATTCCCCAAATTCCCCCCAAATAATCTTGGCCAAATGTTAAGGCTAGGGTCTCTTGCTTAAAGTAGATTCCAAAATGGACCCTGCAACATTTTAGAATCTGGTGTCACTTAGGGATATGTAGATTCCTTGTTGTGTCATATTATGTTATACAGTATATCCAAGTTGCTGTTGTCCCTCTGTTTCCCATTGGTGTCTGGTATTTTCTAATTGTGATTAGGCTGGTTCTGCTCATTAACAGTGTGATCAACTGCCAGGAGTGTGGGCCTCAGCATGTACCCAACAATGCCATCCCCCTTTGTTTCTTTCTTAAAAATTCACACTGTTGCTGCAAAGACCAGTCTATGAGCACTCCATATAGCTGGAGAACAGCCAAGACTGGTGACTATGATTTTTTCAGGGGTGGTGAATCCACTCTGGGTTTTACCCCAGACTTTGCAGCAGTTATCCAAGATGCTAAACCCTAGCTTCAAATAAATAAATAAATAAATAATTTTCAGCACCCTGGATAGCTCCTGTAAAATTTGGTCCAAAGCCAGGAACAGCTTCACTGCCCCTGTGAAATTGGAACCATCAGCCTCTGCTATTGAAAAACATGTGGTTCAGTTGTTTGGACCCTTGTATATCTATCACAGAAAGAGTGAGCGCAAATCCATAGTGGACTTACTCATAAGACATGTTCATCTGTATAAAACTGGCATGCTTCAAACAGTGATTTCCTTTTTCTTATGCATAGAATTAAGGGAATAAAGAAAGCTGGCTTTATCCTCCAAACTGCTAGCTTTAGTGTTTCTCTTTGATGGCCACAAGAATTATGAGTTTGTCTCTGGAAATATTTCAGAAAATTTGATCAGAGCAGCTACTCTTCAGCTTTGAGTTTCAACATAATCTCATATGTCTTCCGAGCCTTTAGCAGCAGGAATACTCATTCCATGACAAATGTTTCTCTACAGTTTCTCCTGGTTACCTGCTTTCCAGTCCTTGATGTGCATACTTCTCTGACAAAGAGTGGCTTGCACTCACTCTTTTTGTGATAGATATACAAGGGTCCAAACAGAATGAGTAGCAATACATAACTCATCACAACCAAGTTACATTTACAAGCGAGGGTTGTTGCTACATTAACAAGTGAAATGTCTGCTGTCTTAGAAAATAATGCATGTATGTTTGCAGGAACAGTCTTTCATATTGCAGAATGCCTGTATTATCTTTTATTGGTGTAGTTTCTGTGCCTGGAAGACTGCTATTTATTTTTCATAGGTCCTTTCGGGAAAAGCCTAGATCTGACATGGTAGAAATGGCCTAGCTATATTAATTTAAGCCTCTTGAAGGAGGATTTATCTAAGCAACCTAATGGGGCAACATACTGAAAGCAGTGTGTACTCACATGCCCACTTCCTGTCCAACATGTGTCCTAAAGCATGATTCATAATCATGTTGTCTATTGCCAGGACAATAATTTAGGAAGGCTTCTTCTACTCCTCTTTGAATGCAGCACAATGAAGAGAAATTTGTGTATTTCCTGTCTTCCTGCTGTCCACCTTTTAAGAAGGTTTCAAAAGCAACAAATGTACCTACTACAACAATTCTGCATCCACAGCTTTTTTCCTTGAAATATTGGTCACCATGCAGTATCTCATTTCCTTGCCCCAAAGCTATAGAATTGTAGACATAAAAGAATCCCAAAGGTTACTGAGTCTACCGCTAAAAAAGTAGTAGATCCATAGTAAAACACCTCTGATAGATGATCCCCATACTTCAGTTTTAAACCTCAATTGAAGGCAAGTTAGTCACTTTCCAAGATAGTTCATTGCAGTGTTACTTCTTGTCAAGAAAATACAGGAATGCCGTTTTCTTGACATTGAACATTGAAACAGTCAAGCAGACAGCTAGCTTTCAATAATTTCATCTTCCTCAGGCTGTGTACTAAGATATTCTGTGTAGTTCCAAAGCTACACACGGCTGTTGTTTGTGCCAAGTGTTGTGTTCTTCCTGATGTTGAGACAAAACCTCCTTTCTTGCTATTTGATGCCACTAGTTCAAATCCTACCTTACAAAGCTACATAAAACAATTTCTCCATCTTCTATCAGACAACTCTTCAAATATTTGAGATGGCTATGTCACCATCTCTGTCTTTTCTCCAGGCTAAACATGACCAGCTCTTTCAACCACTCTTCATCAGTTTTACTGTGTAAATTTCTGAATCTTTCTTTTTTTGAGGGATTATCTGTTCCAGCCAAGTATTACTTGCTAACAGAAGAGCTAACGTTGCTCCTCACTCTGTGGAATGCCCTCCACTTGGCATTCTTATTACTAGTTTCTAGATGCCAGGAAAAGACCTCCAACTTCCATCAATCTCTTTGATTTTTACTGCTCATGCTACCTTTTTTCTTGCTGGCATTTAAAATAATATTCAACTGAGAAATTAAAATGAAGTTAACATCTTTATTGTTGTTTAGCTTATTTTATTGGTTCTTTTTTCAATATTTCTGCTTTTTGAGTTTGCCATTTGAATTTTATTGACTGTCCTTGTTTATGTACTTGTTGCCATCTGGACAGTATATAAACCTTTTAAAAATAAATAAATAAAAATGAAGTCAGTATTGGGTGAGAATTCTGCTGTACAAAATACATGCGTACACTGTTTCATGAATCCTATCTCATCAGTTGAGTGGAAACCAGGGGTCAAAAAGATACAATGCATAGCATCCTTAGCTTACAAACCTATTGTTTTAAACGTAGCTTATCTTTAGAGAGGATTTTTGGGAGTCAGCAAGCAAATGAGATACGAAGCCTTTTAAAATCTTATTTATAATTCTTAAAAATTTTTTAAAAATCTTCATATACTGCAGTTTGATCTTACATTTTTTGTATGCTGCCTTGGGTCCCTGGTAGGGAAAAAGGGCCAGGTGAAAATTAAATAAAATCCCATATTTTTCCATATATAAGACTATGCTTTTGTCTAAAATCTTTAGACTAAAAATTGAGGGTTGTCTTATACACGGAAGCAAGCTAAGGAAAGAACACTTTGATAATTTGAGAAGGAGTGAGAATATGTTTTTCTCACACAGTTGGTTGACTGACGCTTCCATTATTTCACAGCAGTGCCTGTGTTATAATAGGCTAATCAGAGTTTCTGGAGGGATACAAGATTCTCACGTTTGTTCTAGAACGTGGAAGCTGAGAACCTATACACACACACACATACACACACACACACACACACACACACACACACACACACACACACACACACACACACACACACATATATATATATATCTTTCATGGAGATCATTATAGATAATTTGACTGAGGTTCAGTACAATGTAAAGAACGAGGCCAGTGATATTTCCCCTCCTACATTGGACTGATTGCATGAATCATCACTGATGTGAGGGCAGCTTTGCTACAGAACATGCTTTAGGACATGCTTTCACTTCGAGTTTCATTATTTTATCACCCTACCCACCCCACCATCTGCTGTGCAAGCAGCCGAAAAGAAAGAGGGAGCTACATTATTGATCTGCTTTGATGGGGAATGTTTGATTCCCTCTGTCATTCTGAAAGTGTCCATGGTCATGAGGGTTCCTTCTCAAATTGCCAGCTAATGAGCAAAGCACACTTTGCTTGGGCTCTGTGAAAAGAAGTACAGTGGTGCCTCGCTTAGCGATGTTAATCGGTGCAGCAAAAATCGCCGCTAACCAAAAACATCGCTAAGCGATTTTAAAAAGCCCATAGGAATGCATTGAAGCCCCTTCAATGCGTTCCTATGGGCAAAAAACTTACCTTTAAGCGAAAATCCTCCATACAGTGGCCATTTTCGCTGCCTGGTATGTGAGGAATCTGTCCCAAAACACAGCAGGCGGCCATGTTTTTTACCCGGCGGCCATTTTGGAACCGCCGATCAGCTGTTGGGAAAACATCGCTATGCGAAAACTGGTAAGCGAAACAGCTTACCGATCATCGCAAAGCGATTTTTTCCCATTTGAAACATCACAATGCGATCGCTTTTGTGATCGCAAAAACCAAATCGCTATGCAATTTCGTTGTTAACCAGGGCGCTTGTTAAGCGAGGCACCACTGTATATGCATCAGGCCATCCTTCACTGATGATTATAAAAATGCTTCCTTTTCATCATTTCCATAGTAGTGATCTCTGTTTCCTTGTTTAACTAATGGAATCACAACATTTAGACCATTGGAATACTGATTAGGATTTATTTTCATAAACTAATCCAGGGGAGGCAAACCTTTTTCGGTTCGAGTGCCCAAAACAAGGTGGTGGGGAAGAAACCAGTGGCTGCCGTGCCACCTGGAAGACCAGAACCGGAACTGGAAGTGGTAGTTTCAGGGGGAATCATGGGGATGTACAGGAAGTTAAAGGGGGAATCATGGGGATAGACAGGAAGTTAAAGGGGGAATCATGGGGATAGACAGGAAGTTAAAGGGGGAATCATGGGGACGGATAGGAAGTTAAAGGGGGAATCATGGGGATGGACAGGAAGTTAAAGGGGGAATCATGGGGACGGACAGGAAGTTAAAGGGGGAATCATGGGGACAGATAGGAAGTTAAAGGACCCAGAACAGGAAGAGAAATGGGGAATCCCAGCTGCAGCCACTTCAAAACGTTTCACTCACATGCCAGAAGAAAGGGCTTCCCGTGCCAGCTGTGGCACGCGTGCTATAGGTTCGCCATCACTGATCTAATCCAATCAATCAATCGCATGTCATTGAGACAAATCTGACTTATGGTGACCCTTTTCAAGGTTTTCCAGGGAAACAACCCTGTCCTGGGGCTGTGCGACCTGCCCAAAGCTGCACAGGCTGGCTGTTTTCGCAGGAGGCCCAGCGAGAATTCCAGTTCCCAACCCCTGGCTCTACCCCTGAGTTATCAAGCCAGCTTGTTTTCATAATTTATTTTCATAATAAATTTATTTTCATAATAAATTTATAAAATGTTTCAGAGAGGGATTTTCTTCTAATTAACTCATTTATTTCAGAGCTATCGGAAATAAATCTCCAGATGAAGCATCACTCTCCTACTTTAAAAAAAAATCAGGGATATTTTGGTTCCTGTTTCCCTGCCTTTTACAAAATACCAAAAAAAAATTAGAGGTGGTGGCAGGCTTATTAATAGCAATCCTAATCTCAACCCAAGGCGTGTTGGATAAGCTGCTTCCCAACTTTACAGGATGCTCTATTGGTTTATTTGATCATCCCCTGTGCGCACTGGGTTTAAGAGTCAAGTGCACTGATTCCCAAAGGGATGTAAGTATCACTCAGGGAGATGTGAAGACATTCTGAGGTACAATGCAAGACTGTGAGATGCTTCATCATCACCCTTCATTTTTGTTTTTCGCTATTTCCTAAGCTAGCTTGCATTTCTATCACTTTAAAAATGAGCAGAAACGCTTTCTCTTTTAACAAATTTGCTTTCATTTATTTTTAACTGAAAATGGTTTTTAGTATGTTTCTTTGTTTATTTTTAGTTTTACATTTTATTGATCAGACTGCTCAGTGGTTCAGGTATCTGCCGACAGAGCCAGAGGCTGGGAGTTCAATCCCCCACTGTGTCTCCTGTGAGTAGAGCCAGCCTGTGTGGCCTTGGGCATGCCTCACAGTCCCAGAGTGCTCTCAGAATTCGGAATTAGTAAACCACTTCTGACTCGTATGTAAAACCTTAGCAAAATTTAATGTGTTGCAGTAATATTCAGACACAACTGAAACAAGATGTACTAAAGCACATTTTTTTAAAAAATGGAATACCACAGATTTGTTTCAAGTTCTTCCCTTAAATGGCTAATCAGTTGCCCAAAGCCTGCTGAAATTTTAAAAAAATATTTTCCTGCCCACCAAAGAACAACAGGAATTGGGGCATATTAGCCTCCATTGACAGAACGTTCCACAGTCTGGGAGCTTTTACCAAGAGGATCCTCTCTCGCCTCAGCCAAATGTTCCTTTGATGGTACCGAGAAAGATAAAATGCATGCTCAAATAGGAAAAGAAGGAGAGAGCATGGCCCTCTGACATAATACAGAGCAAGATTTCCAAGTTAATGACATAGGCCAAAATCCTGTTGCTAAGTGTAGTAAACTGCACTCGTGTAGGCTCATTGAATCAATAGGGATTGAATCAGTCAGTTCCTCCATAGGTTCTATTGATTCAAATGGGCCTACTCTTACTGCAACTTACTGTGCCCATTTGAATCAATGGACTTTCCCAGGAGTTGAGTCATCAAATTCCACTCAATTTAATGGGCCTACTCTAGTGTAATTTACTGTGCTCAGCAACAGGATTTTGGCCATTATTTTTAAAGTGGATTAATCACCTCACCTCACTGACTTTGAAGTGCACAGCAGGCTATTTCTCTCATTTGACTCAATTACTAAAGTTCATTCATATTTCATTTTTGCTCATTGCTGTTAATCCATTAACTTTCATTATTCTGATGTGTTACAAGCCTTTTAATGGAAAAATGGCCAAGATTATGAGTGACTTTCCATTCATTAAGTGCAATATAGTAAAAACATGTACACATGGCCAAGGCTAAGGATGTAATACATTTTCTCAAACTTTTCTCATCCTTGGTTAAAAAATGAGGTCAACAAAATTTTCAGCTGCTGCAAGATTTTTCATTCTTGTTTGGAGTGCAAAGACTTCTACTTTTTTGTCAATGACAGCAAAAACATTGTACCAAAATGTGCTTTTGCTAACTGGCATTTATGAAAGTTCAAGATTAGTGCAACTGTATTCGGTTCTTACTTTAAAATTGTTTATTTATGTTATATTTATATTTTGATTCTGATTTTCCTCCCCCTTTGTATCCAGTAACATCAGATCTGTTGCTGAGAGATCCAAAGTGAGGGTCCCCAGCCTGTCCATTGGTGCATGTCTGGAGATTGATTGATTGACTGACTGACTGACTGATTGATTGATTGATTTAATTGTATACCCCGCCGATTGGTGATACATTACTTTGGGTGGGTTTAAATCCAGAGTAAAACCATTATAAAATAAAACAAAACATAAATGTAATATGAAACAGACTTTTCTCTTGAGAATCCATGATGAAGAACATTAAGGGCTTAGGAAAGTATATGTAGCAGAGACAGTCAATACACACATACACAATAACAATGCATGTAAGGAAAGAAACAAAGGATGCAGGAGTAAACATATAGAGAATACAGGCAAAGGGCTATAAAAGTTCATTTAAATTGGTATTTCTTTGAAAGTCCTCTGCAGGATATATCCAACATTCCTTTGGTACCTGTTTCTCTTCCTAATGTGATGTATTATTTCCCTTCAGAAGAGCAGGAAGGAACCTCAGTTTTATTGTTTTATGATACCATTTGCTAGCAGAGGGTGGTAACATTATCTTTATGCTTCTATAATAAGGATCACATCCCATAATGCATTGGGAGATACACTGGGTTTTGTTATATTATACAGCATAAGAAAATGCATTGGTTATACATTTATATAATTGCTAAATTCTATTATATATGGTTATGTTTCAAGTTGCACCGAGGCAGGCTCTCCTCACATTGATGTCAAAGGGCTCACCGAGGTAATTCAGTATTCTCATGAAGGCTCAGAGACACTTTCAACTCCACAGAACTTTGATTAAGGAACTGTTTACACAAGAGTATCCTCCCAGCTTGCCTTTGGGTCAGTCTTTCTTGACATTGTCACCTTCAGCCTCAGTCTACCTCAGGGAGTTCCAGATCATCCTGAGCTGTTGTAGACATAATCTGATAAGTGAACAGCTCATTTCTCAAGTCTTGTACAGTAGTGGCAAACAGGTGATTAACCATCACCCTCACAATGCTCAGTAGGAGTCAGTCCAGCACTGCTCACAAGAGAAACACCTTTCCTTCTTTCAGATCCTTGGCTATCTAGCACAGTCCTCTAAATTGTCTTTGGTGCCTCCACCTGTGCAGCTGTTGTGGTACCAGTGAGGTCTCACTGGGCCTGGTGGGACAGTCTGTTATCCCATAGTCCGCTAAAGCAGCTCCAGCATGAACCAAAGCATTCAACTGCTACTTTTTGGAGAAAAGCTAAGTCCTAAGAAAGGAAGATCCATGTCCTCAAAAGCCCCTGTGAAACTCACATACACGGAGGGACTGGGTACAGCTTCTCCCCCTTCGGAGGCATTAGCCTGGTTTCCAGTCTGTTGTGTTTCTCACTCTTCCACATCTCAGGTTCCATCCTCCCCACTTTCCTTGCTTCTGCCCACCTGGAAATCTCTGACTCTCTTTTACTACCTTTTTTCCTGTGTAGAGGGGATCTAACATTAATATATCAAGGCAACTCAGGACAACCAGGTAGAAAGACTACAGGGTGGGTGTTCCCACTGATCCAAAACATGCCCCAGGTTAATATGTCATAACATCACTCAGAGTCATACACACGCATCCTTTTGTAGAACACAATTAAACGATCACATAAAACAAACATTTAAATCATTATAGCTTTTTAAACAGTAGAAGCCCCCAGAGGCAGATGGGAAAACTCCAAATCAAGAGCAAAAACAGCTGGGCTGATTCATGTTGGCCTTTGTATTCTGTGATCATTGAAAAATACTTCAAATTCACCCATGCTAATTGCAGAGTAAATCCTTGTGGAATATTTGACTATGCAGCCTTAGTCAATTATATTGTGATAAAGCACCAATCTATCTGGCAAGAAAGTGAAATATAGAATGCATTTAAGTTTAAAGAGGGTTTAGGCAGAGTTTGGTTATCAAAGCAGTTACATAATTAGGTAATAGGTCACAAAGGGCTTGGTTAAGGAAGAAGCTTGAATAAGAAAGAAGTCAAATAGGGCTTGGCTAGGTAAGTGGTCAGTTAGGTTTGCCTTATCACTAGTTTGTCAGTCAGAATTAATCTGTGTGTTTTCCTCAGCTGGGGCGTGGGACGTGGTGGCACTGGGGGTTAAACTGCAAAGCCTCTAGGCTGCAAGGTAGTAAGATCAGCAGTTCAAATCCAGGTGACAGAGTGAGCTCCCGTCGCTTGTCCCAGCTGCTGCCAACCTCGCAGTGCAAAAGCATGTAAAAATGTGAGTAGATAAATAGGTACCACCATGGTGGGAAGGTAATGGCATTCCGTGTCTAGTTGTGCTGGCCACATGATCACGGAAACTGTCTATGGAGAAATGCTGGCTCTACGGTTTAGAGACGGGGATGACCACCGGCCCCTAGAGTCAGACACGACTGGACCAATTGTCAAGGGGAACCTTCCTCAGCTGAGAATAAATCCTAAGGGACTAAGAGTGTTTTTGAAAGTGTTATTAAAAGAAGGAGCTATTTTAGGAAGATGTTGCTTTTTATCCAGTAGCATGTTGGTTGACAACCTGTTGGTACACTCAGACCATGACTCTATTATGAAATAAGCACTATGCCTTTAAACAGAGCAACCATTAAGCTTTTTCCTTTATCAAGAGTTCTGGGGAAAAAGCCTGTTTCAATTCTAGAATCTGCCTTAGTTTATATTTATACACAAGTCAGAGGATAATGGGTGTAAAGGAAACAAATAACGATTAAATGTCATCAGGCATAAATGGTAAGCTAGGAACAATATAAATTGCTGTCATTTACCAGAGTAAACACAGACAATGTTTAAAGTTTTATCACTCCTGTTCTCATTGCCTACCTCCCACCATCAATAAGAGAATGTCACAGGCAATTTGCCAGGAAGACAAACAAGTGGGTCCTAGAGCAAATCAAGCCTGAACTGTCTCCGGGATCCAAAATGTTGAAGCTAAGCCTGTCCTAATTTGGGCACATCAAGGCGTTTCTGGAAAAGACAAAGATACTGCGAAAGATGGGAGGCAACGGGAAAAGAGGAAGAGCCAATGTGAGATGGACTGATTCCCTAAAGGAAAAACACAGGCTTGAGTCTGCAAGAGCCAAGGAGGACAGTTGAATACAGGGCATTTTGGAGATTGCTCATTCATAAGGCTGACATAAGTCAGAAGGGACTTAATGGCACCTAACAACATTTTTTTTTCTTTAAAAAGGGGGCAGAGCATAGAAAAGTTACTTTTAAAGACTACAGCTCCCAGAATGCCCCAGCCAGCATGGGCAGGGGATCCTGCTTTGTTGCATTTGATCATCCTCCATCACTGAAAATGCAGGATTTTGTTCTGGCAAGCGTGGAGGCGAACTATGGGCATCAAACCAAGTTATTAATCAAGGCATGGCAACTATGCTTTTGTCATGAGTGATGACTTCACGTCTCCTTCAGGACCATATGGGAGTGTGCTTCGTAAAAGATGCCAGACCTTCTGTGTGTGTGTGTTCAAGAGAGGAGTGGCTCTCTGCCTACAAATCAGGAAAACGGCCAGCAATCATCTCTTGAGGGTTAGCAATTGGAGCTTTGTGAAGGTGAGCTGCATGAGCACACACACTCAAACACACACACACACACACACACACACACACACAGAGAGAGAGAGAGAGAGAGAGAGAGAGAGAGTTAGGATGTGTGTAGAGGAGCACAAATATTGGTTGCAGAAAGAGAGAGAGAAGGAAATGCAGAAGCAAAGAGATATAAGGATGAGCTGAAGAATGAAGCATGTTGGGCTCCAGGATATATCTCACTCTTGGTCTCATCATGTCTCTTTGAGTTCCACAGGAGTGCCATAGGAGTTTCTGAGGAAAGCACTGTTAGCTCTCTGCCTCCTTCTTCAGACCCCATTTTGGGCACAGAATGATCCAGAACATGGGACTCTGCTAGATGATTATGATTGTTTTGCCCTGAAAAAAAGTATAGATTTGTGCATGGGGGGGGCGGTGAGTATCCAACATGAGACAGTAGATCTGCTGCTTGGCAGGAGGCCATTGGGTGCTTGCCTTCTCTTATGTTCTACTTGCTCGTTTATAAATACTGTAAAATACACATTGTAAAAGCACTCCTAATTCTGCAGCACCCTCTTTTTATAATGGATACCTAACTTCCTACTATTTTCTCAGGATTTTTTCACCAGCTGGAGAAACTTTTATGTGCTGTCCAGTGGCACTTTACGTAAAGCAACTCTAATTGGGGTTTTAAGATATATGACATATTTAAAGAGTGGTTCCACTCCTGCCAGCACCAGTGAGTTCCCATGGCCATGGGGAAACTCGAATCCAGTCCTCCTCAGTCCCAGTCCATTATTCTATCCACTGTACCACACTGTACCACACTGTACCATACTGTCTATCTGCTTGAGGAAAAAAGGGAGCACTGAATGGTAGTTTCATTACATTAAAAAAAAGCAAAGCCAAGCGTGCTGCTTATATACCGCCCCATAGCGCTTCAAGCACTCTATGGGCGGTTTAGAAGTTATGCAGGCTACACATTGTTAGTGTAGACACCTATTGTTATGATTTTTATGGACTTATGGTAGTTATTGGGAGGCTGGTGTCAGCTTAGAATACTGGTGGCAACCTTTCCGTCTGGAGGAACTGAACTGAAGGAAAAGTTTCTTCAGCGGAAGGGCTGAAGGACCCCTTTTGTCTATGCCTTACTGGCAAGAAGCCACTTCAGAGTCGGGGGATCAGTGTTAATTTCTAGGAACTGTGAATAATTTCATGAAAGTCAGCTCAGACGTCAGTCTTAGTGGACAGATATGGAGTGGGTGGGTCATTGTAGGTTTAAAAATAAGCATGTGCATAAATTTTGTTCCACTTTTGGCTCAGCATGTTTTTGTGTATGCATTATGTATTTGTTAGGGCTGTAAAGAAATCATGGTTAATTACTCATTCTCAGTGAGGTAGGGTGTGAGATATCCTACTTCTGGCATGAAAACAAGACAAGTGCCTTTTTATCAGTTGAGATTTCTGCATTTTGGTAAAAGGTCTTATGTCAAAACCAGTATCTTTCCCCTTTGTGAAGCAAAATGCACACACACACAGAGAGAGAGAGAGAGAGATCGAGAGAGAGAGATCAGGGAAACACTGGTTCATTGCACTAGACACAAGCAACCCATTCCATGCTTCTAAAATCCATGCAACAAGGCATATGCAGAATTGCCTGATTCATGCAGAGATTGTTCTTGCAAATGTGAGAGCTCTAGTTGTAGAGGCTGAAAGAAAAGATCTCATCTTCAGACACATTATGAAAAAAACCTTGCAGTTTCTTGTTCTCAGGTGTCCAAAAGAGGTGAGCAAGAATTTCCTTCCCTACCGATTATGACCATGTTTTATCTATTTAAGATTGATTGTGTGGGTACATGAACGGATATCCTGTATTTGCTGGTGTATAAGACTATTTTTTTGCCCTGAAAAACATGCCAACAAGTGTGGGGGGTCGTCTTATACGCCAGGTGCACTTCAGTTGGGATAGACATAGCTGCCCATAGTGGCCTTCCGATGCCCATAGTAGCCTCCCGATGCCTGCCCACCTCATTCTACATACTGTCCAGTATTGCACGGTATCCAGTGCGGCCGCGGCGAGCATCAGCAGCGAGATGGGTGCTGGCCTTTTTGACATGACTCGCCCGTTCTGCTCGGCGGGAAGCAGCGGTGCTCCGGCCCGCCCCTTGTCTACACAGAGCTCACACATGCGCACTTGCATACTAGTGCCGGTCACAGGGAGATGCAGGGGCAGGCCGGAGGCACTGCGGTCACGCTGTGGCCATACAATGGTGACAATGAATAGCACCTTTTATTTGGTGTGTGGAAGGTGTGTGGAAGAGGGGGTAGTCTTATATGGCGAGTATATAACAAACTATATTTTGAGTGGAAATGTTGGGGGTCGTCTTATACGCCCAGTCTTAAACGCTGGCAAATACGGGTAAGCATTTTTAATGGTGTCTGTGTGTGAGTGTGTGTGTGTGAGTGAGTGTTGGGACAACCACTCCATTCATCTGAAGAAATATGGTTAGACTCATGAAAGCTTATGAAAAATAAAAACCAGTATTTTATACAGTACGTCTTTGCAGCCCTAAATGGTTACAACAGATTTAAAACAGTTACCTGTCACATTATCTTTTCTACATGTTAATTTGTGTCTGTATGCAGGTGTGTCCATAATACAGGTGAGAAGCTAACTGTGTGATGTGTCTATTATCAGCAGAAACTGATGCAAGTGTCTGTGTCATGTGCTGATGCGTATGAGTGTCAAATCCCCCTCCCCCCACAAGAAAAAGCCCTTATCTTATGAAAAGGTTGGCCTGGAACCTATTACCGCATAGGGAAGGAGATGTGTCTGAACCATTTTGATGCTGTAATTTTATATCTCTGCTTATTAAGACCTGTTCCATTCAGCGCCACTGATGACTGATTTTTTTCCTCCTCTCCTTTTTGAAAAAAACAGGTTCAAAGACCAGGGACGGAGTTGTTCATGGGGTCACAACAGGTAATGCGTTTCTCTTTCTAAATCCATGAGAAATCTCCTGTCAGTTCTTTCAAGGAGCCTTTATCTCTGAGTAGGCACTGATTCATGTTTGTGAGTGGGTGGGTATTGAAATCAAGTGTGATGGAAAGCACGTAGTTAGTCTCACTGGGGAACAGACGTGCCTGTAGATAAAACTTTTAAGGATTTTAGACGTGCCTGTAGATAAAACTTTTAAGGATTTTAATCTACTTTACGATTCTAGTTGTACTAAATTAAAACACACACATGGACTTCACATGTCATTGCCCATGGCAGATCCTCAGCTAGCAACATAATTGGGACAGATAGTTTTGGGCCAGAGGTGATGGGGCCTGTTCACATTTAGCTATTCTGTTGTGCCTTGGGTAAGCACAGCAGTATGGATCAGGATGCACCTTATCCTTAGATGGATGACTTTTTCCTATTGCTTGAAAAATGTTACTTTTAAAAACTGTTGCTTCTGAACACCCTGACCGGCATGTGGCCCCTGGCAATACTGGCTGGGTGACCCTGAAAGCTTCTGTCTAAAAAAGATAATTTTTCTAGGCTCTACTTTTTTTCCATTGCTGGATTAGCATTATTTATAGATTCAGGTCTTTTACATATGACTGCAAAATATTTTGTAAGGAGTTCTATAAGTTGCTTTCCAGTGACTCCTATCCTTTCAAAGCATGGATACAACGGCTGGGTTTTAAAGCATGGAGGCCAAGACTGGGGCACTCCCTCCTATAGAAATCAGTGGCTCCTATTAAGAATCAAAGCTCCTGTAAGAAGCTCAAAACAGTAGCTGTGTTTTATTATTTAAGAGGTATATGGAGTTCAGTTTTTGTGTCATGGTCACAAGTGCATAATTTCATTAAGATTGCAAGAAGCAATGGTACAACTCCCTTTTCTTCTACATTTTCCCGCAAGTGCAGATTAAATTCCTTTAAAACCTTGCACAAATCCACTCTCAGCAGTATAATAAAAGCCACTTCTTCAGTGACAACGCTAGGTTTGCTGCACAGAAAAGCTCAAGGTCTTTCTGAGCTAGTTTTTCAAGCACCCTTTTGTGTGTCTGGTCAGGAGGAGAGGGCCTCTGTCTGCTCAGGCATGGCCATTTATTGCTAAGATATGTTGTGTAAAGCTTAGGAAATAATGTCTGAATAGGGTGGTCCTGGGCTAACTGTGGTTTTGTTGTTGTTTAGTCGTTTAGTCGTGTCCGACTCACGCCAGGGGTCCTCAAAATGGCTCTCAGAGTGGCTGAGCAGGCCGAAACCTGCTTGTGGAACACCTGAAACTGGTGCTTTTTTATTTCGTTAATTGAGAGGATGTCAGTAACAACAGCTATATTAACGTTGATCTCGGGCATTTACTTTCTGAGTCCCCATCAAAGGATCTCAAAGTGCAGGCAGCTAAAGAGGCTGCTTAAAACTGATACTTTAAATCAGCCACCCTCAAGGGGGGGCACATGGCTCCTTGGGGCCCCCTGGCGCATTGAAGGGGGCCACAGACTAGAGCTCCCCTCCCCACATGCCACTTTATAAGGAGCCTTGTGGCACGGGGTGAAACTGCGGTACTGCAGCCAAAGCTGTGCTCACAACACAGGTTCAATCCCAGGAAGTCAACTCAGGGTTCACTCAGCCTTCCAGCCTTCCTTCTGAGGTCAGTAAGTTGAGTGCCCAGCTTGTTAGAGATGCAATAGATAGTCTGTATAATTAAACTGTAACCTATCCAGAGAGTGCTTTAAGCATTATGGGATGGTATATAAACAACACACTTTGCTTTGTTCGTTATGCGACTTCAACAGACCTCAACAAATGGGAAACCTTGACGTCTGAGTATTCAGCCTGGAGGCAGGCCATGCAGCATCGCCTCTCCCAATTTGAAAAGACACTTGTACAGCAGGCCAAGGCAAAGAAGCAGTTCCGAAAGGAGCAAAATCAGGGAGCTGGACAGGGGACAGATTGTATTTGTCTTCAGTGTGGAAGGGACTGTCACTCTTGAATTGACCTTCTCAGCCACACTAGACGCTGTTCCAAGTCCTCCATACAGAGCACGTTACCATAGTCTCTTGAGACTGAAGGATGCCTACACTATGTGACTGATACAATCCTGATGTGGCTATGTTTTTTTATATTGTGTTTATGGCCATGGCCAAAAAGGGAAAAAAAAGTTGAGAATATCTCTGTCAGGGACTATGGCCATGAAACAACCCAAGTGCCTGAAAGAATAGTTCTGGGTGAAGCAGCTGCCTCATCCACATGACTGTTTTCCAATGAGCCGAGCAGTGTTCTGTATACCTTAAAGATATAGTACTCACTAGACCTGGGTTCCCTCACTTCTCACATTCCCAGCTTTCAGGAACTGCCCCTTCAAAGTGCTTCAAAAGCCCTGAGGTGATATGTTCCTACAGAACCCCCCTTCCTCAAAACCATGCCTTTCGTGATGGGCTGGAGTCAAGGGGGAATATGTCAGGGGGGAGAAATGGACTTTGCTGTCCCTCAGTAGACTGGATGGGATAGGTGTTGGCAAGATCTTGTGGAAGTCTGAGTCTAAACTCAACATTTTACAGAGAAAAATGTGTTTTCATTATGAACTAAAGCTTTAAAGAAATCTTGCTAAATTACTCCACGCATCAAGACAGCCTGTTAAGAGTTTGTTCAGCCATATGTCATTTTTCATCTCCAACGAGAGAATGCTTCCCCCCCCCATCAATATTTCCGCCATTTGGAAAAGATGTATCTGCAAAACGAGTGACTTTTCTCTTTGTGAAGAAAAGAACACATCCAGCAATTCTTGAAGAACCTGCTGGTTGTTCAAAAGGACAGAAACAAACCATCTAGTGTTCCTGGTGCTTAGAAGTCGATGCAGCAGCCATTGTAATGGAGCCGCATTACTTAATTAGTGCAAATATTGTTTTTGCCATTACGGAATTGAGATTGGCAGAAAATATCTCCCCATCTCACAGGCAGGGAATATGTTTTTGCAGCTCCTTGTGCTCACTGGTGAAAATGAGACGAGGTAGGATTTACATTCTCACTGTGAAAATACACAGAACACATGCAAATAGAGAGTCTACTATACAGGGGAAAGAACAGAACTCAACTCTTGAACTGCTGGATAGCTCAGTGGTTTAGATAGAGGTTGGGAGTTCTGTTCCCTCTCATGCCTCCTTGACAGCCGTTTGACTTGATGACCCTTCCAGCTCTGCAGTTCTATTTGTTTTATTTATACAGGAAGCAAATCTTTGGGAAACTTTTTTGTTTAATTGGTGAGGCCTAATTTGTACATAGGGGATGTGGTTGCGCTGCGGGTTAAACCGCAGAAGCCTGTGCTGCAGGGTCAGAATACCAGCAGTCGTAAGATCAAATCCATGCAATGGAGTGAGCTCCCGTCGCTTGTCCCAGCTCCTCGCCAACCTAGCAGTTTGAAAGCATGTAAATGCGAGTAGATAAATAGGTACCACCTAGTGGGAAGGAAAACGGCACTCCGTAGTCATGCTGGCCACGTGACAATGGAAACTGTCTTCGGACAAGCGCTGGCTCTACGGCTTGAAAAACGGGATGAGCTCCGCCCCCTAGAGTCGGACATGACTGGACAAAAAATTGTCAAGGGGAACCTTTACCTTTACCTTTACTTTGTACCTAGACCTACTGATTAGCTTTGTGCCCCAGCTGACTTTAGCCTGGCCCATGGACCAGTGGCTGCAAAATCCTTCAGAACATCATCCGCTCTTAGAGGCACCTCCAGTCTGAAACATTACAAGCCACTTTCAGTGTGGCATATCTTTTACACTATGCACGTTCAGTGAATCTTTTCTCTATAGCAGATGTTGTCAAGTCTGGTAAAGAAATAATTTCTCCCTACACGAAGGAGAAAAATGAAGTTTCCTATCTTAATAGCAAGAAGACCAGAAGCCTAGGAGAGACCAGCCAGGAATTGGCATCCTCAGCTTTTTATGTAACCAAACAGGTTGCTTTCTATTAAGTATGAATATGCATATTTACAAGATTAGGTGGTTGTTAAACGATGCATAACGATGATACAAGATAACAAATGCATTCCTCCTGCACACACAGAACTCCCCAGTCTTCTTCTACTGGAAGACATTTAGCAAACTTGTAGCTCATCTTGTGTGGGCTGGATGCCTGCTGTGGGTCTGTTCAGAGCGCTGAATCTTTCACCATCTAAGAAAAGCTGAGAGGAGAACCCCCCCCCCCCAATTTGTTTCTTGTAACCCAGGGTTTTGTTAAAAGGATGAGGGTTATATGAGGTGACTTAGAATCCTGTATCATCTATTGTCTGTCTAAAGTACTCTTCGTGGACAGGAAGGCATCCTTATTTTCCTGTTTCTCAACAGTTTTTTCCCCCCACTGAAATCAGGAAAGCTATGTGTGTAGATATCATAAGGATCTTAGATTTAAACTGCTGTTTTGCCACTATATCTCCTCCTCCAGCATAGAGTCTGTTTACACTATGAAAACGAATCAATAACTGGATTGTTTTTTTGAATTTGGATTAAAGTCATGTAGAAGTCACATGGTATTTAGATTGATGTGTGTGTCCTCTTGGGAAAACTTTTAATCCTTATTTAAGATGTGTTGTATATCAGTTGAGGGGCTATGCAAGCTTTTAAAATGCTTGCAATTGAGGCTTTGTCAAGGGCCCCTGTCCCTGTTCCAGCCCTTCCCTGGGAAGCACAGAGAAGCTGTATGAAGGATGAGAGCACAGAGAGAGAGAGAGAGAGAGAGAGAGAGAGAGAGAGAGAGAGAGGGCTGCTAGGGACTGGAAGGAGAAGGAAAATATCCTGGCCCTTTTCGGCTCCAAAGAACAAAGAGGGCCCCAAACCACTATCAAGTCATAAGGTGTCATTTGTGACCACACACTACACCCACAGAGATCGTGGTCCTTTAGTGTAGTGGTCCCCAACCTTGGGCCTCCAGATGTTCTTGGACTACAACTCCCAGAAGCCTTCACCACCAGCTCTGCTGGCCAGGATGTCTGGGAGTTGAAGTTCAAGAACATCTGGAGGCCCAAGGTTGGGGACCACTGCTTTGGTGCATGGCTTTGCAGTGGTACAAAAACATTGATCCAAGGCATGGATCCTTATGGATCTACATAATTTTTATGCAGAATCACCCTGAAACCACTGTCCAATCTGTGGGTACAAAATGGAATCTATGATTTGACAGTGGTTTGGGGGCAGATCCCATGTAAAAAAAATCATATGGATCCATGAGGATCTGGGCCTCGAATCCATGTTTTGCCCCATTGCAAAGACGGCTCTTTGCTCCTCACTTAGGCTACACATCTCATCCACCTCTTGCCTTCCACCCTACACTTCAGGCTTTCCCACGTGTCCTCCTTATGCTTTGCTAAATTGCAGTGAGTGGTGGGAGTGGCAAACCCCACAGGCACAATTTACACCAACAGAGGCACTCTCATATGCCACATGGTTCAAACTCAATAGATTTCACAAGCAAGTTAAATTAAATGACCCTCTTGATCAGGGAGGATTGATCAAAGAAGGAGCAGCTCTCTCATTCTCTTATTTGTTCACTTCCTGCCATCCTTTATGTGGCATGGAGGCAGGGAGTGGTCTCAATCAGCCCAATCTACCATATCACCCAGTGAGAGGTGGTGAGTCAGGGAGACAATGGTGGTAGCTCCTCCTTCTGTACTGTTGAAGGCCTTCTTCACCGAAATGCTGGAGGACAAGAGCTGAAGTCTCTGTCAGCAGTTTCCTGCATGTTTAGCAAATAGTCATCTCTGGATTCACCTTGACATGGACTCTGATATGAAGGCAAATCAGGCTGATGCACCTTTTGGCAACCACATATCTTGTTATTTGAGCTTCCTTTATCTCAGCAACATAGAGGGTCTCTGGAGCAGTGACACTTATGACTTATTTGCTTAGACCTTGCTTTTCCAGGCTGATTCAATGCACCATGATGGAACTGATGCCGTATTTAAGAGAGATCATTAATGCCTCCTGGAGTGTTTCCTCCTGTTCAAAGGAAGTAGTAGTAAGACCTTTACTAAAGAAACCTGTCTTCAAACTAAGAGTTTTAACCGATCTCACATCTATCATTCTTGGTCAATTGAACTGAGAAGAGTTTGAGCTCCGCATGAAGACCAAGTTCATAACATGGGGTGCTCCTTGAACTCTGTGCTGTCCTTGGTCACTCAAGTGGTGATGGTATCAAGGAATGCTTTTGCACAGATCTAAGCAATAAAGGTAAAGGTTCCCCTTGACAATTTTTGTCCAGTCGTGTTCAACTCTAGGGGGCGGTGCTCATCTCTGTTTCCAAGCCATAGAGCCAGCGTTTGTCCGAAGACAATCTTCCGTTGTCACATGGCCAGTGCGACTTAGACACGGAACGCTGTTACCTTCCCATCGAGGTGGTCCCTATTTATCTACTTGCATTTGCATGCTTTCGAACCGCTACTGTAGGTTGGCGGGAGCTGGGACAAGCAACGGGAGCTCACTCCGTCGCGTGGATTCGATCTTACGACTGCTTGGTCTTCTGACCCTGCAGCACAGGCTTCTGCGGTTTAGCCCGCAGTGCCACCACGTCCCTTCTAAGCGATGGGTTTCTTGAATTGACCTGATTTTGGAACAACCATTCATGCCTCCATGACATTGCTTCTTGACTATGGCAGTGCATTCTAAGAGGGGCTACCCTTGAAGAGTGACAGCGATCTTAAAATGCAATGTTTGGGTGCTAGAATGTTTTACTGGTGCACAGTATCGAGATCGTATGACCAGGCCTTCCGAGAGCTTAAATAAAGCCACTGGGAGGTTTCTCATTATCACACTGGGAGATTTCTCATTATTTGGACGTTAATCGAGTTATAATATATGATAAAAGCTCCAAATTCAGTTGAAGTTGAGAAACACAGGCAAAAGGAGGGCTGAGGTGAAGCCCCTAAATGAGGTGAGATCCAGCCCAAATGGCCCTGCTGGCTCCCCCCTTTTGTAAGGCGTGCATGTGACCTCCAATACTACAGACATGCACTGTTTTCCAGTTGCATCCTGGACTCAATTCAAGGTAATAGTTGAGCCTTTAGAGCCCTGGAGGGTTTCGGCCTGCTCCTCTATGGGACCATTAGTCTCACAGAATCATGGAGTCCAACCCTTTGCTAAGTGCAGGAATCTAAATCCAAATCAAAGTAGATCTCACAGATGATTGTCCAGTTTTTATCCTGAATACCTATATATATCTACTTTATTTTGGATATATATATATGGCAGTTTGCAAATACAAGGGAATTGCTAGCTTTGAGGGTATATATATAATATATAAATCTCCCCTCAAAGCCTGCAGTTCCCTTGTTTTTTCAAACTGCCATTTAAAAAAATGTTTGGTTGGTTTTTCTGATGTGTGATTATTTCATTTATTTTATTAGTCTTATTTAGTCTGCCTTTCTCCCGAGGAAGGAACAGTTTTTTTTTTAACTAATTTGATTATTATGTTTTTAATGATTTTGTTACATAATGTGATTTTCACCTTTAAAAAAAAAAAAAATCTGTTCCTAATTTGTTTTCACGTGTTTTAGCTGTTTGGAGTGCCTTTTTTAAAAAAAAGTGGAAAAGATGGATATAAATGGAATAAACCATATAGGGTGGCCACTGCTGGCTCGTTCCCTCTTCCTGAATGGAGAAGACGTGCTTGTTGCATTGCATTGTTCAAAGAAGCAAGAAACACAAGCTGGGAAAGCATCCCAAAGGGAGAAGACAGGGAAGCCGTTTGTCGAGAGAGAATGGAATGGGTCTGCCCAGCCCTTCCTGCAGAGAGAAGGAAAACAGAGTGATCATTTGGAAGCAGGGAGGATGCTGGAAGAGATCTCTCCCCCCCCCCCTTCTCTCTTGGCTCATCCTCTCGTTCTGCATGGCACATTGCTGATGCCAGGCAGGAACGTCTGCAAGCAAGAGAAGGTAGCAGCTGTTCCTCTCCTCTCTTTGTGGCTCAACCCCTCTGGGCATTGTGACATGGTAGATGATTAGGCCTGCAGTCCTGCCTAAGGGTGGAAAAGCTCTTTCAGCCTGGAGGCGCAATCCGGTTTGAGATAATATAAAAGCTGTGAGATGCACCCCCTTTTAGCTCCCTACATAAACTTGAGAAATCCTAACCTTCTGCACTCACTTGTCTTTTACCTTTTTGTTTTCTTCACAGTGGCTGAGAAAACCAAAGAGCAAGTGTCGAATGTGGGGGGAGCGGTGGTGACCGGAGTGACCGCTGTAGCGCAGAAGACGGTGGAAGGCGCGGGAAATATAGCTGCAGCCACTGGTTTTGTCAAGAAGGACAAACAGGTTTGTTCAGCCAGTGGAATAAGTTTAGTTCTAGAAGGGGCATTTATTTATTTATTTATTTATTTATTTATTTATTTATTTATTTATTTATTTATTTATTTATTTATTTATTTATTTATTTATTTATTTATTTATTTATTTATTTATTTATTTATTTATTTATTTATTTATATCCTGCCCATCTGGTATATTTATACCACTCTGAGCGGCTAACAACAGTATATATACAATTAAAATAATATAAATCCATGAGCATCGACTATTGACAAAACATACTAAAAATAATAAATGATAGATAGATAAGAAAAAGAGAGAATTAAATTAAATTAAATTAAATGCTGGCAGGAGGGTAGCCGTGTTTGTCTGTGCAACCATTATAGGTGAAAACCAAGTAGAAATATAAAGTGGGGGGGAAAAAGACAAAAAGCTGGTGGCACCTTAAAGGCTAACTTATATTTTTTAATATGAGCTTTTGTGGACAAGTCCACTTCCGGTCTATGAAAGTCAATGCTTTTTTCCCTTTTTTCCCTTTTTATTTCTATTTGGTTTCCACCTATAATGGAATAGGTTTGACACTGAATTTTTTTCTCTCTTTCTGCATGTTTCTTTCCTTTATAGAAAGCTTTCCACGCTTAACTTTGCTGCATCTGTTTTTTTTTTTTTCACATTCTCTCTCTTCTTCACAAAGTCTAGACCCATGATTCCTAATCTTGTGTTCCTGGACTGCATTTCTCAGAAATCTGGTGGTGAAAACCTCTGGGAGTTTTAATCCAAGAATAGAGATGGGCAGAAATCAGCAGTTTGTGCCAGTTTGTCCTTTGGCCAAACAAGTGTTTGATCGTACTCAGCCCTGCCTCCTTCAATAGGCTCCCTCTAAGAGGCAACACCGTGGCTTCCCTGCCCCACCTCCTCCAAGTGTTGCCTCTTAGCGGGCACCCACCAGAGAGAGCAGGGCTAGGAATCCCCGAACACCTGTTTGTCCAAAGGATGGAATCAGTGAACTGGTGGTTTATGCCCAACTCTATCCAAGAACATCTGGGTACCTAAGTTTGGGTACCACTGGTCTAGATCAAGATTGGAGGATGTGTAGCCCTCCAGATGTTATTGGGCTGCATCTCCCATCAACTGCAAAACCAAGGGCAAGAGATTGTGGAAGTATCAGTCCAGTAACACCTGGAGGCCTTCCCATTCTCTAATCCTGGGGAAAACAATGCCTGATGAGTTGGCCTTGTATTATGCATTGCCCTTTTCATTTCACATCAGCTTTTTATGCCCTCTCCCACCAGACCACACACCACTGATGGTTGGAATAGTGTGATGCACAGTCCTATGACAACCTTTCTCCATTTGCGTCTTAATTTGTTGCATTCTTTTAAGATCACTGTTTCTCCCAGGAGGTTCAGAAAGTACATAGGATTCCTCTCTGTTCTTTTCTCCCAGTTTTATTCCCATGACAACAATATGTGCAATCCATTAGAACAAGATTTAGTCATTGGTGCAAGTGGACTGTATCAGTTTTTTTTTAAAGGTCAGAGCTATTTCACATCACTTGTAACCTGGTTATTTTTTTCCTGGAAATGCCAATGGTTGTACCAAGAAACCTCTCAGAGTTTGGTAAAAGCACTTGTCTGTAATAACTACGTATGTACTTTTTCATGAGCCTTGTGGTGCAGTGGTTAAAGTACTGCTATCAAGTCTCTGGTTACAACCTGAGACTGATCCCAATGGGCTAAGGTAGCTCGTGGGGAAGGGGCAGGGTGTAGCCTGCATAATTAAATTGTAAACTGCCCCGTAAGGTAAAGGTTCCCCTTGACATTTAGTCCAGTCGTGTCTGACTCTAGGAGATGGTGCTCATCCCCGTTTCCAAGCCATAGAGCCAGCATTTGTCCGAAGACAGTTTCTATGGTCACGTGGCCAGCGCAACTAGACACAGAATGCCATTACCTTCCCACCAAGGTGGTACCTATTTATCTACTCACATTTACATGCTTTTGAACTGCTAGGTTGGCAGGAGCTGGGACAAGCTCACTCCGTCGCGTGGATTCGATCTTACGACTGCCGGTCTTCTGACCCTGCAGCACAGAGGCTTCTGGGGTTTAACCCGCAGTGCCACCACGTCCCCTAAAGCACTATATAGCTGTATAAAATCAGCACACTTTGCTTTGTTTCATGTTATTGACCTGCAGTTCCAAGAATTATGGGAACTGCAGTCCACAAAACCAAATCTGCACACCTGTATATTTCTACACACACACACACAGAAGAGAAAGGCTGGAGAAGTCAACAGTGCCAATAGACGTTGAAAGCCCTTCCCTGGCAATGGTGGGACGAAACCTACATGTGTGCAAATTTGGATATGTGGCTTCAATTCCCAGAATTCTTAGAGAATTCTTGGAACTGCAGTCCAAAACCATGAAAGAGCACACCCCTAGTAATAATAATCTTCATTTCCCATCCTACATGTAAACTATAGACTCTACCACTGATCTGAGTGTAGTTCGCTTACCCCCCCCCCCAAAAAAAGACAGGAAAAGACATGGATTGCCCATCTGACAAAACCCATAGGAAACTGTATTTTATGACACAGTGTTGCCTTATTTCAAAAGAACTCAATCGCACAGTACTTCTGTATTCATGTGTTTTTCCTGCACTCTTCTGCTGTTTCAAAGCACTTAGTGATGGATGGGTAACAGAAACTATGAGTTACTATAAATTTTGCGTAGCTTCTGTGTATAATACCATGTTCAAGCATTTACTAGTAAAAAGTGATGAATCACTGGGGAATTTAGTAGAAAACTGGTAAGAAAGAAGGTGTCATCTTTTTGTAATATAATGTGGAGTTCCTTATCTATCTGGTTCAAAAAGGCTGTTTTATTTATTCTTTGTGAAGCCATGTTCATCTTGGTGTAAAGTCTGATTCCAGTTTCTCATGTTTTGGGCTGTGCAGGGTAACTGTAAGGAAGCCCTTTACCATATTTGCCCACTGACTTAAATTCTGTTTCCACTGCTTACTATTCTTGACTTTCTCAGTTGAAAACCTTAAGGTTCCATCTGCTTGCATTAACAATAGCATCCATTGTTCTAGTTGGGGAGGGAACTGATCTTATCACTGGATTATAAAAGTGTAATTTTGAACCTGCTTTTGTAATGTGCTTATCTAAGCTTTAAAAACTCCTCTCCACTTTGTCAGATTGCTCATGTCCATAGAAGAAAAGAAGATCAGTACCATGTATTTCAATTTTATTGTCCTCTGTTCCTTTCCAGTAAGCACCTTAATACATAAATAAGAACTTGGGAGAAATCATATATGACAGCATGCACGGGGATTATTTTATTTTATTGCTAGTAGTTACAGCAGGAATGGGAAATACAGCTTCCCTAGCCACTTGTGTATCTTTTCTAAAGCTTCCTGCCGAATTTGTGAACGCTCTGATGTAATCCATTTTCCTCCCTCTCATCATATCAGTGCTTGGATTCCCAGGTCTCAGGGTGCTCTCCACAGTTTCAGGAAATGCCTGTGCATCTCTGGAGGAGACAAATTTCATGGCAAGTGGCATTAGATGAGAAGGAGTTTTGCTATATGTGTACGATGTGGCTTTGACGTTTAGACACCCATCTCTAGCCATCCCCAGCTGGTACCAAGGCTCACTGGCTTAGCACAAAGGCATGTTTATGTGTGCTTCCATTCCAGCTCTTGACTGCTCCATATTTGTGACATCTCATGACACTACAAGGTTCATCCCTATGAAATCCCATGGGTTGCACCATGTCAACAAATGAATTCTAGCAGTGTTTATTTTCACCATAGGCATCCTTCTGTCTCGAGAGACTATGGTAACATGCTCTATATTGAGAAGTGTCCTCTCGAGAGCAGGAAGCCTGGGTAAAGTAGTATGGAGGATAGGCTGTTACCCAAGCAGCAAATCCCCCCTCTCCACGTTGCTGAAATGATCCAATGGAAAGGCAAGAGCCAATACAACTGGTTTCAGGAACATCGTAGGAGTTGACAGAATGACACAAACTGCCTCCGGGACTCCAGCTCCGGATTTTGCCTCTAGGTTAACTCCTGAAGCCTTTTCCATGAGTGGATATAGCCACAAGGCAGGGGAGGTTTGAAACTGGAGTTTTTCCTTCTCCTAGATGGGCTGCCTTCCATGGCTGATGAGCCCCACCTACCCGGCCTGCTCTCTAATAGTGCAGAGTTATTTTCACCAGGAGTGTATCTTTTGTAGGACAAATGGATCTTATTCATTGAAAGGAAAACCACATTCATTTTTTTTTTACAATAGAGATAGCTTGCATTAATATTCTGTTCTGGTGGACATTGTTTCCCTTCCAGCTACTTTGGGATTACAGTTAACCTCAGAGGGGAGAGGGAAGCCTGAGCAGGCTGGGAAGTGATGTCATGGTCTCTGTTCTTCAGAAGGTCCTGGGGCTTTGGTCTTGTGAACTCTGGCTTCACTACAGGAGAGAGGGACATTTATTTATTTATTTATTTATTTATTTATTTATTTATTTATTTATTTATTCATTCATTCATTCATTCATTCATTCATTCATTCATTCATTCATTCATTCATTCATTCATTCATTCATTCATTTATATCCCGCCTATCTGGTCGTTGCCACCACTCTAGATCTTTTGGAGTACAATGCCAGCAGTCTTTTGTTGTCCATACTGGAGGGAGCAGATGTTGTCAGGCAGAAGATCCCAAGAGTGACAGTATTCCCATCCTAAAAATCAATGTGTCCTGTATTTAATTCTGATGTATTCCTGGAAGAAAAGAGCAAGGGGATACTGCTGCTGATAGTGCCACTGCAGGAACTATTACAACATAGAGACTTCTATCAGCTGCAGCCCAGCACAGTCAAAGTTACAAATTAGAGATGTAGACTGCAACTCCTTTCATGTCCCTGTTGTTGACAATGCTGGTCCACATTCACCAGCTTCCTGAGAATACACTGGATTAGTCCATAGCTTATCACACATTCAAAATCAATTGTAATTGCCACTGATTTCCCCCTACTATTGATTCATTTCCATTTAAAATACAACCTGTTTGAGGATTATATTAATCTTCCATTAAATACTTGTTCAACCCACAGTAGAAAGGATTTATTATGGCAGCCAAATAATGCAAAATAAATGTGTCTATTTCTAACAGCATTTGTACTCATGTGTCATAAAATTCTCTGGTAGTTTATGAGATCCCACTGGACACCCTTTTATCATCCAGAGTGGCTGAGGCATAATTTAAAGAGAGATCACATCAGTTTCTAATAGAGGGCAGGTATCTGTTTTAGAAGGAAGTCACAAACAAAGGCTCAAAATGGAGGGATGTAAATGAGCTTGCTTATATTGTTTCGCATGGAGAAACTGAAGTTTCTATCTTTCTAGTCTCCAGTGAGCTACTCAGAGTGAAAACTAAAACATAGTGTTACCTGGTGAGACCCTATTACTTTGTCTGCCACATCACTCTTGCATCACCCTTGAAAGAACAACAGGACAAAAAAGGACAGAAGATTAGACTCACCCCAGCCCTGTTCCTGCCCCCTTAGTTTTAATGTCCCACCTGATAAAAGGAAAATATTCTTCAACATTTCTTCAATATTTTTAAAGAATAAATGCACACATCTGTGTGCAGAAATGGCCAGTGAACTCAAGTAGTAGCAGCTGAGGATCAAACTAGATGATCTGTCTTCCAAATATTTAGAACAGCTGCTCCTTAGAGTGGTGAAAAATATCTATACATGATCCCCCTCCCTGGTACCTCCTGCATTTAGTGTGGTGTTTTGTGGTTGGTTGTTGCCAGATAAACATGGGGTACATTTGCAAAACATGACTCCTGAATCATGCATCCCTGAGGGAATCCCACTGTAAGCAGGGAAACTATTTTACTGTAAGGAAGACATATTCTTCTCAATGCTTAGTTTAACTTGAAAGGTTGCAGCAAGATATTGAATGTGAGATCTGGGTGTTAAGCATTCTGTTGTGCACACTCTAAGCTAGCCTGCTGCCTTCAAATGCCATGGACCATGGAATTCTAGTATCACAAATATCCAGCTGCCAGTTCCATTGGGTTTTGTGCATGGAATGGAAAAGGGCGCCATTTTGTTCTTTGTCTCAGGTGGTAGAATGTTTGGGGGTGGCCCTGGCATGGGACATCTTGTAAACATCTTATCCTGTATGCTGAACTATATTGAGATACTGATTTTTACATCCGTACACATGATGCATTAGTCCAGGAACACTTGAAATGTTGACGTGTTTTCTGTAGCTTGATACAGAACTGAGCAACGGTGGTGGATATTATGTGCCATCAAGTTGCTTCCAACTAAAAGTGACCCTGTGGATTTATGACCCCTAAAAGGTGTGAGATTTCCAATGTGGTGTACTGGACAGGGCAAGAATAGACTAGACTAGAATAAGGAGACCTAGGTTCAAATCTCAACTTGGCCATGGAAATTTGGGTGTGTGTGTGTTGAAACTGATAAAACCACTCCATAAATATCTCACTTACCTTAAAAGGCCCTATTAAGGTTGCTATAAATCACTTCTGAATTGACAGCACATCACACAGACATACAAAAGGTGCTATTATTGCAGCTTTTTGCCAATATCATCTCCATATTTTAAATTACTGATGCTTCTTCTACCAATTTTCACTGTTCTTTCACACCAAACTAATATATATTTCCATATGATATGTTCAACACATGGGTTCAACAGATACGGGATAAAATGCACCTGTCTCTGCCACCATTGCTAATTGGTGGTGGTAGAGATAGGAAGCTTTCTCTTAGTTTAAATTAAATATTTTCAGTGCTGTTTCCAGTTTACATGACATAGAGTATGTATGCACTAACAGGATTTTGCCTGTTGTTTCATCTTTTGTTTTACAATTTTGCATTTATCTTGATGCATGCAATGGACCACCAGACTTTCCTTTTACTTTTGTGCACATAAGCAACTAGATGTCCTTGCAGCTTTACTGTAGCTGCTTCATTAGCAATATCACTTTTTCATACCCATCTTTTGCTCTCCTGCAGTACCTCATTCAGTATCAGTGAGAATCTCATCTTCTAATACTACCTCTTGTTTTGTTTTATAGTGTCTCAATATAGGGTTTTTGTGATATAAAACATTCAAAACTGTTTTATGCTTGCCTTCTTCTGAAGAATACTAGCAAAAGTTAGCTTGAGTATCACTGCTGCTGCTAATGAAAGATCCTCCATCAGAGTCGCCTTTCTCTCCCCTTGCTGCCCAGTAGCACCTTTTAAGAATTTCTCTGTGCCCTTCACCATTGGAAACATAAGTTCTGTTCTGTTAATGAGTGTTAATTCCTGAATGCATGCATAGTCTGGTGTCCCATAGGATAACCCTGCCAACAGTCTAGCTTCCTAATGGAGTTAAGCCTCCTGGTGGTATGGCTCTTAGCTTCCCTGACACACACAAGTTCCCGTTCCATGCTAAGCTGCGCCTACGCTTTTGTTGCATAACTCATCTCCGCGAGTCAGTTTAGTCCATGAGCACTGCTGCTTGCAGGGTTGATTGCTGTAAGATCCTGGGGATTTTAATATTTAAATGTTAGTACGATGCTAGTGCTTCCCCAGTACTTTGGCAAGCAAAGGGGAGCACAAGCAGCTGAATAATTGAGTCCACTAAGGAAAGGCTTGGCAGAGCAAAGTTTACTGGGTTATAAAGGACAGGAAATGCTGAGCAGAACTGATCTTTCACAGACAAAAAGCCCAGGTTGGAAGTAAACTGCTTTTGTTCCACCTTGCTTCTAAAGAAAACATTCCTCATCCTTATGCTCTATTTCAAGGTTGGTGAAAACAAACATTGACAGAGTCATTTATTGTGAATTTATAATGTCCTTGAAATTTCCCCAAATATTTAATAATTCAAAGACCTGTTTACAACCCTTTGGTTTATTTATTTTTTAAAAGGCAGCTTTTGGGGGCTTTTTTATACTACTTTCCATCTCGTGGGTGGGATGAGGAGGCATAGTGGTTTCATGAGTGTCATCAGGACAAGCCAATAGATCTTCTAGGATAGTGAAGTGTTGTTGTTTAGTTGTTAAGTCGTGTCTGACTCTTCATGACTCCATGGACCAGAGCACGCCAGGCCCTCCTGTCTTCCACTGCCTCCCGGAGTTGTGTCAAATTCATGTTGGTAGCTTCAGTGACACTGTCCAACCATCTCATCCTCTGTCGTCCTCTTCTCCTCTTGCCTTCACACTTTCCCAACATCAGGGTCTTTTCCAGGGATTCTTCTCTTCTCATGAGATGGCCAAAGTATTGGAGCCTCAGCTTCAGGATCTGTCCCTCCAGTGAGCACTCAGGATTGAGGGATAATGAGGTAGGAGACAGATTATGCCTTGGTTGTTTTAAGGATAACCAAGTCAACAGTCAACATCCTGCTCACCTAGGTACCTGATTGGAATACATACATAGGCTTATGAGAAAAGGTAGTCTAGGCACATGCCCCTCATTGACCTGCCACCAGGCAGCACATGAACTGAAGGGACCCTGTGTGCCCAACTCGTAATGCTGTTCTTGTATCCCCCTCCCCAAAGCCCCTGAGGTTGGGAGGACAAAGAGAAGGCATTCAGTGCTTAAGATGGGTCTTTCTCCTGCTTAACATTTGCTCATTTTCAGTGCAGTCAGCCATAACTGAAGGAGATTGAAACATAAAAAAGACTGTGGGCTTTTCCTGAATTTCAGGCCAGGGATGTCTTCAAATCTAGGCTGTATACAAATTGAGGTCTGGCCTCAACATGCCCCCCTCTCCCCAAGATCTGTATAGCATTTTATTCAGTAAATTAGAATATATTTTTAGGGCAAGTTGTGTGAAGAGCATTCACAGGTTTGCATGCATATTTAACACTTCTTCTCTCCACCTCCTACACAAACTATGAGAATTGCTTTTCAAATTGCTGGAGTTCTCTGTGAAGATCAATGTGTAGCTGGGTTTTTTCCCCCTTGCAGACATGTGACCTTTTATGAAATCAAGTGAAAACTCATGATGAACTCATGATTGGATGGCCAGGTGTACTTTTTAAGAGCAGTCAGAGGACAATCCTCTGCTTGAAGGCCTATCAAAAGAACAGGGCTTTATCTGAAGGTGTGTCTTCCATTTTGAAGGGCTGTTAACTCAGTCTTAGGCTCTTCCTGTTTCTTACCTTCTTCAAAAAAAGGGAGAATTGCAACCTGTTTACTCAGAAATAGGTGTAATGGGACTGACTCCCAAGTAACCATGTGCAGGATTTCAGCCTTGCTTTCAACAAAAACCCATATGCTCTCTTGCATATTGTGAATGGCTGCCTGGATATAAATTGAATGAGAAAAAAAAAAGAAGTGATTAAAAAAAGAAAGGAAAGAAAGTGGGAAGGGAAATCACATGTGTCAGGGAAATGGCAAATTACTGACATCTTAGAAATTTTTTGTAACCTCTGAGAGTTGGAAAAATCAACCATTATTAGAGATTATTCTCATCTGGCATTACATGAACTCAACAAAGCTAGGATTCAGGCAATGTCACATCCAGTCTGCATTCTAATTTCTACCATTAAAAGAGGAAAGAACAACACATGCCCCGTATAATCTATCTGTTCTAAATAGCTGCATATTTTTAGGTAATTGTGCTATTTTCTGCTTGTTACGACCTATAAAGTTCAGTACCACTAGGGTCAAGACTAAACAGGACCGTATCCTTCCATATGATCTTGCATGGCCTTTGATTAAAGGAAGCCATTAGTCCCAGCACCTCCGCAGACACATGTGGTGGGGGAGTGAGGGAGGATCTTCTCAGTGGCTACTCTCCAGCTGTGGGATTCCTTTCCAAGGAACACTGGACTTCCCCATCTCTACTGCCTTCCACCAACAGGAAAAACCCTTTTGATTCAACTCAGGTTTAGGCAAAAGCAAAGGAAGGGATTGTTAATAGGTAGGTAGCTCCTTTTCAGTGTATTTTTTTAAAAAAATGTTTTTAAGTACGTTTTAATAATGTAATTTGTTTAAGTGATTTAAGATTATAAGGTATCTGTCTGTCTCTTTCTGATTGATCTTTTTGTGAGCTACCGTGAGCTCTGGCTTTGGGAAGAGGGCATGATATAAGTTAAAGAAAGAAAGAAGCAGGAAATCATTGGTAAATTAGAGGAACAGTCTCATAATCATGGAGTCTCTTTGAATGGCATTTTATTTCCTCTTTCTCTGCTCAGAAGAATAGCTGGTGTAACGTAGTGGCCATGGCTGCCTTCCAACTTTCCATGTACAGCCTATTAGCAGTTGCTGTGTTACTGTATCTCAGCTGACATCTCTCTGTTTCTTCTTCTCAGACTTCAAACACATTTCACAAAAAGAAGGCTGATTTGCATTTGAGACATATTTTTAAAATGCCTCTCACTTTCTTGTCTCTCTCTCTCTCTCTCTCTCTCTCTCTCTCTCTCTCTCTCTCTCTCTCTCTCTGTGGGGGTCCTTTTTGGTAAACGATGGGAATGTATTGATCACGGACGTGCCATTCGATACGTGCCAAAGCCTATGAAGTAGACTCAGAAGAATGGGATTCCTGGAACAAGTCAAATCTAAGTCAGCTTGTTAATTTTCATATCGTGATACTCTGTGGTGCCATTTTGGAAGCCCTTTTAGCTCAGCTTCAGAATTGGGGAGGGACCGTGGTTTAGCAGTTTGGCAGATTGGACCCTCAGGTGTTGCATAAGCACCCCATGCCCCGCCTCCTCCCATGGGCACCCAATCAGAAGCAGTGCTGAGGGATTTCCTACCCCGCCTCCTCCTCTGAGTGGGCACCCATGGGAGGAGGCGGGACACAGAATCCAGGTCACCCAGGCAACACCTGTGGACCCAGTCTGCCAAACCATGCTAAGTGCCCATCTCTGTTCAAAAGCCATAAAATGTGTTTCTTGTGGTGATGGAATTAACTGATGCATGAGTCTATTAATCAGGAATATGAAATGAATAGAAGGTGGGTGTTAGATGGAGGGGATGACCTTTGAAGCTGATGGAGCAAAAATCAGACTGGCCAAATTTCTCTGCTGAAAATTGAAGCTAAATGTAGGGGGTTTGAATCAGGGAAAATCCAAACAGGATCATATACTAAATTCTACTAAAGACTGTACAAACAGTATTTAGAAATGTATCAGGGACAATATAGCTAATTGTCAGATTTGTCTTAGTATCAGCTCATTTTACAAAATACTTTTCTAAGCTTTCTTTCAGATCAGGTTATGTAGAAAATTTTATGCACATTCTTGCAGAACTAAGATGTAACAAATATTCACAGATTTGTCTCATTGTCGATGAATTATATACCAAGACACTCTAGCAAAAAAAAAAAAAAAAAAAAGTCAACAGTTGTTAAATGTTTTGACCCTGTACAAGTGTTTGAGTTTTTCCAGCAGCAATAGCATTAGCAAAAACTATTGTATCTTGCAAGAAAGACTAGTCTGGCACAAAACACCAGGATTTTGTGCAATAAAAAACACTTTGGTTGTTGTAGATCTTTTGGGGCTGATTGGCTGTGTTCTGGCCAGAACACTTTGCTTGTTGTAGTTTTTTCCAGAACACAGCCAGACAGCCTGAAAAACCTACAACAACCACTGGATCCGGGCCGTGAAAGCCTTTGAGAATACAAAACAACAACAAAAAAAAAACACTTTAATTAATTACTTGCAAAAAAAAGGTCTCAAAATTTGAAAAAGGAAAAAAGGAAAAGAAAAAAAGAATAACCACAACTCTGGCCAGTAAAAAGAAAACTTGATATTTTTCATTTTAACTTGTGAAGACTAAATATGCAAAGATTAATATTTCTATTCAGAAGTAGAATTCACTCTGTTTATTTCCGGATATGCATGCCAAGGTCAAAGTCCTCACAGTACTATATGATTTATAATATTTATTATAACGCTCTACCCTACTGTGAGTCTGTGGAAGTCCATCACAGCTGACATTTTTCCCTGATAGGATTAACCTTGACATGCATATCCAGGCTTGCAGCCTCAAAGGTATATATACCTTAGTTTACAAGCAAAACTGGAAATACAGTGGTGCCTCGCACAACGAGTGCCTCACACAACGATGAATTCACACAACGATGCCTTTTTCTGTTAAATTTGCTGCCTCACACAGCGATGTTTCCTATGGGGGATTTTCACACAACGATCTCCCTTTTCGCTCCTGTAAAAGTGTCTTACAATGTTTGGACACTGTTTTAAATGATTGCAATGGTTAGTCCACCTCCTGAAACCTATGCAAACTGATTTTGGTGTTGTTCTGACACTTCCTTAATTTATGATTTTTTTGTTTTTTCCATTGGAAACCATTAGACAGACCATCCAATGGTTTCCTATGGAGAAAAAACAAAAAATCATCATAAATTAAGGAAGTGTCAGAACAACACCAAAATCAGTTTGCATAGGTTTCAGGAGGTGGACTAACCATTGCAATAATTTAAAACAGCGTCCAAACATTGTAAGACACTTTTACAGGAGCGAAAAAGGACTTCGCAAAGGCATTGAAATGTATTGAGTCGGCTTCAATACATTCCAATATAGGAAACATTGTTTCACTCAACGATGTTTCCTATGGGGATTTTCACTGAACGATGGCAATCCATTCCAATTGGAACGGATTAACCGGTTTTCAATGCATTCCTATGTGAAATAGTGTTTCACAGAACGATGTTTCACACAACGTTGATTTTTTTGGAACCAATTAACATCGTTGTGTGAGGCACCACTGTATATGTAAAATAAGAGGAAACAAGAGAGTATAGATCAGTGCTAGCTTTGCTATTTCAGTACATGTATCTTACTTATGGCCATCTGAGAAGTGTGGTAGTGGAGGGGAGCTCATAATACAGTTCACAAATGCTGCATGAAAAAAAAGAAAGTGTGTTCTTTTGATAAAAGCTGCATCATACTATCACAATATTAAGAATTAGCAGCTTAAGTTAATGTTCTGTAACAACACTGAAAACATTGAGCTCTTCAGTGTACACAAGTACTGTATTACTGTTCTCAAATGCTGAAGGTTGTTGTCTATAAGTAATCTTCATGCTATGGTTTTAAGTAAGTAAAGCCTGCCCTGGATGTTAAGATCTGCTTGGACATAAGAATATAAGAAGAGCCCTGCTGGATCAGACCAAGGACCCATCTAGTCCAGTTTCCTGTATAATAATAATAATATTTATTTATATTGCACTCTATACCAGAGCGCATTCCAATAGTCACCACCAGATGCCTCTGGGAGCACACGAGACAACTAGATACCTGTCTTCTGATACCCCTCCCATGCATCTGCCATTTGGAGGTACTTTCCTTCTAAGCCTGGAGATCGTACATCCCCATCATGGCTTGTAACCTGTGGTGGACTTTTCCTCCAGAAATCTGTCCAATCCCCTTTTAAAGGCATCTAGACCAGATGCCATCCTGTGGCAAGGATGACTGTTCTCATGATCCCACCGCTTCTCAAGGCCCATCTGGTGGGGACCTGAGAGAGAACCTTCTCAGTGGCCATGGCCAGGCTCTGGACCTCTTTGCCAAGAGAAACCAGGTTTTGTCCTGTCTCTTCTATCCTTCCAATGGTAAGTAAAAAAACATTTTTATTCTGGCAGGCCTTCAACAGTTAAGAACCTCCAATTATAAGTTGTTTTCTGATATGCTGAATTTCACTGTTTTAACGTAAATTATTATTACTATTTTAAAATAAGTAATTTCGAAGAGTTTAAGATTTAATAGCATATTAATTCTATAATTACATTTAATCCTATTTAAATGTATGTGGTTTTATTGCATTTTAATCTTCTAGCTCAGTGTTTTAGGAATCTGGCTGCGGAGCAAGAGATTGGGGGTTCAATTCCCCACTGTGCCTCCCATGTCTAAAATACAGCCTGTGTGGCCTTGGGCAAGCTGCCACAGTCCTAGGATACCTCCAGAAATAGGGAAGAGTAAACCACTTCTGTGTATTTTCTGCCTTGAAAACCCTGAAAATGGTCACTGTAAGTTGGAATTGACTTGATGGTGCACATGTCCATGCACATACATTGTTTTAAACTGTTCTGTAAGCTGCTTTGGTTTCTGATTGTAGCAGAGAAGTGACATAGAAGTAAGTAAGTAAGTAAGTAAGTAAGTAAGTAAGTAAGTAAGTAAGTAAGTAAGTAAGTAAGTAAGTAAGTAAGTAAGTAAGTAAGTAAGTAAGTAAGTAAGTAAGTAAGTAAGTACAGTGGTGTCTCGCTTGACGATGTTAATTTGTTCCAGCGAAATGGCTGTAGAGTGAAAACATCATCAAGCGAAATAAAAAACCCACTGAAATGCATTGAAAACCGTTCAGTGTGTTCCAATGGGCTGAATACCTGCTCGTCCAGTGAAGATCCTCCATACGGTGGCCATTTTCGGTGCCTCGCTTGACGAGGAATCCGTCCTAGAAAACAGCGAGGAATCTGTCCTAGAAAACAGCGGGGGGGCTTTTTCTTCAGCCGGTGGCCATTTTGAAACCAGACGATCAGCTGTTTGCTGATTGTCGTAAAGCGCAAATCAGTTCCTGAACCAGGGAACCGATCATCATGAAATGAAAAACCCATTTAAACCATTGTTTTGCGATCGCAAAAGCAATCACAAAAACCTAATCGTACAGCGATTTCCTCGTTAAGTGAGGCAATCGTCAAGCGAGGGACGACTGTAAATAAATAAATAAATAAATAGCCCTATGGAGGTATCCATCTTGCCTATGTGAGGGCTAAGAGGGCTTTAGGGCTGATGACATGTGTGAAAGTCATCTCCACCTCCAAATATCCATGACCCTAACCTCTCAGTCTTTGAGTTTTCTGTGTCAGCGGAAGAGATCTGAAGCAGAATTAAATTCATGATCGCCTGAAAATGAGGAGCAGGTCCCATGCCGTTGGCAACAGAATCCATGTTCCTCTTGAGACCTTCCAGTTCAAAACAGGAAACTGTGGATGGAATGTGCTGAGGCGCCTTGTGGTGCTGGGGCTGGATGCCTCAAGCCTCATCATCATCTCCTCCTTCGTCTTTGTGTGAATAGGCTACATTATTACATGGGACACTTGTCTTAAAAAACAAACTACAGTCATCCCAAAAGAGAAAATGTCTCATAAAGGTAAAGGTTCCCCTTGACAATTTTTGTCCAGTCGTGTTCGACTCTAGGGGGCGGTGCTCATCCCCGTTTCCAAGCCATAGAGCCAGCGTTTTTGTCCGAAGACAATCTTCAGACAGTGCGACTTAGACACGGAACGCTGTTACCTTCCCACCGAGGTGGTCCCTATTGATCTACTTGCATTTGCATGCTTTCGAACCGCTAGGTTGGCGGGACCTGGGACAAGCGACGGGCGCTCACTCCGTCACGTTGATTCGATCTTACGACTGCTTGGTCTTCTGACCCTGCAGCACAGGCTTCTGCGATTTAGCCCGCAGCGCCACCACGTCCCCTAAAATGTCTCATAGGTGTTTTTTTTTCTTCCACTGTGTTTCTCCAACTTTTCATTTTTTTCAGCTAGAAAAAAATAAGAGGTAAAATATTATCTCTATATCCAGTCCCATGGGCTGAAATGTTCTCTCTCTGATTAAAATTGGACTTCACAACCATTACTCAACCAAGGTTCTTGCTGATTTTTAAACTCATAAACCTGTTACTATCATCAGCATATAATTGTAGTTTGTAAGCTGCCTGGATAAGCAAGTTTGTAAAACTCACTGCTTTGTTCTTGTCTTCTTGAGCTAAAGGGCTGTATGGAAGGGAGTTGTGTGATGGCATGTTTGCAGTAATGGTAAACCATTCTGGAACATCTGGCACAATTTAAAAACCCTAAAAGGGTTGCCCGAAGTTAGTAGTGACTTGTTGGTCCGTAAGAACAACAAAATAGTTCACACTTAACCAAACACTTGTATGAGTGCAAAATAGACTAATTCTGTTCCTACTTTGCTATCACTCTCTACCCTCCCCTCTTTTCTTCTTCAAAGAAAAGAAGGGGATGACAAATTTGGCCATCCATCATTGATTAAATAACGGCCACCCATTTCTATTCTCTAAAGAAAATGGAAGATAAATTTGGAAAATCCAAACTATCACTTGTTACTCCCAGTATTCCTGTATCCCTAAAATTGTCTAGGAAGCAGCAACATTGGCCCTTTATACAGCATTTAAAAAAAGGAGAACAAAAGAGGGTCCAGATACATGCAATATTTTGCATATGCTAATTCATATCTACATTGCATATGCTAATTTATATTTGTGAAAAAAATGGTACGTTAAATACTGCACATCACACCTAGTGGGGAAGACTGTGATCAGGTGACTTGTGAGCCTGTTCAGTTTACGGTGCAGGTTCTACCTGTTGATGAGCAACCTCATAACTTTTACTCTTCATTTTTATAGTTTGTCAGTTTTAAGCTGGACTTCAGTGTACAGCTGTTCAAAACAAAGGACTGTCCTCTGATGAGCGGAGCAGGGATGGGTTACCTGTAACCCTCTGGGTATTTGTTGGACTACAAACCCCAGCATCCTTGACCACTGACCATCTGTTTGGGGTTGATGGGCACTGAGGTCCAGCAACATTTGGAAAGTCACCACTTTCCCACCCCTGAAATGAAGACATGCCCTCTGTAAAGCGGGGGGATTTTTGTCACATCTGGATTACCTCATTGCCGGGGGGGGGGGAATTCATTATAAATATAAACAAATTATAAATATAAATATGCTGCTGCAGTATTCTTTGCCCTTGCATACTCAGGACATTCTGCTCTTATGAAACAAACAGATATTAAGTTGGTGCCCAGTGACTTTTGAAATGGTCAGATGAATGGATCGATCTATGAAAGTTCTGTGGGTTGAAGGGCTTATCACTAAACACTTCAGCAATGGAAATATAAGATCTTTCATTACCGGCTGTAATGGGAGGGAAAAGGGTTGAGTGTCAACAGTTATTGCATGGCACACAATTCACAAAATCTGCACCATTCTGGTGGTGTGGATTCTCAAGACGTGTTTGGGGAAGTAATATCCGTGCATGGAGGGGTAAAGATGCCCCTCCCTGTGGAGAGGAGGCGGGAGGCTTCCAGATTAATCCCTTTTTGAGGGGTGGCAGGCCAGTTACAGGATCCCCTTTACAAAGAGTGTCTGACACTGTCTTTTTATTCTCCAAAGCCTTTTAAAGTCAGTCTCATTCGTGTGTTTACTGCGAGGAGCTCTTGTTTTCAATATGTTTACTGTGCTCGGTTTCAGTGTTATTACACAGATTTTATTGTACCTATATGTTTCAATTTGCAAGTTGTTCTCAAATGTTGTCAGGTAAAGCAGAGGGAACCAATTCAAGTTGTGTAAAAAAAGCAGGCACCACACTGGCAGAGATAATAACAAAGCTGCAGAGAATCCTAAGCAGCTGGATGTACTACTCGTACCTAGTGTCTAAGCAGAGTAGTACTTACTGGGTTGTAAAATGTAAAGACTACTTTCCCATTGAAAGGCCTACCTAGGGGATAGGGCGAGGTGGTGAGAGAACAGCAGAGAGTTTTTTAAATAATGATGGGTAAAGCTAGGATACCTGGAACTTAGTTCTTATGTGGTTTGCAGGATTCAGGAAAATGTGTCTTTCAAAAGGCAACTTGTGCAAGTTTCTAAGGTAACATGATCCCTTTGTGTGACAGAATTGAGGAGAATATGGCTAAAGTCTCTGGTTGGGGAGCCGGAGGTTGAGTGTTCAATTCCCCACTGTGCCTCACTCAGAGGGGCTGGACTCAATCATCCATAGGGTCCCTCCCAGCATTGCAGCTCAAAGGTTATTATTATATAAGGGATTTACAGGGTCATCCTAGCTCAAAGGTATGCTACCGTATCTGTGGGGGCTGGAATCAGGCATATGGCCACCAGAAATGCCCTTCTGCCAGGAAAAGGGCATCTCTCCCCCTCAAAAAGCAGCAAAGTGGGGGAGTGGTGTTACAATCCGTTGAGTTATTCCTGATCCAGATCTTTGTCAGCCCTGCAAGACAGCCACAAAGTCGGCGCCCCAGGCAAGTGTATCTTAGGCTGGGGTGAGATGGATTCAGAGCAGGGTCAGCCAGCCTTTTGTCAGGGTCAACCCTTGGCCTTGGGCAGTTAAGACTGCAGCATTTCAGTACATGCTTTGATAAATAACGAAGCCGTTTGTTTCATTGGCAAGAGTGTTAAAACTGGCTTGCCCGTTGATGCTTCTTAGTGATGACCCTGAAAGGCTTGATGCAAAAAAGGCTAACGATTGAGGAAGAGAACAGTGCATAGCACAACCTGCCGGGGGCAGTGCTTGGTTTCACGTTGCACGGCTGCCTTTTGAAAGAACCAAAAGGTCACAATTAAAATTACCCTCTGATTCGTGGCATGAAATGTACTCTATTAGATATACAGCCCCAGTGAGGATGATTTCATGGTGCTAATATTGGTCTTGATGCTGCTGAGTTGCTGCTGAGTGGAACGTCCCTCTAAGCATAGTAATGCTGGGCCGCACAGCTTGCTCAAAGATTGTAGTTGCAACAAGATTTTATTCGTGGAGGTCAGCGCTGGCACATTGGCAGGACTTGCACAAATGACATAATCTTTTATTATGTGAGTGGAACATCTGCTAGGCAGACGCTCATTAAGATATTATTGACAGCATGTTTAACAAATGGCTAAGATGTTTGAGGCTAGATTTTAAAAATCAAGTTCATGCTGTTTAAACATCAGAATTGGCAAATGCTGAATGGGATGTGGAGTGTCGGAGAAAACAAAAGCAAAAACAAAACAAAGCAAAAACATAAAGCAGAGCAGGGGAGAAATCCTGGTCTAAATTCATGGGACTGTATCCTACCACCAATGAAATACAGGTTGAGGAGGCACAGGAATTATACTAGCAAGTAAGTTGAATGAATTGTTTTCAGCTATTATAAAATCCAGTTCTTCAAAAAACCTCCGGTTTATGAATGTAGTATATTGTGAATGTAGTATATTGTGCTTTTGTACCCATGATCCAAAAAGCCAGGAAATTGACCCATATTGATGCACAATATTGTGCCTGCGTTGCCAGCAGGGAAAAGGGCAGTCTGAATGTTGACAACACCCATGGCAGCAGTCAAGATGGTCTACAGGATCCCCTCTTCTGCTCATTACAGTTGACAAAGTGACACCACACAAGGGAAAATCCCAGAAGCTGACTCCTTTTTTCATCAGTTCACCACTTCTCACTCAAACGCAAAGCAACAGCCAGGGCTGTTTTTCAACAACGGTACAGTGTAGCTTTTCTTCTTCTTTTCCACTGGATTTAGATGACGTTGATACAGATATGTGCATAAAGAGAATCCCTATAAACTGAAGGGCTTTAGCCAATTATTGGGGGAGTATGGTGGCCATATGAGGTAGATGCAGCTATCCCACATGTTTACACAAACGATAATTGGAGCACAGATGTTAAAATAATGGACATTCACTGTTCTCCTGATTTGGAGTATTTGGCAGTGAAATGCCGCCCCTTTTACCTGCCTCGTGAGTTTAATGTTGTTATAATAACAGCAATATATATACCTCCTGATGCTAACACAACCACAGCTCTGAGTTGTTTGTTAACTGCTATCAGCAAACAGCAGCAGGCCTACCCAGATGGAGTGCTGGTGGTAGCAGGTGATTTCAATCAAGCCAATTTAAAGACCGTCCTCCCTAACTTTTATCAGTATGTGGACTGTCCCACTAGAGGGGAAAATACCTTGGATCAGGTATATTGTAACATCATGCATGGATATAAGACGAAGCCATTGCCTAGCTTGGGACAGTCAGATCATATATCTCTTTTTTTGATTCCATCGTACAGACCCCTTGTTAAAAGAATCAGACCATCAATTAGAGAAATACAAGTGTGGCCAGTGGATGCAACTGAGCAACTTCAAGATTGCTTTAGGAGCACTGATTGGACACTGTTTGAGGAGGACAATGTTGATACTTATGCCTCGACAGTACTGTTTTATATCAAAAGCTGCATCGATGTTATTGCTACTACAAGACAAGTACGAGTGTTTTCTAACAACAAGCCTTGGCTAAATAGAGAAGTGCGCCTTTTATTAAAAGCCAGAAATACTGCTTTTCATTCTGGTGATGAACTACAGTATAGAGAGGCCAGAGCTAAACTGAAAAGGGGCATTAGGGATGCCAAAGCTATGTACAGCCAGAGAATTGAACAACACCTTGAAAGTTCTGACACTCGCAGAGTGTGGCACGGCCTACGACAAATCACTGGTCAGAGTAACAAAAACAGTCTGTGTAGCAGCAGTGATTTTTTGGCTGAGCAGTTAAATCAATTTTTCAGCCGTTTTGAGGTGGAAACAGGAACAACCATTATTCCAGCACCTACTGTCCATAATACATCACTAGAATCTACCATCGACAGACAACCACTAGTACTGCAGATTTCAGATGTGAGACGCGCTTTCCAGAATATTAATATTCGAAAGGCAGCTGGACCAGATGGAATCATGGGACGAGTTGTTAGGGGCTGTGCTGCAGAATTAGCTGGAGTTTTTACGGATATTTTCAATCTATCCTTGTTGCAGTGTTCTGTCCCCACTTGCCTGAAGACATCTATTATAGTGCCAGTCCCGAAGCAGTCAGCTGTGGTATCTCCCAATGATTATAGACCAGTAGCTTTAACATCTGTTATTATGAAATGTTTTGAGAGATTGGTGCTGGATTACATTAAGGCTAGTCTTCCACCTTCTTTGGATCCATGGCAATTTGCATACAGGAGAAATAGATCTACTGATGATGCTGTGTCCATCGTACTCCATACTGTATTGAGCCACTTAGAACAACAGGGAACTTATGCGAGGCTGTTGTTTGTGGATTATAGCTCTGCTTTTAACACCATTCTACCAAATAGGTTGTTTTTAAAAATGATCAACCTGGGATTACCTCAGGAGATCTGCATGTGGATAAAGGATTTTCTGACAGATAGGCCACAGTCAGTAAGGATGGGATCCCACCATTCTTCTACCCTGGTACTAAGTACAGGAGCTCCCCAGGGCTGCGTGCTAAGTCCTTTCCTCTATTCCCTGTACACACATGATTGCACCCCACTATATAACACCAATGCAATTATTAAATTTGCGGATGATACAACAGTGGTGGGACTCATAAATAAGAACAATGAGTCTGCTTATAGAAAGGAAGTACAAAGATTGATACTATGGTGTAAAGAAAATCATCTCACACTTAACATCAAAAAAACTAAAGAACTCATAATTGATTTTAGGAGGAAGAGAAATGTACATTTACCACTGTACATAAACGGTGAGGAAGTGGAGAGAGTTGGTAGTTTTAAATTTCTGGGCACTTACATCTCAGAGGACCTCTCATGGACTATAAATGCCAACATGCTAATAAAGAAGGCACAGAAGAGGCTGTATTTCCTGAGAATGCTCGGGAAGTTAAATTTATCACAGCATTTGCTTCTGTCCTACTACCGTAGCACCATTGAGAGTGTCCTAACTTATGGCATTCTGGCATGGTTTGGGAGTAGCTCTGTAGCGGACAAAAAAGCTCTACAGAGAACCATTAAAATTGCCCAGAATATCATCGGGCTCCAGCTACCAACCCTGGATGACATCTTCACATCCCGCTGTCTGAGGAAGTCACACAGCATCCTGAGAGACTCTTCCCATCCTGCTTATAACTTTTTTGAACTGTTACCGTCTGGCAGAAGATATAGAACAATTAAGACTCGGACCACACGTTTTCTAAATAGTTTTTATCCTAGAGCTATAATTGCAATTAATAATGAGCTTAAAGACCACCAGTAGGGAATAATTAGTTGGACTGTGTTACTTGGACTGAGGTGTAGATGTTTGTATTTTTAGTGGGGGATTTCTAGTGGGTGGGGAGTGTTTGGGGAATGTTATGTGTGTGCATGTGTCTGGTCTCTGGGTGTCTGTGAATTTCGTTGTATGATATACTGTGTATATACTTACAATGACAATAAATTATATATTATTATATATTATTATATTATTATATTATTATATTATTATTAATATTATATTATTACATGGGCTTCTGTCCATTCATTCAGTGTGGAGGGGTTGTGTGCATTCCCTTCCAGTGGTGGCTGGTGGGGATTGTCAGGGAAGAAGGCACAGTAAGTAATGCTGTATAAAACTGGGGGCAAAAGTGTGTTTGAATACAAGTGGGGTTTCAGGAAAACGCACAGGTGGGTGAGCAAGACTTCACACACAGGGAGAGAAGCATTTATTCAGAAACTCCCTCACCCTTGCTACCCCATTTATTATTTCCACAACACCGCTGAGAAGGAGAAAAATACACCTAGACCTCACGGTAGACATTTTCTCTGTTTTCTCCCTCCTTCTGCCACATATGTGCACAGTCACACATTGTGAGACCTGGAGTGAATTGATGGGGGCCCCACCTGTGTTCCCCATTTTACTGAAGGAGGGAGGCAAGCAGTGGCTCAGCTTGCCCCACAGGGAGCACCTGATCCTGTGGGATAGGAGGTGCCACGTTGGCCCTAATGGATGGTCTGCCACTATCCTTGTCATGGCAAAATGTTGTTGTGCTGCATCATGCTGTCAATGAAACGCCCATTGATGATTCTCCTGGCTTTTGGGCATCAAGGAAAAGAAATGTCAGAACCATATTGAAGATAATTACAGAGATATGAAAGTCAACAACTCTGTGGATCAACCTGAAAGCCTTCCTGTCATTTGCTTTCTCAGATCCTGTGTTCTCTCTTTTAAAATTGCTCTTAAATAACAAATGTTTTCTCCATTCCTTGCTTTGTAGAACTGTTTTGCCAGACATAGAAAGAGGTAGGCATGGCAGTCAAAAGCAGCAAATCCATCGCTTCACAGCAGCTATTATTCAGACACTTCCTTTCATTCCAGGATATAAATTGGATTAGTAATGATAGTTTTTGTTTTTGAACTTTGTTCATTTCCTCTTCATTTTACACAGCAGGAGGGCTGAAGCCACATTCCCCTCCCTAATGTCTATAAATACTCTTTTCAACAACTACTATGCCATTCTGATGCATTTATGGTTCCTGCTAGATACTTTCTGCAATGCACAGCAGTGATTACCAGCTCAGTAATGCTAATTATTAGAGTTACGGTGATCTCTTTAAGGATGGGGCATATTTTTACTAGTCCCTCTCGTGAGGTGCTGGTCCTCCTCTATTCAGCACTGGTTAGACCTCACCTTGAGTACTGTGTCCAGTTCTGGAGTATTGTTGCATCCAGTTCTGGACACTACACTTCAGGAATGATGCTAACGAACTGGAACAAGTTCAGAGGAGGGTGACAAGGATGATCAGGGGGCTGGAAACCAATCCTTATGAGGAAAGACTGAAAGAATGGGACATGTTTAGCCTTGAGAAAAGAAAACCGGGGGGGGGGGTGATATGATAGCACTTTTCAAATATTTGAAAGGCTGTCATACAGAGGAGGGGCAGGATCTGTTCTCGATCATCCCAGAGTGCAGGACATGAAACAATGGGTTCAAGTTAAAGGAAGCCAGATTTCGGTTGAATATCAGGAAAAACGTCCTAACTGTTAGAGCAGCACGACAGTGGAACCAGTTACCTCGGGAGTTGGTGAGTGCTCCAACATTGGAGGCATTCAAGAAAAACTTAGACAATCACCAGGCAGATATGCTTTGATTGTATTCCTGCATTGAGCAGGGGGTTGGACTTGATGGCCTTGTAGGCCCCTTCCAACTTCACTTTTCTATGATTCTATGATTATTATCGATCAAGAAACAGCTGTGCTTTTGAGGCCTGCAGGTTCTTCAGGCTGGAGCACTCCATCTCTTGTGGTGTTATTTATTTATTTCATAAATGTATATACTACCCCATTAGTGCAACACACCATTCTGGGCAGTTAACAGGTGATAAAATCAAACATACATAATAAGTAATCAAAAAAAATCACACCTTAAGAACGAATAACATCAACTAACAGTACAGAGCTGTGACGGTGGAAACATTGCCCATAATAGGGCATGCAGGGCACATGGCAGATCAACAATTCATTTGAGGTTGCCATTAAAGGCCTCTTTAAAGAGCCATGTCATAAGCAAGCTCTTGAGAATAGGCAGGGAGGGAGTCAGACACAACTCAACCGGGAGCTGCTTCTGTCACTCTGGTGCCACTATTGAAAAGGCCCAACTTCTAGTGGATGTTTTCCGGACCTCATTCGGAATGGCAACCCAGAGAAGCACAGCCTGAGAGGATCTGGTGGGGCAAGTGGATGATCTTGAGGAAAAGCACCCTGACGAGTAACGGGATCCCAATCTGAAGTTGGTAGGGAATGAAGAATTCTGAAAATCATCCTGGTCAGGTGGAAAACAAGCTGTGCCATTTTCCTGATATTAGGATTACCACCCTTCTGTGTGCTTCTGCTCTCAGCCAAAGAAGAATTATATGCTTCAATAACAAGGCAATGGAGAAGACACTGAGCAACAAAGATCCCTTTGTTTACAGAGATGGAGAAAGAACATCTATTCTGCATTGCCGGAGTTGAAATCTGATGCATCAAGCTGGTTCTACAAATTTGCATCCTCTCTCCTGGCATTTTACTTCAAAGATTCTGATATCTCACCATTTGAGCAGGACTATTTTTGGACTTTTCTTTTTCTCCCCTACAACCTACACCATAAGCTTTGCAAGGCTCAGCTTGAAGTCTTGCAAGTCTCAAAACCCCACCTGTTTTTGATATTTTAGTGCCCTAAGAGCTTTACCCCCTTTTTTCTGATCAATCTGTTAACCAGCCATTGTGATTCTGCTTAGCAAACCTTACAAATTTCTGCAATTTCAATGCATGCCAAAAGAGGCATATCCCTATGTTTATGAATATAACATTCTTGCAGATGGTGTTCGTAGTGGTGCTTGAAGCTATAGATGTTTTCTGCTTCATCATTTGCATCAAGGTTACCATATGGCAACCAGGCACATTTCTGTTGAAGCAGAAATGCAATCCCATGAGGTCTCCTCTCAGCAGAGTTTGGAAGAGCTACATTTTTTGGGGACTATGGCAGCTAAACTCCCCCAGCCAGTATGGCCAGCTGTAGTCATATGGGCCACTGAGCACCTACTCTTTATGTAGCATACAGGAGACCGAGGTTCATATCCTCACTCAGCCATGAATCGTAATGAGTAATGAAACACAGTGACCCTGAACTACTTCACAGAGTTGTTGTGATAACAAAATTTATCAAGAAATGTCTCATTCCCAGGTACTTTCAGCATTTCACCATGTTGAGAGGTCCTGATGGGACTCTTGCCCCAGTATGACTCACAGCTCTCAATCCTCTGTCCCATTCTTTTTCATTTCCTTCACTTTGTTCTGCTCAAGAAATGAGCCAATTCAGGCAGGTAAAGCTTCCTAAATGGAAAGCTTCAATGTCAACCCTCATCTACAACAAGCAAACCAGAAATCCTGGACAAAGGATCATTTTTTAAAGGAGGGTGACTGCAATGTTTTTCAGATATAGATGGCTGGTTTCCAAAGGAGATTAGAAATGGAGTGATCCTCCACTGTCAAGAGCTGAGACAGGATGCTTTCAGTGAAGCATTGAAGATTTCAATGAATCTACAGTGTGTAAGCTCATGGAGTGGCAGCTAACATAGCAATGCTAATAAGAAAATTGTCCACCTGAGGCAGAATGTCCTTCTTTCTTAGTAAACTTTTCACATTCATCTCCATGTCACTTGTTGACCAAGATTCTTATAATCCAAGAACACCTGGAGACCAAAGGTTGTGAAGCACTGGTCTAGATCCTGTGTCCCTGCAACAGTTTTTTTTAAAAAAAGAGAGGAAAACCCCAAATGTATGTTTAAAATATATATTTTAAACTTATCTAGCCTGATCATAGAACTTCCATGTTAGCTTGGGATGCATCTAGATGTTTTATTCTACAAATCCCATAACGCTGATTGGAATCCAGAAGAACTTACATCAGAATTTATCTTTGACTTCTGTTGTGGACGACAATGTGGCTGCATATGCACTAATGAGGGTGACCGGTCCCGCTGATGAGTGGAGCTGCAGAGACAGGATTCTTTCACTCCCCACAGTAGGTGGAACAATGGATCTCAGCTGAGTATTTCTGACCGCAAAGCCAACACCATATTCCCTGGTCTCATTCAATGGGTTTCCCTGGCAGAAGAATGAGAATTTTTTTTTATTTGACAGATCCCATGTCTGGCAATCTCGTCTCTTGCAGGGCAACAATGTCCATCCGCAGTCTGCTCAGTTCCATGTCGATGTCAGCTGTCTTGCGCACGTCTATTTCCTGCAGGTTGTCAGAAAAGCCAGGGGTCATTGTCTGAACATTCCAGGTGCCCAACTTTAGGGCAGAAGTTTTCTTCTGATTGTTGCATGGTACAGGGTTACTGATCTGCTTGTCAGCTTTCACCCCACCTAGTGAGGTGCAGTGACCTCTCCCATCATTAGAAGTAGCCCCTGGCATCATGCTCTACGCCAATCGAGCAAAGACTTATAACCAGTAATTGCTACTTCCCGTGCTATTTCAACACTGTAGGTGAAGCTGGAGTGTCCTCTCCAGAGCATGAAGCCTAGATAAAATAATATGGAGGATAGGCTGTTACCCAAGCAGCAAATCCACCCTCTCCACGTTGCTGAAATGGTTCATTGGAAAGGCAATACAACTGGTTCCAGCGACATCGCAGGAGTTGCCAGAATGACACGAACTGCCTCCGGGACTCTGGCTCCGGATTTTGCCTCGAGGTTAACTCCCGAAGCCTTTTCCATAAGTGGATATAGCCACAAGGCAGTGGAGGTTTGAAATCAGAGTTTTCCTTCTCCTAGATGGGCTGCCTTCCAAGGTTGACGAGACCCACCTACCCGCCCTGCTCCCTAATAGTGCGGAAGTATGATCCTACTCCTAAAACATTCCTGCCCCCCCCCAGGTGTATGCAATGCTATTTGGCTTTCCTATTTAGCAGATTAGAGTCAAAAATAGAACCAGAAAACACACCTATAAAAAGACTACAAATAGGTGTTCAGACCAGTAGCATTCACACTGACTTTGATTCTGAAGGTAGCTGAAGTTCCAGGAGTTAATTCCCCCTTGAGACCTACCCTAAAAAAAAAACCAACTAAAAAGACCTAAAATGGAGTCTGCTTCTGTTTTCTTGAATCCTTTGCCATTTTGTCAGAACAAGGCACAAGGGTGCTGTTTTCAATTTGACCCACATTTTCTTCAGGCTTCCAAGACCATTATTCTCCTTTTAAATGAAAGTAGCTCTTCAAAACTGGGACAGAGGCCCTTCATGCCAACTCCTGAAGAGCATGTAGACATGGCAGCTGGTTCATGAAGATGGACATCTTCTATAACCTTGTCTAATTCTCTTTTATAGCCAGATGAACCAATGGCCATCTTCACTTCTTCAGGGAGCAGATCCGACAAATTATTATGCATTGTGTGAAGAAGGATTTCCTTTGGTTGGCCCTAAATCTCTCATCAGTTACAGTAGTTTCATTGGATGGGCCTGTATGGTACTGATTAGACAAAAGTGTGTGTGGTTAGACTTCTATGGAGAGATGGAAACCTGGTATCCCTTTAGAATTATAACCATGTATAAATTCACATGTCATGTACTCCTCTTTTCTTCTGGCTTTGAGCACTTATGCAAATGTGAAATCACGCACACGACTCAAGTCCTGCAAGAGCACCAATGAGTTCTTAAAAGCTAGTAGTACTACATCATTCTAGACAGCTCGTCAGTATTCATTAGCTCAGCCACAAAAGTTATTGGTGGGAGGAAGAAGCTGTGATGGTTGTCCTCAGGCTGCTCTTACTGTACTTCTGATCTCCATACTTTTTGCTTTTCAGCCAGGCCTGTGATCTCTGTGGATGGAATCTACGTGATGATATTTCAGATTGTGTGGTGTCCTTAAATTATTGTGATGCAGCTCTATAATAACTCCCATCCTCTTGCTGCAGACATCTATGTTTACAAATAAGGACAGGGGCTTATTTCTTGGAACACAGCCTTTCATGAGCAATCTCCTACTGCGATAAATCTGGTGGGTTTTGTGATGGACAATTTGGAAACCTAAGTGAAAGATTTCACTTTAATGAAACCCAAAAAGCCATCTCTCACATTTCGAAGTTGTATACAGGTTGCTATCTCTTGTCAGGAAATCATGCATTTTATACATGCTACTAGTTTAGAGATTTCCCTGTGTTATCACTGTGTCAATATATCCCTTGGGCTTCTTGGGCTCAATTTTGTGCCACCAAGAGAAGAACAGAAAGCAAAGAGTTCACAATTGCAGTACCAGAAATAGTAATAAGCTGGTGTTTCCCAGTGCTGAAAGTTACATAGGAAAACTAGGCATGGGGCCAGTACCTGTTTATGTCATTTTGTCTACAAGAAGGGAAGCTGTGTATTAGATTACAACAATAATGATATCACTGACACAGGTATGTTTATAGGGTTATTAGTTGTGGGAGTGTTGTGCTCGAAGCATCCTGTTTCTTTTAATACTGTATAAATATTTGGTAGTTTAAGCTAAAAATGTCTTGTGTTTTAAGAAGAGGTAGCCATGTTAGTCTGTGCTAGCATATCAGGCATAAAAAAAGAGAAGAAAATAAATAAACAAGATAAAAACATTGTGGCATCTTAAAGACTAACTGCTATATTTTAATGTGAGCTTTTGGGGACAAGTTCACTTCCTCAGACATAAGAGTGGAATACTGTACATAAGCCCACTCTTATGTTTGAGAAAGTGTACTTGTCCAGAAAAGCTCACATTAAAATACAGCAATTAGTCTTTAAGGTGCCTTTGTTTTTGCCTGATACATCTTGATTTGGAATTCTACAGTCTGCATCTACTTCCCTCAGCTTGGAGCTCAAGCTACAGTTAGCACATAATTAGAAGTGGAGCTCTCTTAACAGGTAAAAGATGTATATCTCATTACGACTTTTGTCACCTTTGCATGGTGTAAATTAGCTTGCATTTATTTTGGGTTTGGTCATCAGCAGGTGAACATGGGCTTCATTTATCAGTTGCTGCTCAACCATAGAACTTTGAATAAGCCGTGTGCCTACAAGGAAAGCATTGTATTCTAATTGCTGGAAATACCCTTTTCCCTTGACATATATTTTGCCCCTTAGTCTGCCCTCCCTTTGGTTTACATTTAAAAGAAATTTCATGTGTGTAATTTGGCTGTCTTGGGCTCTTGGGCTCCAGGCTTACTTAAACTTGCTTGTGAATTAGTGTGCTGAGAATTTTGCCACCTCACTTAAGGAACACTTAAGAATAAGACCTGCTGGTCTTCATGGATCATTTCCACGCACTTGACAATACCAATCTATGAAAAGGGAGGAATCTTGCATTTTCCATAGGCAGGCTGTGTGCATACTGTACTTCATCAGCTCTCCAGAGCTTCTCAGATAGGAAGACAGATTTTGTGGGCAATTTAGATAAGCAGGTCAAGACCTCCTATGCTAGTTTAAACTTTGGGGAGCTGCTGGAGAGACTAATCCATTGAACAGATGTAGGCAGCCTTATGATGTAAGTAATTTTCTGTAAAGGGGCTATGGGGTAACTTTATAGAAAACTACGTATGTTGTGACATCTGAAGAAAACTATGTTTTATAGAAAACTATGTTGTGACATCTGAAGAAAGCATTATTGCATGCATCCCACGAAATCTGAAAGCTATCAGCATACCTGGGACACTCATGTTTTGCATTTGTTTCCTGCATGTGTTCAAAGCCGCTGAACGGGAGCAATACATTTGCATTCTGACACAATGTAGCTGTGAATAGTGATAAATGTGATGATTCTCCCAAACCCTGTAGGGACAACTTTAATCTAGTTAGGTTTGGAACATCTAAACATCACATTAAGGACTCTATTTGTCTTCAAGATAGACAGCATTTTGCAGACCGAGAAAGGAAATGGCATTGCTGAAAGAATGGCAGTGTGAGGTCTTGGATGAGTAAATACGTACCCAGAGTAATTAAGAGGTATTTTGACTGTGGGAGAATACATTAAAAACACACTTTAACAAACATCAGTAAAAAGAAACAACAGTCCCTTCAACTAGAACCCACCTTAGATGTCAAAGGTCTGTCAAAATCTTTATTAAAAGGGTCTGTGTTTTTGGTGGAAGGACAACAGAGGAGAGAATAACTCATTGTCTCTTAGCGGGGAGTCCCAGAGACTGGCAGGTGTCACCAAGAGAGTCTGCCTACAAAAATGTGCTTCCTAGGACAATGGGAACAAGAGAAAGGTCTCTGCTGGGAACCTTAAAACCTGAGCAGAGATGTGTATTGGTTGTTGTGGGTTTTTCAGGCTCTTTGGCCATGTTCTAAAGGTTGTTCTTCCTGACGTTCTGCCAGTCTCTGTGGCCAGCATCTTCAGAGGACTGGAGTAGAAACTCTGTCCATGCTCTGTTGCTGTTTGTTGGATAGTTGAGTATTTATAGCTGTGGGAACAGCTTTTGTCCTTTTCTGGAGATAGGGTGATCAGCATGTTTTTGTTGTGATAAGGGGGGGAGAGATTATCTGTCACTGTGAATGATGGGTGTTGTTAGCTGATCTTTTTTGTGCAATGATCCCTGATCCCAAATTGAGTGCAGCTTCATAGGTCACTACCTTGAACAGAAGCTGGAAATGTAACTAACGCATGGGTCACCATGACCAGATTTGACAACTCCAAGAACTGGCACTCTTCTGGTTGAAGATGACCTTCTCTGTAGTCTTTTCTAATACCAGACTAAGAGTGGAGGAATCTCTTTCATTCAGAGGATTTGATTTAATCCCAAAGAGGTTTTGGAAGTCATACTCCAATGGTGGCCATAAACCAGTGTATTTCAGCTTCAAGATCTTACTGGTAGTTATTAAGCCTTTTAAATGGCCTTTCAGCTTTTTAAAATGGAGAAATAAACTGCATGGAAGTCAGGGAATTACCGCTGAACATAGCAATGTAATGAGAGCATGATCTTCTGAGAAGTCTGGGTGTGATGGATTGGGTCCCCAGGAGGTCAGGATCAGGCACCAGGACCCAAGGAACTCAATCCCTACTCTAGAAGATGGTGTGGAGAATAATATATCCTAATTTTCTTTCATCTGAGACTGCCTGGACTTTCCCCTAGTTAAGACTGAATATTCTATATTTAACACTCTATTGACTTGTGACATAGATGGGAAGCCAAGGATGAGATTGATTTTATGATGATCATCCCTGATGGTGCAATAAAAAAACACAATGAAGCTTGGACCAGAAAGCTGACAAGGCCAGCAAACTCATCATTTAGTGCAGAGGCATACAGATTTGTGCTTTTTTACTATACCTCCCAGGATTCTCCAGTTACTATGATACCTGGGGGATTCTAAAATCCATACTTTTCTCTCCTCTGAAACTTTTTAGTCTATATCTAGTCATCATCATAGACATCCTTCAGTATTGAGAGACTATGGTAATGTGCTCTGTATGGAGGACTTCAACGCTGTACACAAAGCTGGAGTGTCCTCTCCAGAGCAGGAAGCCTGGGTAAAATAATACGGAGAATAGGCTGTTACCCAAGCAGCAAATCCCCCCTCTCCACATCACTGAAATAGTCCAATGGAAAGGCAAGAGCCAATGCAACTGGTTCCAGTGACGTCGCAGTAGTTGCCAGAATGACATGAACTGCCTCCAGGACTCCGGCTCTGGATTTTGCCTCGAGGTTAACTCCTGAAGCCTTTTCCATCTGTCAATATAACCACAATGCAGTGGAGGTTTGAAATCGGAGTTTTCCTTCTCCTAGATGGGCTGCCTTCTCAGGATGATGAGCCCCACCTACCCGGCCTGCTCCCTCGCCGCATGGGTGATGGTAGCACCTCCTCCTTCTCCTCACAGCATGGAGGTTTGGGATTAGAGCTTTCCTTCTCCTAGATGGGCTGCCTTCCCATGCTGATGAGTCCCACCTTACCCGGGCTGCTCCCTCGCTGATTCACTATCTCTAGTGAAGCCTACATTTCCGGTATAGATTTGAAGCCAGGACTGGCTGGATAGCTCAGTGAGTTACGTTTCTAACTGCAAGGCCAGAGGTTGGGAGTTCAGTCCTCCACTGTGTCTGCAGGGAGAAGAGCCAACCTGTGTGGCCTTGGGCAAGCTGCATAGTCTGAGGGCACTCTCAGAAAAGGGGAAAGACAGAGCACTTCTGAGTACTCTCTACCTGGAAAACACTGACAAGGGTCACCATAAGTCAGAATTGACTTGATGGCACACAATTAGAGTGGTGCCCCACATAGCGAAAATAATCCATGCAGAAAAAATCGCTGCAAAGCGATTTCATCGCTATGCGGAAATAAAAAGCCCATAGGAATGCATTACAACACGTTTAATGCATTCCTATGGGGAAAAAACTCACCTTTCAGCAAAAATCCTCCATACAGTGGCCATTTTCGCTGCCCGGTAAGTGAGGAATCCGGGCAAAAACACAGCGGGAGGCCATTCTATTTACCCGGTGGCCATTTTGGAACCACCGATCAGCTGTTGGAAAATCATTGCTATGCAATGATCAGTACGCAAAACAGGGTACTGATCATCGCAAAGCGATATTTTCCTATCTAAACCATCGCAATGCGATCGCAAAAACGATTGCAAAAATTTGTCGCTATGCAGATTCATTGTTAAACGAGGCGCCCATTAAGTGAGGCACCACTGTATTGTTATATAGATGTGAAGCAGAATATAGGATTGATCTGCATACTTCTAATTCAATATTAGACATGAGTGGCATTCTTAGAGCCAACAATAGCCTGCTTTATACAGTATATAGTAAAGGTTTTGTTAGCTCATCTCCTTGAATATTTCGTCTTTATCCAAGCAGTTTACTTGAGAAAATCTAGTAAGTGTCCATGTTTCTAATTATCACTGCAAGACCCTTTCACCGTCAGCGTGAGGCCTTTTCTTCTAATCCGCAGAAAATGTTCAACATTCTGGCTGACAGAGGGTAGTTTCTACAGTATTCTTAAGGGAGCACTTGAGAACAAGACTCACATTGTTGAGAACTGCAGGGCAACTACTTCAACATCAGCAAGAGCCTTTTCTTAACACATGCTACAGGTTTCCAAACATTTATCCAGTTTCTGGTTATTACTGTTTCCTACCACAATACAGTCTGGAGCAGGGATGTAGGTGTAATATGGAAAGCGCTTCCACTCTCCATTGCCCCATGTCAATACTGACAATACAGTCTGGAGCAGGGATGAAGGTGTAATATGGAAAGCGCCTCCACTCTCCATTGCCCCATGAGCTATTTGCCTTTGTTGTACTTTGTCATTAGGTAGTATGAAACAATTCAGGCTAAATATTAAAGATATAACTAATGCCACACCCTCCAACATGTCACAGGTGAAAATAGGAATAGATCCAACTGTGCAGTTGTAAATTCTGCAGCAGTGCAGCTTACCTGACAGCCCCTATAGCCATAACCTCCACACCCCAGGATCAATCTTTCTGAGCCAAACTAATTGTTACAAATATCCCATCAGTAGAAGAGGAAGTTTTTAAGTGATGAGAGCCTTCATACCTCTGTAGACTGTAAATCCATTCACTTTGTTGTGCACTTGGTCACTGGCAGGTATTGCTCAGTCATGAAGCATCTCTCTCTCTCTCTCTCTCTCTTACACACACACACACACACACACACACACACAAAATAAAAAACAAAACCATTATGCAGCTTATAGACTAACTCTTACAGTTCCATGTGAGCTTTCATGGATCAAGTCCACATCCTCAGACATATATGAAATCATAAAGGTCTACCTGAATCACATCTCTGGAATACAGATCAGCTTCATTTACTCATGATGGGGTATTTGTATAATTTAGGTCTCTATCTCTCCTTTCCCCGTTATCTTCTGTTCTTTATACTTAAGAGAACCGTACAATAATTAAAGCTACATCAGAAAGCAGAAATCTAAAACAAACAAATCACTAATAAATCTGCAGAATTAGGTTTATGTCAGAGTAAACATCAATAGATGTAGGGGTGTTTGATTTTGTCTACAAAAGACTCTTTGAGCTGTAACAAAAGATTTTCTGAAATGCAGTCTTTTACTATCATTCTGAAATTGAAAAAGTCTTGCAAAGAAGTGTTACTATTGACAATACTCCTATGAAATAGAAACCCCAATAGGGGGTTTCCAGCTACTGTTTGATTATTTTGCTCACTCATTTCCTCTATGGCCATGTACAGTATCACCATCCTCCAAACCTCCCAGTAAAACTTTACACATTATTACCTTGACATTTGTAAGAGTGAGATGACTCTGCCAATTACCCTGGCATTCTCGAAGGATCACTTGTATTTTCCAAAACATCCAACAGGTGTGTTTACCTGCATGGTCCCTTTACTAAACCACTGGGCACATCTACTTACAGAACATTGCCCAGTCTAGCGTCACCATTGCTGCATGTTTCTGAAGGCTTGACTCTGGCCCTCCAGTGCTTTTGGACTTCAATATCCAGAAGCCCTAGCCTGCATGGTCAGTGGTGGGGGATTATGGGAGCTATCATCCAAAACATATAGAGGACCAAACATTCTCCTAGTCTGGCTTTCTGTGGAGAAAGAGGTTACTGGAGACTTAAAGGGATTTCTGTAATATGTGAGTTCATTTACAGGGCAGGTGGAAACACACAACACATTATGCCTGCCAACACCAAAACCTACTGCTTCATGTCACAACCCCCTGAGAAAGGCAGCTTCAAGAGGTTGTTTCCAGACTTCCAAAATAATTTCTCCTCTCAGTTACATTCTCAACTTCTCACCTAAAGTCAGAAACCTGACCCCAGCCCTTGCTATTTCCTTTCCTCTTGTTGGGAGGAAAGAATTAATCAACTCCATCAAAATGGTTCCTCTTCCATTTAGAACACTGGTTCCCAACCTTGGGTAGACCTGGTTTTCTTTGATAGCAGCTCCCACAAACCTCAGCCAGCACAGCTGGTGGCAAATGCTTCTTTGCAGTTCAAGAACACCTGGGTGACCCAAGGGTGGGAACCATTGATTTATAACATTCCCGAGTGGCTCTCTGTCCAACCGCAATTTTCTAAGTCATTGGTTCTCAACCCACAGCATGCATACGATATCCGGGATGTAGGATTTTCACAACATGAAATGATACAGTTCATAAGCTGTTAACAAACTGTGGCAGCGGCCAGGACAGGACAGGCATCAAGTCAACGTCTGCACCTCCCTCACTGGTGAATCAGTGAGTATCTGTCACAGGACCACCCTACCCAAGGCAACTGCAGATATGCAAGCGAGCCCACCCCACACCTTGATGGAGGCTGAAAGCCCAGACACCTTGGACAAAGGGCACCAGGTAGGGATATCAGGGAGAGAAACTTCTAGAAGTCTCAAGAAACAGGAAGGCCTCAACATTGGAACAGGAGGGGCTATATCGTCTGAGGGTTCTCTCAGCAATGGGTTGGGCCTGGCAGTTGAGGGCAGGGAATCCTCAAAGAGAATAAAAGGCGAGACTGGGGAGAAAAGAAGCTTGGGCTACTCCATCAGCTAGACAGGGTTGATGAAGGTGAAGAGGTATTTGAGTGACCCCAGGCTGAACCAGTCAAGGAGACATTCCAAGCAGTGGTAAACCAGCCCTGGGATGTCCGGACGCCATGTTGTTTGAAGGGACGGCCTGTAAGCACCCCACCAGGACACCTTATCCCTATCCATAGATAAAAATGATGATGCAAAAGACAGCTTCAGTGCCTCAGGAGGCAGAAACCTGACCCCAAAAGATTAAAGCAGAAGAGTTCACCATCAATGGTCACCCCCAGGGTGAGATTTAGTCAGGAAGGGTGAAGTGAACCACTTCCTAGCAAAAGAATTTGGGTTGACTCTCCCCAGATGGGGCACGTTTGTTGATGAAGTTCATTAATAACATTCCTTCTGTTGGAGTGCACCTGAGGTTTGAGCCATTTGTCAGGATCTGCAGGTCTGTTTGAAACTCCCCTCCCTATGGACAGCTTGGGGACATGCAACAAAATAATCCAAGTGGATGAACTGTAAAGAATGGTAGCTTTACTAAATGCAGAAGTTGGGAAATTTCTAGTGGGTAACTGTGTTAGTCTCTTTCAGCAAAAAGAACAACACAGAGTCTTGTGGTAGCTTAAGGACTTTTTTAAAACGTTTATTTGACAGAAGCATTTGTGCACCCTAGCACACTTCTTCAGGTATTTAGGGTTCTGCAGAAGTAGTCTGATTAACAATACTGTAATTATTACATGCTGCCCAGTCGATTCTTGCTTATGGAAACCTTTCCCAGGATTTACTGAGTATAGAGTACTCAGACGTGGTTTACCATTCTCTTCTTTTGAAGGCACCCTGGGACTGCACAGCTTGCTGAAGACTACAAAGGCTGGCTCTTCTCCTGGGAAGGAAAATGGGGAATCAAACTCCAACTCCTGCCTAACTTGCTTAGCTAGCCATCCAACTCAGGGGGGGGGGGGCGTCTACATTCTATGAAATCTTATGCCAAATGAAGTGCCAGATAGCTCAGTGGTTTATCTGGCTGTGGAGCCAGACGTTGAGAGTCCAGTTTGCCATTCTGCCTCCTTGATAGGAGCTGGACTCGAAGATCCATAGGGTCCCTTCCAGCTCTGCAATACTAAGATGACAATGATAATATTTGTTGATCTTTAAGATGCCACAAGACTCTTTGTCATAATTTCTAGAAGACATCTTTCATAGGTGTAAAATAGGAATAGATAAGCATAAAGCAACAGGCATGGCTCTGATAAACTACTGAGAAGGCTATAAATCGTATTTAAATACTGTTTTCTTTTTTTCAATGCTTCCATCTCCTCCTTCATAATGAACACCTCAGGTACAGAACAATTAAGCATGCTAGGCAGCATGAAAGTAGGTGTTTCTAATGACGATAATAAATGTATAGTCAAGTATACAACCCTCAGTGTTGTGGCCCAATTTAGCTCAGGTTACAGCTTTTTCTTCTGCAAACTGCCCTCCATTAATCATAGGTAAGCCCAATTACTTTTCTTTTGCTTCATTCTAAGAAGACAAATTATGCACAGAGGGAGCATAAGTATTAGTCAACCCTAGCCACCCCTTAATTCATATTTGCTAACGTTTTGACTGGAATTTCTTTTCCCAGTGGTATCTGTCTCAGATGAAGTAAATCTGGTGTAATAGAGAAAGTGGTAATAATGTAGTCAAGTGTCAGAGATTTGTAAATGCAAAACTCATGCTCATGGGCCAAACTAGATTAGGGGGAATGTGTTTCTCTTCCAATGAACCCATTTTTCCTTTTGCAATGTGCTTTCTCAGAGGCACATTCCTAAGCAATGAGACCTGCAAATTAGGTCTGTCCTTCCAATGAATAATCACAAAATATATCTTGTATTGAATTTAAAATATGCAGAAGAGAAAAATCATGTTCTGTAATAAACAGGGGTCTTTCATTTTTTAGAAAAACATCACAACAAAAAAAACTTGATAAGGATGTTCTTTGCTTTGACCCTATGACTGCATATGTACATAAACAATGATTTTGGTCCATCCACAACACTGAAGTATGATTTAGTGCTGCTTCTACAGGTCTCAGGCCTCACATCATCCAGCCTCCTCCTATGAGCTGTGTGCAGTGGCAGCAAAGCACTGTATATAGCTCACGGTACCCCAGGAACACTCTATAAAGCCAGCTGAACCTTTTTGTTCTTTACGTAGACTAGAGTGGATACACATTCTTTTATTCATTTATTTTTCTCAGAGAGCGGACCCCGATTTGAAGGACTGTCACAGGGCAATCCATCTTTTGAAGGTGTCAGCCATTTTAAGGGCTGTTCGCTCTAGATCTGGTTAAAAGGTAAAGAATCCTAAGGAAGGGGATGAAGAATTTTGAACTTGCCCCCCCACCCCCGCCCCAGTTAACAACACCTGGCCAGCAGATTCAGGAGATACAAAGGCCATCTGCCACTGTCTTCCCCTTCAAGTAAAAGGCATTACCATACTATTGAAGTTGTAACGATCGTATCTATTTTTGCATGTGCAGATATGAATTACCATGTATTATTTTTGGCCAATCGCTGTCCTTATCTCTCTGATGATGCATGCCCTCCCTTCTTGTAATATGTAACTGGCCAAACTATGGCAATTACAGTACAGAATAGTGAGACCCTTCAGGCAACTAGAAATATGTCAGAGATGTAGATTCTGTTCCCTGGACAAAAAAAAAGTATGATCCCCTCACTCTGGAAGACCTGTCCTGTGTTACCCTCTTCCACATATTGGTGGCCTGCAGAATGCTCCCCTTCAGTCTAGCTAACGAGTCTGGCTAATCCAACACTATAAAGTTCCTCCTGTATCACAATCCCTCTTCCATGCTTCTGGAGAGAGATGGATGTTTTAAATTATTTATTTACTTATTTAAATTATTTATACCCCACCTTTCTCCTAAGAAAGAACCGAAGGTGGCTTACATCATTAAAACACAATATGAAATATAAAAACAGTGAATTATTCAAATATTGTATGAATTAATAATGTTTTATTATACATGGCAGGGAAGCAAAAGTGAGATTCTTTCATTTATCCTTATTTGAAAATGCAGGTTTTGTTTAGCAAAATTGTTTCATTAAAGGAAGAACTGAACTTGTAACTGAGTAAAGGTGTTAAATGTTTTAGTGCGTACCAAAGAGCAATGATCAAATACAGGAAATTAGTCTATACACTGCTAATTACAAGAGGTAGAGTTCTGCCAGGGTTACAATGAATAATTATACTAATTATTCCTGTATTTTAATTGAAAAGAGAACAAAGAGCAGAACTTCTTATTTAACAGAGGGAGGGATCCAGATTCAATTTCAAGTTTTGTTATCACAGATATCTTAAGAAACAGACCATACTAAAATAAATACAATTTAAAAATATATTTCAAAATAGATTAATTCACTATTGCTGAATCATATTGTTAGCCAGATAAACATGTTTAGCAACAAATAATTAATTTGCCAGGTTAACTGGCAGCAGGGAATGCTTTTTTAATATTTTCCCCTCATAAAATCCATCAATGTGTGTTACGTGTGATTAAGTCAGTTCTGGCTTGTGGTGGCCCTAGTAAGCTGTCCCAGATATGTACAGTAACTCTGGAGTGGTTTTGTCAGTGTATAAGGATTTAAACCCAGGTCCCCTAAATCCCAGTCCAACACATTATTCACCACACTATATTGGCTTTCAACACCAATCTACATAGAATTAGTACAGCTCTAGCACAAAATAGTGTCTTTCCTTCACAAAATTCCCAAAAAGAGCATTGAACCTCCACAAAAGTTAGTAGAACTAATTAAAAAGCACCCAGTGTTGTCTTTATGTGGAAGAATGATCCATTTCATCTTGTCTCTAATAGGGATGTGCATTACAGATTTTTTTTGTGTGACTGAAAATCCCATAATTCTGCTTTTTGGGAGCCCCATCTCCAGGACCTAAAATTTACAGACATCTAAATTGTGCTCATCTGCAGAGAAAGCCTAGTTGGCAGGCTTCATGCCTACGATAAGCCTAATGGGATGTCTTAAAAATTTTCAAACAGGAAGTTAGGCCTGTCCAAGACATGAAGCTTGGCAACTGGAACTTCTCTCCAGATGAACAGATACAGCTTTACATCTCTGTGAGGCTTCGCTCTGTGTCCTGTTTAGTCTAACTTGTTGGATTAAGTTGATCTAGAAGAGAATTACCACTGATAGAACCCGAGGGACAGGTTCATCAATGTAATATGGCGGAGAACTTGTCTTTGGACCATTTTATGTGTCAGCTTACTACATCTAGTAGTGTGGCTCATTAATTCTCTGAGCCTAAGGCAAAGCATAGGAATGGAAATTCACATTCTCCAGGTTTTTGTTTCTTGGTATTTTTATCACCATGTTTATTAAATATGTCGTAGATTAGCGGTAATTGCTCCTTTCGAATGACCTCTAGCTTTGCGCATCTTGCAAAGCTTGAACTGTTGAAGCTGTTTGTTAATCAGAGATTTGGGAATAGACAGAAATGGTCATGTAGTCCAGAGTCAAGAACATCCACACATTTTCTTCCCTTGAACAACAGGTAAATGGCCATGTGCTACAAACAGGGTACATTTGCAACGCAAGAACTGCTTCCAGAGTACAGTGGTAAATTATAACTAGAGTTGGCCCATTGAATCACCAAATCCCTACTGATTCAATGAGCCTACTCTACTTGCTTCATACTACTGGAGTATATGCTGTTGTTTGTTTGTAAGCTTCTAAATCAGGCTTTCCAACCTCATCTTCTCAATCCTCAATAACTAGCCACAATTTCCAGAGTGGCTTCAGAGTAATAGAACATCCTGGAGTGTGGTCAGATTTGGAAAAATTAAATAACACACGGATTCTGTCAGCTTGTATCCTTGAGGGAAGAGGCAATATATACTTCCTTATGAATGGAACAAATGATATAATGTGATATATAACATTTATTTTAAAATACAAATTATAATAATAATGAATTCCCAAGGAATATCATAATGAATCAATTTTGCAAAGTGTTGGGTTCAGGCAATGAGCAGGCTGATGGGCTTTGTGGTGATCACCAGATAATAGAATAGTGAAGAGTCTCTTAGCAATAGATTAAGGAAGTCAGCCACACATACAAATGGATGTCTGCCAGCAGTACTCTTGGTGGGTGACTCATCAAGGAAGCAGAATGACGAGTCTTCTTCTGGCACCTGCCCCCAGGAGACTGTCCTTTTATTAACATTACAAGGTCACAGGTAGTGACAGCATTACAGATAGTAGACAGGGTTCAGACAGGACAATGGTTACATCATGTTATTAGGGTTGGTCTGGAGAAAGGCAAATAATCAAGCCCTCTGATTGGCCTAAGGGAAGGCCTCTATGCCAAGCTCTCTATGATAATGAGAAAGAGGAGGAACGGTGGCAGGTCCTCCCCTCAGAAGCAGCCACAGGATGCTAGGAGAGTTTTCCCTACACTACAACACCCATGTGGCTTAGCAACCTTGGGAATGGCACTCCCACAGCAAAGTAAAATTCTAAGCTCTGATCTTTGAGTGTGTGGTGCAAATGGAGAATATTTATTTAGGATAATGGCAAATGTGGTGGAAATTTTGACGCTATAACTACTTTTATCTCTGAAGGATGCAATGTATTCAGTCACAGTTACTTTAGTATAGAATGGTGCAAATCTATCTTTACAAGCATTGTGGGTAATAGGGGCTGTAATGTGACATGGGAGATCCTCACTTGGAAACTTATGAAGTGGTAATGAGATCCCACAAATTCAGATCTGTCACCATTTGCCCTCAGGATTTCAACAGATATTTCTGAAGCAACTTTTTTAAAATATCAAAACAGAAAGAGAAGAAGCACTCCTTATCCTCAGTCTGTTCTCCTTTGTTAAAAGATCCTTTATCTTTCCCCCTGCTGTGACAATGAAGTAAGATTTTATGTTCAATACTCCATTAACCACAATGAGCCATAAAGTATTTTGCTGGAAATACAGAATGATGGGTTATTGATCAAATTAAAGTAAAAGAAAGCTATCATGCTGTTTTATTCTTTCCTTTGCATTTGTAGAATGAAGGTGTCCCACAAGAAGGAATGATGGAGAACACAGACATGCCCGCAGACCCTGAAAATGAAGCCTACGAAATGCCTCCTGAGGTAAATCGTTCTTTATCCTCACAGCGAATAGTGTATGAGTGATGGAAATCTGGACATTTATGTTGGCGATGCATTGAGAAATTCTGATACAACCTGGTCCACAGAGCTTTAATCATCATCATCATCTTAATTAATTAATTAAATTTAGTTTATACCCCACCTATCTGGTGCCATGACCACTCTAGAACTGCAGAGCTGGAAGGGATCCTATGGATCATCGCGTCCAGCCCCTATCAAGGAGGGATAGTGGGGAATCAAATTCCCAACATCTAACTGCACAGCCAGATACCTAAACCACTCAACTATCCAGCAGTTCTTGTACTCACTTTAAAAAAAAAAACTGTTTACGTATTGAGCAAAGGTCAGATTTTTCCACTTGTGAGGCAGAGCAGTACTCTGTGCAGAAATACCTTGATTTGACATATGCAGTTTGGTTGTGGATCTGCAGGAAAAACTTTCATGAGAATTGAACCATCAGTAATAGTGGTTGGAGAGAAACACATGCCAGGAGCAGGTCCCATGGAGGGTGAGAGTGAACACCCTCAGATACATCTTAACCACAAACAAACAGTACAGTAGTGCCTCACTTAATGATTACCCCGCAATACGACAGAATAGCTGTACGACTATCTTTTTGTGATCACAATTGAGATCGCAAAACGATGGTCTAAATAGGGTTTTTTCGCTTTGCAATGATCGGTTCCCTGCTTCGGGAACCAATTCTTCGCAAAATGATGTGTTTTAACAGCTGGTCACCGGTTTCAAAATGGCCACCGGGTGCTTAAAATGGTTCCCCGCTGTGTTTAGGGATGCATTCCTCGCTATACAGGCAGCGAAAATGGCTGCCGTATGGAGGATCTTTTCTGGACGGTGAGTTTTTACCCCATTGGAACGCATTGAAAGGGTTTCAGTGCGTTTCAATGGGGTTTTAAATTTTGTTTTACGATGTTTTTGCTTAACGGCGATTTTCCTGGAACGGATTATCGTCATTAAGCGAGGCACCACTGTAGGTGGATTCAACAGTGGAAGAACCTTCCTTTCATTCTGGTTGGGCAGATGTGTGCAAGAGCACTCTTACTATTAGCCCATGGTGTCACATAGCACAGTGCAATGGGAAATATGGTTGCCCTGGTTTTAGAGATGGCTGTGGACATTGGAAATCAGAGCCACAGACAGACATGTTCATGAATAGACAGTTTGCCCCAATACAAATACCCAGGGTATTTGGACTGAGTGACTCAAAGTAAGATGCCTGTAAGGAAGGGGTGGGGATCATGGAGCCCATAGGCCTCCTATATCCCCTAAGACTGTTTTTGTGCCCTCAGGTCAGTACCCCATCATGTCCCTCTCCAAGTTTTCTTCAGCAAAATAAGAAGTAGTTAAAACTCATGGAATGGTGAGATTATTCACCTTTTCCTGAGAGAAGTTGAAAAGATTAATCATTTTGACTTCTGGTTCGCTTTGCTTTTTATTGTCCACCCACAGAAGAAGGGGCTCACCGAAATTATCAATGTGTTTCAGAGCCGAATTGGTCCCTAAATAATAATACTAATCATGAGCCATCAAGTCAATTTGACTTGTGACAATTCTATTTCAGGGTTTTCCAGCTGAAGAAAACTCAGCAGCAGTTTACCATTCCCTTCCTCTGGGGCTGCCTCAGACGTTGCAGCTTGCCCAAAGCCACGCAGAATGGCTGTTCTCGCAGGTGGCACAGTAAGGAGTCAAACTCCCAACCTCTGGCTCCACAGCCAGATGCCCACGCCTCTGAAATATCCAGCCAGCTAGATTCTGGTCCTTAGACCCTATGATTTTATCCACTCCTATTGTAAGTGTATCAGAAAGCAAAGGAATTTATAAGCATCCTTTGTAAATATAACAAGGTTGGAAATCTTCAAGCTGCGAGAAAAACTGGATCTGGAGCAGAAGGGAGGAATTGGCATCCTCCTGATATCTTTGTGGTCCATCTCCCATCACCTCCAACCATTAGTTATTCCCAGTGAATTTAAGGGAAATGGAGTTCAACAATGTATGGAGGGTACCTGCTTCATGGTATTATGTCTCTGTGTTTAATACAAGGATCTAAAATCGGTCAGATTCTATTTTGATCAGCATCAAGGGGGAAAAATCTATCAGAGTGACTCGCATATTATGCAGTGTGAAAATGCTTGTACAGCCTGCTTCCCCGGTTGTGCCATTTCTGAAAAGCTGCTTAAAAGTGTAGATTTTTGTTCTTTCTGCAAAAACACTTCTCTCCTCCCCTCCTCCCACCCCATCCTCTTCTTTATTCAGCAAAAATCCTTTGAAGATAAAGGTACTGAAAGTTAAATACAGAATTACAGACCGTAATGGACTGTGAATGTCAACGAGTTATAGTATTTTCTAAAAACTAGGATCCATTAAGCTTGTACATTTGCCATCTTTAAGAGCAGCTGCCCACACATTCTTTTTTCCTCCCTTTGTGTTATTGCCACGTAAAAGAACAGTTTATTAGGCTTTTCTCATCACAGCAAGGAGGCAGCTAATATGAGGAAAAGACCCCTTCCTAGGGGTCGTGTCTCTGGGGTGGGGTTTGGAGCCACTGTTTTACAGTGGCTCTGGTCCTTCCTGGAGGAGAGAACTCAGGAGGAGGTGCTGGGGGATTCCTGTTCGACACCCTGACCATTGGCTTTCAGGGTCCCTCAGGGACTGGTTTTGTTTCCTATGTTATTTAACATCTACCTGAAAACTGCTGGAAGAGGTTGTCTGGAGTTTTGAAATTCACTATCACCAGTAAGTGGATGTCACCCATATCTCTCCTTGCCATCTAAATTTGAAGAAGCTGTTTCAGTTCTAGATCAGCATCTGATATCTGGAATGAACTGGATGAGGGTGAAGAAACTGAAACTTAATCCATACAAGACAGGGGTGCTCCTGGTCAAAAGAAAGGCAGGTCAAGGAATAGAGATGCAGCCTATGATGAATGGGGTTGCATTCCCTTTGGAATACAGGTGCACAGCTTGGGGTGCACCTGGATTTGTCTCCGAGCCTGGACGTCCAGATTTTGGCAGTGTCCAGGAATGCATTTGCACAATTGGAATTACTGTAGTGTGTGAGTTGGGCCTGTTCCTGGTGTGGTCTGATCTGGCCACGGTGACACATACCTTAGTCACATACCAGGTAGATTATAGTAACACACTCTACATGGGGCTGCCTGTGGGAAGTGTCAGGAAGATTCAGCACGTCCAAAACACAGCAGCCAGAGAGCTAACAGAGGCTGGTCACACAGAATCACAACCCTGCTGTTAACAGCTGCTCCACTGGCTGCCAGTCTGTTTCCAGGCACAATTCAAAGTGCTGGTTCTAACCTACAGTGCCCTGAATGGCTTATCTCAAGGGCTGCATCTCCCTTTAGGAGCCTGCTCAGGTGTTAAGGATCATCAAGAGAGGCCTTTCTCTCAACCACACCATCTTCACAGGTGTGTATTTGGTGGGGGTCTTTTCTATTGCTCCTCCCACATTATGGAACTCTGTCCCAAAAGAGACCAGGTTGCCTGGCTGCCTGAGTGGGGTTTGAAACAGATTGTTGTGCCCTGAATGTATTTTGATGTTGCTTCTGTTTATTTTTATTATTATTATTTGTATACAGTGGTGCCTCGCATAGCGAGGTTAATCCGTTCTGGGTTAACCTTCGCTATGTGAAAACTTCGTTAAACGGAAAGTAAAAAGCCAAATCGGCTGAAAACTCACCGTTTAGCGAAGTCTTCCCATAGCCGGCAGCCATTTTCGCGCTCTCCCCTCGCTTACCGAGGGCATGAAAACGCTGTGTGCGGCCATTTCGGCTGTTCCAGCGGCCATTTTGGACCCGCCGAACAGCTGATCCGCGGGTCGCAAAGCGAAGGTCGGTAAGCGAAATGCTTACCGACGTTCGCTATGCGAGTTTTGCCCATTGGGGCCATCGGTAAGCGATCACATTAGCGATCGCGGAAACCGCATCGCTATGCGATTTCGTTGTTATACGGTGCGCTCGTTAAGCGAGGCACCACTGTACTTACTGTTTTTAGCTTTAAATATTGTCTTTTAATAATATAATCCACCTTGAATCTTTTTGAAGTCGGAAGATGGGGTAAAAATAATTTTGAATGAATGAATGAATGAATGAATGAATGAATGAATGAATGAATGAATGAATGAATGAATGAATGAATGAATGAATGGGATAAGGAGTGTTATTTAATCTGGAGGAGAAACAGCTCTGCTATGGTACTGTAGGCAACTTTCTGCTTCCAGTGTGGAAAGCAGGCTTATCTGCTCTCTACTGTGGATGGCGCACCAAAAATAAAAGATGCTATAAGAACCAATTCAATATTAAAAATGACAGTGGAAGAAGTAAGAGTCAAGCTGAATGACAAGATTGTGTGTTACTTCCTGTTAGTATGTTTTGCCTTCCAGCAACACAGTTTCTTCAGAGATGAATGTCTCAAAAATCAGAACTTGCATTAAGCTTGTGTTTACCTTCTGATGTGCTGTCAGAAACTAAAACATGTTGAAAGACCAGAGCCCGTTTTCTGTTTCTGTTTTTAATTATTTTGTAGAGTCATAAAAGGCCAATACCATGTCAGTAAAGGCCACAAGAGCCCATCTCATCTGTAGTAATCTCTTTAAATTTTCCAGCTAGAACAAGGAACTGTACAAAAGTAACAATTTTAAGCACCGCTTAACCACTGTGAGACATTACAGATCTTTCCTTGTGAGATCTGAAAACTCTGAAGAGTCCAAGCAAGTTGTGGGGATGTGTCTTAAAAAGAATTAACGTATTTTTTCTGTGTATAAGATACCCCCATGTATAAAACGCCCCCAACTTTTCTAGCCGGTTTCTAATCCAAAATTAAGAAATCTAAGTGGGACTTAGCAAGTGCAGGGGGGAATGGAACAAAGCTGCATTCTCCTCCACTTGTTTTTGTTCTCTCCTCAGCTTACTTCCATGTATAAGATGACCCTCAATTTTTAGTCTAAAGATTTTAGACAAAAGTATAGTCTTATACATGGAAAAATATGGTAGATGAGACTAGTCCAAGACAGACTTCTCCCCAGAGTTCTGGGAACTAGGTGTTAGCGAGATAAGCTGTTCTCTGGCTATCTCCCTGACATATTTAGGAGGAGAGTATTTTATTTTATGCATCTCCTCCTGAAATCTAAAGCAATCCAAACTGGATATGGGACTGCCATTTCAGTAAAGACTATGTCTTTGTGTTGTTCATACACTGAGATTTTAATTTTCTATTATTCCTTCTCTTCCTCTTTCTCTCCTGTTGACTATTCGCTGTTCCCAGCAGGAAGAGTACCAAGATTATGAACCTGAAGCATGAACACCCTCTTTCACTCCTGTCTCCTGTGACCTGTTGACAAAGACATCCTGTCCTGTACAAGTGCTGAGTTCCAATGTGCCCAGTTGTAAACTATTTTTTATAGTTTTCACAGTGTCTTTTGAAGTCTTCCATCAGCAATGATCGGAGCATCTGTAACTGCACCCAGTTTTCGCTTTGGTGGCATCCTTTCTCTGAAACGAAAGCCTGGGTCTCAGAGCCATTGTTGGTGTGTGGATGTTGTGGCTTCAAGGTCTAAAATATTTGAAAACAATGAAAAAAAAAAACCACCTAAGTGTCTACTCCTTATTTCTAAAGCTGTACATGTAGATTGTCAGTAATTTGGTATTGTCTATGAAACAATGACTTTTTTCAAACATTTCTTATGATTATTCTTTTCTGTTCAAGGATGGTATTATTGTGAAAGTTGTTAATATATTTCTATACATATATACATACATTTAAAGTTATTGAGCATGAACTATGCACCTATAAATATTAACTGTGACATTTTATTTGCTTTGTGAAACGTTTTATTAATTAGTATCTGTAAATAATGGTGTCTGACTGGAATAAAATACAGTAACTACTCATTCATTTTAGTTTTCGATAATTAGGTCTACCCTCTGTTTCTTTTTCATTTTAACAAGTGCTGTCTTAGGGCTGTTTCACACATTAAATGATTGAAATTGTGGTTACTACTGTTAAGTAGATAAACATTTAGAACATGGGATTGGGTATAGTATCTCGCTTCCAAAGCAACTTGGCTTTTAGTGGGGGGAAATCAGATGATCAACTCTTAGCTCAGTGGTTTAGGGATATGGCTGTAAAGCTAGAGGTTAAGAGTTTGATTCCCCACTGTGCCTCCTGCAAGTAGAGCCAGCCTATGTGGCCTTGGGCAAGCTGCACAGTCCAAGAGCACCCCCAGAAGAAGGGAATGGTAAACCACTTCTGAGTATTCTTTATCTGGAAAACCCTGAAAAAGGTCTCCATAAATCGGAACTAATATGGTGATTATTATATCGCCATGATTCATTCATTAGGCATCGTTCAGTCTTGAAAGACTATGGTAACGTGCTCTGTATGGAGGACTTGGAACAGCGTCTAGTGTGGCCGAGAAGGCCAATTCGAGAGTGACAATCCCCTCCACACTGAAGACAAATACAATCTGTCCCCTGTCCAGCTCCCTGATTTGGCTGCTTTCAGGACTGCCTCTTTGCCTCGGCCTGCTGGACAAGGGTCTCTTCAAATTGGGAGAGGCCATGATGCACCGCCTGCTTCCAGGCTGAACGCTCAGATGTCAGGGTTTCCCATCTGTTGAGGTCTATTCCTAAGGCCTTCAGATCCCCCTTGCAGATGTCCTTGTATCACAGCTGTGGTCTCCCTCTGGGGCGATTTCCCTGCACTAATTCTCCATACAGGAGATCTTTTGGAATCTGACCATCAGCCATTCTCACAACATGCCCAACCCAAAGCCTGCTGAAACCTCAAAAATGAGAGGAGTAACTGAATGAAGGTCCTGCTGGGTGGGGTGGCAGCCTTCACTGCCCTTTCCAGCACCTTGTTCTTTTGCAACTCTGTTCGGGCCTCAGAGCCTGAGCTGATAGTGGGTGGAAGTGTGGTGGGAATAGGTGGCAGAAATAGAATGCCCCCCATCTTACTTCATCTGTGTATTGACATATTCGCAATAAAGGTGTGCAACTGCACTTGTAAGTGCATTTAAACTGAATGCACTAACAATATTCTGTAATTATCAGCCCTGTTGTATTGGAGCCCCTGATTATTAAAACACCCACCGTTAAACATGTTCAGCAGGCATATTTACAATTGCTGCTGCATGTCTTCGTAGTGAGCAGTGAACAAAACTCTGCTCTGTGGTGACAGAGGATACTTTCCAAGCAGCATATGGTGTTGCTCTTTTAAATTATCTCAAGATACAGAAAGGTGCATATATATTAGGTCTACCTATAGCATTTAACAATGGCTAACCAATGGAACTTTTATTTCCAAGGGGGTCTACCAGAGAATAACAGTTATTGGATGTTTTGCAGGAGGTTGTTGCTTTTATAACTGTTTATGGGCTTCTTGGGACTATTTGGCCAGTCATAGTGGAAACCAAGACACTGGCCTTGGTGGGTCTTCTCTCTGGAGGGCTCTCCTTAAGTTCCAGAATGATTTCAGTTTGCAGTCTCTATGAAAGTCAAGAGAACCTTAGGCAGAGCCATTATTAGGGTTCAACAACCTGGGCTTTCTCCCACTGTGCCAAATTTAGAGGGTGCACACCTTCCCCCAGACTTCCAGGATTGGCCTAGCAACCTGGTCTACTGGTATAGCAGGACTCCAGTGGTACCTCAACTTACGAATGTAATCCTTATTGGAACGGCGTTCGTACATAGAAAAGTTTATAAGTCAAGGCAAACTTTTCCATAGGTATGCATTGAAAACCATTTAATGTGTATCTGTTGTTTTTCATTCTTAAGTCGAGGTGCTGTTCATAGGTGGAGGCATTAGTTCCCATAGAAACTAATGCAAAGCCGGTTAATCCGTACTCTACCACTAGGGGGTGAATTTTTTAAAAAATAATTCTTCTTTTGACCTAAGATGAACTTAGGTTTTTTTTTCCTTTTGGTTCATAAGTCAAGGCTTTGTTTGCAAGTTGAAGCAACTTTTTGCGAACGGAACAGTTTGTAACTCGAATCGTTCGCAAGTTGAGGTACCACTGTACCAGGCTTTGTTGGGTCAATGGAAGGCAGGTTTCTCAGATCTTGGTAGACCAGGTCTCAGGTAGCATCCGACAGAGGACAGTTCTATCTGTATTGTGACAAGACTGGGCCTTCCATGTTGGACGGTAAACCAGGCCTCTTGGACAGAAAGACAACCTGTTAATACAGTGGACCCTCGACTTACAGATGGCTCGACTTACAGACTTTTCGAGTTACAGACTTCTCTGGCTGCAAAATTTAGATTCGACTTGCAGCCAGAGAATCGACTTACAGACCAGAAAAAAACCAAAATGGAATAAAAATAGAATAAAAACCACTGGTTATGGGATTAATCGGTTTTCAGTGCATTGTAGGTCAATGGAGATTCGACTTACAGACTTTTCGACTTGCAGCCACCATTCCAGTACGGATTAATTCCTTAAGTAGAGGGTCCACTGTACATCATTGGTGTGCCGGTAGATATCTGTTACTCTATATCTCTATCGATTGATCTATATATCTACCTACTGCTGTCTTTATATGTAATCTAGTTGCCTCTGATTTATAGTGAGCCTATGAGAATGTGTTCAGGGATAGGTCGATAGACAGAGAGACAGAGAGACAGAGAGACAGAGAGACAGAGAGACAGAGAGACAGAGAGACAGACAGACAGACAGACATCATAGCACATTTGCTTAGCTGAACTAGCTTGGGCCAAAAGGTGGCTGGGTGACTACCCCCAAATAAAGGTAAAGGTAAAGGTAAAGGTTCCCCTTTATATTTTCAGTCCAGTCATGTCCGACTTTAGGGGGCGGTGCTCATCCCATTTTCAAGCCGTAGAGCCAGCACTTGTCCGAAGACAGTTTCCATTGCCATGTGGCCAGTGTGACTAGGGAATGCCATTTTACCTTCCCACCAAGGTGGTACCTATTTATCTACTCGCATTTGCATGCTTTCGAACTGCTAGGTTGGCGAGGAGCTGGGACAAAGCGACAGGATCTCACTCCGTTGTGTGGATTCAATCTTATGACTGCTGGTCTTCTGATCCTGCAGCACAGGCTTCTGCGGTTTAGCCTACAGTGCCACCAAATACTGTCTGCTATAAGGTATCAATGATATATATACATACTGTGACAACCTTGCTTTGTTTCTGTAGCTCTGACAATGCTGCTGGTCCCTGTGATGGAGGGGAGATCCTGACAAGGTGTTCACTACTGTAATACTTATATTATTTTCACATCATGAATTACAAAGTCGGTTCAGCATTTTGCACTGCTTTCTCCAGTACTAAAATTATGAGTTATGGTTGTAATCCCAGATATTCTTGGTGCAGAAATTGAGTTGCTGGGGTACAGCATATTTTTTCCTTTTCCCAATAGTAAAGTCAAAGCTTATAATAGTTCCGTTTTGGACTATAACTCCTAGAATTCCCTAACAAGCATGATTAGCACCATGCTGCCTGCAGGACTGCATGGACTTCAGCTTATAAAAGCTGAAGTCCATGGGCTGAATCAAGTTGATCATCTTGGCTACGATAGATTTATTGAATCAATGGGACTTAACAGGAGTATCAACTCATCATTCAGCAGTGGATTCAGTGGGTCCAATCTAGTTCAAAATTAGACTTAGATCTAGAAAAGTAACTTTTTCAAGTTCGAGATACACATTTTGCAATTCTTCTAGAGACATCAGATTTTCCAGGTTGGTAATAGCATATCTTCCTTTAGGCAAAGATACATTTTTATGGATCTCAAAGAAAATTTCAATATTAATTATTTAGGGTTTGCTGAGCAGTCTTCATGGTACATTTCTTAGCCTGTGCTCTCAGAAAATATGAAGTATACAAATTTGTCGAAGAAATGTGAGACCGTTCAGTTTATTTTCTTCGAGTTTATTGTTGTTTTTTTCTTTCTAGTTAAATGTTGGCCAAACTATTTGCAATCACTCCTAGAAGCAGCTTTGGGTTCACATGCCTTGTTAAACACACACGCGCACACTTGCCCTCAGATAGCCCAAAAGGTTGCTGCCCATAGGTTCTTGTGGTTACCGTGGCAACCTCGTATACGTGCGTACAAGCGTACGTGTGTGCATGATGCGGAGCAGGAGCGATATGCTGCATTTTAATGACACTCCCCTAACACTGCCAACAGCTTGTTCTCTGAGTAACTGGAACACTCTTGTTTTGCTTTATTTCCCGTGGTCCACTGTAAGAAGCCAATGTAAGGGCTGCATATATCAGAGCAGAATGTTACCCTAGCAAAACTGAGTCACCACCGAGATGAAATGAAACAAGACCCACAGGGCTCATCCACTCCACATGTTTAAAACAATAGCCCCAGTGCACATCATCCAGCGTCATTGGGAGAATAATGTATGAGTCTGTAATGGGAGGTAAGAAACAAAAATTATCATCTCTCTCTCTCTCTGCTTGGATGGAGAAAAACACTTATCAAATTGGTAATTTACTAATGATTATGGCAACCAGTTGGTAACTGGTTGCCTGCATCTGTTAGCACACTTCTGATTGTAACCAATTTATTGTGAAATTTTAATTAATAGCTTGGCAGAAAAAAAATACAGCCAAGCTAAACCTGATAGCTACAGCAATCAGATATAGCACCTACAACTTTCAGACCTGCATTCTGTTTTGAGTCACTTGAGGCTAAACACAGAACCATTCTCTGAACTATGAGCTCCTCCCAGGCTATGAAGTGATTTTACCCACTGTCTCACTTTCACCTCATAGGAGGGCCATCTACCAAGATGGTGATAGACAGACAGACAGACAGACAGACAGACAGACAGACAGACAGACAGACAGACAGTTTCCCCCTCCCCTTGGGCTAATTCTAGGAGCTCGATTGACTCAATAAAGGAACCACACCCATGAGTTTACAAAAACTGAGCTGGGCTGTTATAGCCAGCCCGGTTCATAATCAGATGCCAGCTGATCTTCTCAAAACATGCTAAGTGTATCACCTAGTTTGACCTTCCGTGGATGGAGGCCACTGAAGCAACATGATCCCTTTGCCTTGATGGCAACTTCTCAGTCTCTCTGTGTAGAATCCAGAGCAGCCAATTCTGCTTATGATGTTTCCTAAGAGGGAATGCAGCAGAAGCCCTTCACCCGAGAAAACAAAGTGGAAATTTTAAATGTGGGATAAATCAATATAGAATAGGCCCTGGGTTTTGATCTCTTGGTTCTTCAACACCACTAAGAGAGCTTTGGACCTGTGTATTCAAGTATATCAATGCCACATGAATACTGACCAATGAATGCCCAGCTTCTGCTTATCTTTCAAAAAGGGCAGACAACCTCCACAGGCAGTCCAGTCTAGAGAGGCAAAATATTTGTTTTGTGGCCAATAGTTGTGGGAACTGAAAGCTGTCATTCAAAAAACACGCACCTCCCATCGCTGGGCCATTCCGCTGAAAATTAGCCTTAACTAGTCAGAAATTTTCTCCCCAGTATGGACAATTGGAATATTTTTCATGCTAAATAGGTAATGATGGCGTCCTTGTCACATAACTGGAGCTTTGAATTATTTCCAACAAAGGCTAAGATTCTTCAGCTTCCATACAAGGTGCCAAGCTACACATAAGATGCTATAATCCAGAACCCTGTTAAGGCCATGCTTGGTTAAAAATTCTAATCTCAAATTCGGTGATCATTATCTTCTTCCTTTTTTCGATCCTTCTGACTAAACAACAACAACAAACCCAACTGAATACATTCCTCATTTATACCAGCCTTGCCTTTATTTTACGAAAATGCCACCAACTTAAAAGTGGGCCGAGGCTTTTATGCAGTCTACCTGACATTTAGCGGTGTTCAAGAAAGCTCCTCTGATCTAAAAATGGCTAGCAGATGGGAGAGCAGTGGGTGGGAGGAACAGATGAAATAGCCAGAAAGCCAGGAAAGTAGGTCAATCAGAAGCTGGCCTTTCTGAGATAATTCTCGGGATGGAAGAGGAGACAGCCGTAGAAAGAAATGTCTTCTTAGAGTTGATATTGTATGGAGAGCAAGTGCACCCTTAGAAAGATGAAATGCATTGTTCTTCTCTCCCCATGAGGAGCCACACACTAGAGGAAACTAATTTGCAAACCACAAGAGGTCTGAGGAGCTACTCTGTGACAATCAAATAATTTCAGCACTTAAGGCATTTCCTCCTCTACTGACAAGGTATCTGCAAAGTTTTTTTTATTTTTTACTCCACCTTTCTCCTTAAGAAGGACTCAAGGAGGTTTACGTCATTAAGAGACAATAGTTAAAAATAAAAACAGTAAGTATGCAAATGCTACAAAGAATCAAAAAAATACTACACTAAAAGACAGTAAGCAAAAGCAACACCAGAACCACATTCAAAACAGTAAGGCAGAAGAATCCATTTAAAAACCCTACTCAGGAAAAACTTTCCTGAAGAGAAAGGCCTCCATCTGCTTGTAGAAGAACAGCAAAGATGGGCCCAAACTGACTTCCTGTGGGAGGGAGTTCCAATGTCTGTGAGCAGCAAGAAAGGTGGTCCTCTTCCGTCTCCCCACAAAATACACCTGTGAATGTGGTTTACAAACTGCAACGCACAGTTTGGCCCCTCAGTCTATTACACAATGAGGTGTAAACGTGCCCAGTAGGAGTCTTCCTGGAGTTTACAGCCATTATCTAAGACTCTGTGACATGTCTTGCCTCCTAAAGAGACAAGAGACCTGGGGTTTTGAAACAGGACTTTCTAAGCAGTAACAGCAGTAGCAGAGTGATAAGGCTGGCTTCCTTACATTATGGGAATCTAAGATGGTTAATTAGGGAGTATATGGTTCCATAAACTGTTACCGCAAGAGTGGGAAATCTCTCTTCTTCCAACGCTGGTTTTTGCTTACAACCCCCACCAGCCCACCCCTTCTTGATCCACATCCAAAGATGTGTAATCTAAAAAAGCTGGAAGGCCAAAGGTTTCCTCATTCCTGTTTTACTGATAAATACTGCTCTTTTATTTCAGTATCTGTCTATTTTATTGTAATGCACCTATTTTGTTAGTTTTGGTTTCATTTTTGTTTTATTTAGCACTGCTGCATTTATAGTTTTGATGTTTTACTATAGATCTGGAGCACTCATTGCATGCAGCACGAACACTTACTGAGGGGATGGTTTTTCAGAAATACGTGAAATTAAAAAATATATAACAATACTCCCATGCCTTGTATCTTTCCTTCTGACAAGAAAGCACACGCGCAGCAGCAGAAATGAATAACACAATGGCTGTTGACAGATACATCTACTCTCTCTCTCATGCTGATTCCTTACAATCTATGCAGTAAAGCAGCGATCATCATCATTTCCACAAGGTGCATTATTTCAGTTAAAACCTCATTATGCTTACTTCTTCTCCTTGCGATTTTAAAAGACAGAATGTGGGAGAGAACACAACTGAACATTTGCCCCAGCACTACCTGTGGGTGAACACTCCTGTGGGAATTATGTTAGCAGAGTAAAATAGGTCAGTCAAGTGAGTGCATAGCTATAAATCGTGTGTAATCATTCCGAATGGTCCTGGTAACAGAAAAGGAAGAACTTATGTTTATTATTTCAAGACATCAATTCAGGGTAACCTCAACTGGAGGACAGTTGAGTGGTCCTAGAGTGGTCCCAAGACCAGATAGGCAGGATATAAACAAACAAACAAACAAACAAACAAGAGCAGCCCCTACAATTGGCTTCTAGGCATGCAGGTGGATTGAAGACTTACATAGAGATACCCTTAGGGCCAGCCAGTCATTTCGAAAGAAGGTGGAAAAAGAAGCAAAGCAAAGCAAAGCATGCTGCTTATATACCGCCCCATAGTGCTTCAAGCACTCTCTGGGTGGTTTACAAGTTAATTATGCAGGCTACACATTGCCCCCCCCCCCGCAAGCTGGGTACTCATTTTACTGACCTCGGAAGGATAGAAGGCTGAGTCAACCTTGAGCCGGCTACCTGGGATTAAACCCCGGGTTGTGAGCACAGTTTTGGCTGCAGTACAGCGGTTTAACCACTGTGCCACAAGGCTCTTGAAGAAGATGTGCTGTAGGACGAAGTCAACAAAGGGCAGCAATCCACAAGTCCCCGGTAACGGATCAGCAGCCAGTGGAGGTACTGTAACAGGAGGGTTCAGTGATCTGTGTAACCAGCTGCAGTCAGTAATCTGGCTGCTGCATTTTGGACCCGCTGAAGTTTCCTGACACTTTCCATCCGCAGCTCCATGTAGACCATATTACAATAAATAACTATGGCATGTGTCACTGTGGCCAGATCAATTCTCTCAAGAAACAGAAGTAGCTGGTGCACTTGTTTTAATTGTGCAAATGCACTCCTGGCCACCACCGAGACCCGGGCATCCAGGTTCAGGGATGAATCCAGGAGCACCCCCAAGCTGTGCACCTGTTTTTTTTCAATGGGAGTGTCAATGGCAGCTGGTACTTGATTTTTTCAATGGCTGCATCCCTGTTCCTTGATCTGCCGTTTGACAAACCAGAAGCACCTCTGTCTTGTCTGGATTAAGTTTCAATTTATTCACCCTCATCCAGTCCATTACTGATACCAAACACTGATCTAGAGCCAAAGTAGCTTCCTCAGATTTAGACAGAAAGGAGAGGTAGAGTTGGATGTCATCCACATACTGGTGACACCGAACCCCAAAACTCTGGACAGTCTCTCCCGGTGGTTTCATGTAGATGTTAAATAACAAACAGAACTCTGAGGGACTCCACAGGTCAGCCTGTGGAGGGTTTTAAACGGGAGTCCTCCAACACCACCTTCTGACTTCTCTTCTCCAGGAGATTCCAAAAACCTTGACAGCAGGGACATGACAATGATGCTAGAAAGTCAGTAAGTGTAACCATTTTCTCCCTTACACAATGAAACTCAATGTTTGGACAGAATGCTATTAGCATATTTTCACATTCCCAGGGGGCTTCAGCAGGCAAAATCCAATAAGCCAGTCCAATATCAGAAGTCCAGAAGATGCAAAGCAGATACCAAAATGCCAAAGCCAAAACACAAACCATAGTCAGAAGTCAGAGTCCAAAGCCAAGGGTCCAGAGAACAAGGTCCAAGAGAAGCAGGAGCATAGACGTGAGCCAGAGTGTTGACATTGCTTCCACACACTTCTAAGCCTTCTAGGTGCAGATTATATAGCAAAAACAGTCATCAAACTCCTAAAAGCCTTCCATCCTGTTAACACTCAGGACTGGTTGACCTGATGTTCCTGTGGGAAGCATTCATGCAATCCTCTGACCTTCATGTCATGAGTCTTTGCCGTAGCTTGTCCCTCACTCTGGCTACTGGGGGAGGAGAATCTGGTGGTGATTCAGCTGTCTGTGCTTCTAATTGCCCAGCATTTTCCTCAGCTGTAATTAACCCCTCAGATTCCAGATCTTCTTTGGCTGAACTCATGACACATATAGTGCCATATTCTGTTTTGTGAGATGTTTATATTGGAAAATTCTTCTGGAAGCATCACCTGTTTGCACTGATTTGTCACAAATGCCCAACTGGGCAGTCTGTGTCTGTCTTTTTCAATGGCTGTTTCTCTACCTTCCTATTGACACCCCCCACACACACACACAAAAGAAAAAGAGTTTACATCTCCTATCTTTTTCAGTCCATTTTCTCCTTTTTCTCAACCAGCTCTCTTGAGGCTGCACAGCCTATGGCCTTCTCTCCCTCCTTGGTGCATGAGCTCCAGTCCTTGCTGTCGTCACCTATATAGATTAGTCAGTCGTCAGGCTTTCATATCTATGCATTTCTTAATTAAATCTAGATATCTGTTTTTATTTTAAGCTCAGTTTCTGCCTGTTTTATTGCTCCAGAGAGCAGAGAAACTCTTTTTAAATGCCTACCGGAAACACAGCTCCTAATTTGCTATTTGTTTATCCACAAATAAACCTACCTCAGAGTTTGTACAAGAAAAGCAGGTACCCCTGAAATTTTGGCATTTTGGATGGTTGCTCAGTTTGTCCACATGACAGGGTCAACTTTAAAAACAACCTTTTTTACATATAAGAAACACACCTCTCCCCACTGACCCCCACAACTCAAAGCATCAGCGGTTGCGGCCTCATGGAACTGGTGGGCCAAAGGGCAAGGTTATTAGAGGTGAAGCCAAATGCATCTGTTTTGAAATCTGAACCAAGAAAAAGCCATTTTAAACAAATCGAGTCATTTTGGGGGTAAAAAGCCTGTATTAGCAGGTGGCATGCATGACTGGTCAACGGTATAGGGCTTGTTTATTAATCTCAAGAATGTGCTGTAGACACTAGATGAAAGCAAGACGAGACAAAGTTAGGAATCTGTGACCTTAAGATAGAATTTATTAGTATGCTGTGTATTTGAAAACAAGCATTATCTTAGTTCTTAATACAGTATCTATGTTTCATCAGGGGGGAAAAACAGTATTCCAAAATGTATACTGTGTACTTTCATTTATAATCTATCATTTAATCAATGACTGGTGCACATTGCAGAAAAAGATATATAATAAATGCATCAGGCCATGAATGGTGACATACACTGCATGTGTTCTTTATTTTGCAAAATAAATTTAGTTAAAAGTTCTTTATTTCCTGATGTTCTCTTTCTCTCCCACCTTGTAGGTGATTAGGTCTGATTTACCAAGGTGCACGAACCAATATTTTTTGCAACACATCTAGTTTATCACTGCCATCATAAATGCACTAAGTACCCTTAGGCAATGTGCTACATATTTTCAGAATGTAACTAAACCAAAGAAGCACTGTGCCCCAGAACAGATGGGGTGGTGGTAAAAGGAAAACTGTAGTAGGATCCAGGCAAGAAACAAGCAAAAGAAAGGTAGCTTTTCATGCAGTTGTTCTGATGCATACTTTGTTGCTAACTCTGATAACAGTGATAATGGCCTGTGCTTCATTTCCTGCATGGTCTGACTATTAGATGAGAAAAGGACTCTAGATTTTTTTAAAAAAAATTCTTATTCAGCTGAAAGATGCTATCTGTCACACTTACTTTAGAGCTCAGATGGAAAACAGCATCTGCTGAGAAGGAAATAAAGCGGACAAACTGTTTTTGACATTGAACGCGATATTAGAGCCCTAATATCAGTATCCACTGTAATGGAGACTCACTTTAAGCAAGTGATTGGAATTCAACAGTGTGAAATGTATCTGCTCGGTGTATTCTACATAAAGTTAAATGTACATTGTTAATAACCCTTCAAAAACAGCTTGTCTGCTTTATTTTCCATCTCAACAGATGCTGTTCTCCATCTGAGTTCCAAGATAAGTGCGATAGAGGCTATATTTATTGTATAATCCTTGTGAAGTTCCTTAAAATTAGTATATGGCAATGATGATGAATGTGTTTTATGAACATAATCAAAATGCATATGTTTTTCTCCAGTAGTAGAAAGAAAGATGTATGTATGTATGTATGTATGTATGTATGTATGTATGTATGTATGTATGTATGTATGTATGTATGTATGTATGTATGTATGTATGTATGTATGTATGTATGTATGTTCATTCATTTGTATACCACCTTTCTCCCAATTAAGCGACCCAGAAGATTTTAAGAGTCAAGAAAGCTTATACACAGAGATGCAGTACTTTGCATAACTTGGACCCAAATCATATTGGGCTTTATAGGTCATAACCAGTTCTTTGAGTTTGGCCTGGAAATGGACCAGCAGCCAGTGAAGCTGTTGTAGCATGGGAATTATATGCTCCGTGTAAAGGAAAGGGTGTCAACCACTCTGTGATCCAGGAGTTTTGGGGTCCCAAAAAAGATGGGTTCCACTCTCAATATTATGAGAGTGCTAACTATATGGTAACCAAATGCTCTCATATAATCTTGAAAAACAACTGCTTCTGGAAATAAGCGTAACATTGATTACAGCCCTAGCAAGGACTCTGTAGAGAGTATTTGTTGATCAGAAATTCAGCATGGCAAGGCAATCTTTACTTGTTACATGAGAAATGAGTTACCAGTTGGATGAGTGTATTGAATCACCGAGGGGTTCTACAGTCACAGAATGGTTAATTTCCCCTACAACATGGGCAGATGGGTATTGAGGACTGAGCAGTTTGCTCAGTTTGCAAAAATCCAGCATTTTATGAGCTGAATTTAACTGACTCTTACTAGAGAGGTAATCAGCACCCAATTCAGGAGAAAAGCACATACATACATACATACATACATACATACATACATACATACATACATACATACATACATACATACATACATACATACATACATACACACACACACACACACACACACACACACACATATAAAAGCAAGATCCAAGCCCACACATACATACATAAGTAAGATCCAAGCCCTTGCAGTAGATACAAAGCAAATCATGTAGTAATTGTTTTGCCCAACTAATTGCCAAGAAACAACCCTTTCAATATGATTAACTAGTGAGTGAAGGCATCCATAATTTAACAGGATTTCACAGATGTGTAAACTGAAGACTCTGGATATACATTGTACTTGTGGGAATGCTTGATCCTAGCTACAGTATTTAGCGATTAAATCATAGCTCAGTGGTTCCAGTACGTGGTTGCAGAGCCAGAGGTTGGAGAAGAAGAAGAAGAAGAAGAAGAAGAAGAAGAAGAAGAAGAAGAAGAAGAAACACCAGGCACAGTCAACATTATAAAAACATTGATTGGTATTATATAACAGATACAAATATCGGTGCAGCGTGTGTACTGTTCCTGATATTGCCATTTTTTGTAGCTCTGATTGTTTGATTTCTGAGATCTGCAACTGCTTATAGGATGTGTGAAGTTTCTTGATATTGTTCCCAAAGCCCCAGTGACTACAGGGACCAATGAAGTGTTTTTTTTCCCCAGAGGCGAGATGTTTCGATTGCCAGGTCTCTGTATTTTGTTAGTTTTTCCACTTCTTTATTTTCAACTCTGGCATCCCCTGGAGTTGCAATGTCAATGATCCAGAAATTTCTTCTTTCTATTACTACTATGTCCGGTGTGTTATGTTCAAGATGTCTATCAGTTTGGATCTGGAAATCCCACAAGATCTTGAGTTCTTCATTTTCTGACACCTTCACTACCTGATGTTCCCATGAGTTTTTGGAAGCTGGCAAGTTATATTTTTTTGTATAATGACCAGTGCACTAATTTTGCCACTCTATCATGTCTGACTTTGTAATCTTTTGTGCAATCTTTGGACAGTCACAGCCAAGGTGTGACACAGTTTTATATTTTTCTTGGCAGAGTCAACATTTGCTATTAGCACTACTTCCTTGGTTCTTAGCTTTCATCACATTGGTTTGGAATGCTTGTTCTTGTGCAGCAAAAATCAAGCCTTTGGTTTCTTTCTTAACGGTCCCCAGTTTTAGTCATGAACATGTTGAATTATGATCATGCTTTCCATCAATATTTTTCAGGTGTTGTCCATGTAGTGGTTTATTTTTCCAACTGTTTTATTTTCAAATTGTTGTTACTTATATTGAGCCTTTGTTTCTATTATTTTCAAAATATTCTCCATTTCCACTGCCTTAAGTAATTTTTATCTACTTGTACTGATATAATTTAGTCATCTTATTTCCTCCTCTACTACTCGCAGTTGTTGTTGTTGTTGTTGTTGTTGTTGTTGTTGTTGTTGTTGAAGCTCTAGGCCCCAAAAGGAAGTTTTATATACTTTGTTATTATGCATCTTAGTAGCCTTCCAGAAAAATCAAGCTCCATTTTGTCTATCACTCTCTTAAAACCCCTTGTTTTGTGTGAGCAGCAGTAGATAGGACTATCCTTCCCAGACACTTTGCGCACTGGATTTCCAAACAACTGAGAATATCTCTGTGCCACCTAGCTGTTCAAGGAAAAACCATTCGTCAGATCAACACTTTCCCATTCTCTGAGATTTCAGGAGCAAAACCTGAGAGCAAGAGGTGCCTCCTTGTGATATCACATTAATGGATCTCTGTGATGTCATACGGGCAGAATAGGCAAAAACTAGGAAAGGAACCATGTCATGCTTGAAGTGGAAGTTGATGGAGTTACAGTCCAACAAGTAAACTGTCCAAGTTCTGGAGGCCCTTGGTCTTCTAGCTGGTGATGGCATCGTTTGAATCAACAACCTTTACAATATCATGCTTGCATTCTATTAACAAATTACCGTTCCATCTTTTGAGGACTATAGTAAGCAGATGCCTGGAAAGATGCTTAGTCCACCATGAATTTTCCTCCCTCCAGTTTGGAACCTTCACTCACAATAGGCTGTAATCTTTATGTAGAACATTTATTGTGTCTCAGTTCATTTTCAGAACAGATAGCTTTATGCTCACTCCTTCTAACTTGAGTTGTAAATTTAGTAGTGTAGTAATCTAACACTGGAATATGTGATACAAGCATTCGTTGTTGGTGATTTGAAATGTGGGGTTTTGTTTTTTAAATGATTCATAATCTATCGAGTGCATGGTTATTGTGAATAAATGGCTAGATAACCAGATGGGAGTTAATTAGCACCCCTGAAGTGCCGATGATTTCCTGATCTCAGTATGGCTTGAAAATGATTGTTAATTAACAACTCTTCACTTTTAGCGGTAAAGAATCCACAGGAGATTATGTGAAAATATTCTCTTAGGAATACTAGCATTCTGAAAAGAGAAGGCTTAAAAACAGGGGGTGAACAAAGTGCATCTGTGTCCTAAAGGCCATTTTCTAGGCCTCTGAAACCCCCTCCCAAATTGTGCTGTGCCTTCCTGGGGGGAAATGATGAAATAATAATGAAAAGGGGGCACTTACTGCCCCAGCCCACAGCAGTAAGAAACACCCTCCTCCGCGTATTTTATAGCAATCTATTTTATAGTACTCTTTTTTTGCTTGTTTTCTTTACACAATAGGCTTTAGGGTCCCTCAAACATCCAACACCCCCCCCCAAACAAAACCAGGACTGGCATTCTAGAAACTAGAATGCTTTCCCACCTCACATTTGCAGGCCTGGTGACCCCCCCCCCCCCCGGCCTGAAAGCAGAAAATTGGGCTTCTGGGCCATTGGAAGTTGCTTAGAAGACATCTGTGTACACAATATGTCACACTAACACTGCTAGAGATCTGACTGTTTCTTTCACTTAAACACATTAATTGTAAATGATGTATAAATATCTATCAAGGTGTTTTTCCCCCAGCAGCCAAGAGACACTGGAGATTCCTGAAAAATGTAGTGTGGTTTAAGTGGTATCATCAAATAATTTTGATACTTGATTCAAATATGTTATCTATTGGGATATACACAAATATTCTGAAAAATCCCAGGGTTTTTCACGACTTCAAAAAGCCTTGCCTCCTTTTGAGATGGCCAAGGAGGACACTGATGTGACTTTAGTCTGCAGCAGTGATCCCCAACCTTGGGCCTCCAGTTGTTCTTAGACTTCAATTCCCAGAAATCCTGGCCAGCAGAGGTGGTGGTGAAGGCTTCTGGGAGTTGTAGTCCAAGAACATCTGGAGGCCCAAGGTTGGGGACCACTGGTCTACAGGATCTATGTATCAAGTACTATAATCACCTGTCATAGGCTATCTGATGCAACGTAACTCTCGCTGGGCCAGGAAGATTCTGAGCTGGTGAGAAAAAACTTGGTGGAATTCCCTGCAGATTTTTTTTCCTCTCACCACCAGATTCTGCCACTGCAAACCAAGAGCCAATGTTGGATCTGCAGAGTTCCTGGATGGGTCAGGTATCAGCTCAACGTTTGCTCTCAAGATGAGCCCTACTCTTAGGCAGAGTGAGGCTACCACCCAAAATGTTAAAAAATAAAAAATCCTTCAAAATGCCCCAAGAAAGAATTTTTAGTTCCAAAAATGTAATACAAACAAGTAACTCATGTGACTTGGTACTTGAAATAAGTAAAATTAGAAACATAATTGTGTCCATAAAGTTTCCCTTCCCTTCCCAAAAGGAATGTGTTACATTACTTGCAACATACTGTAAGTCTCCCTCACCTTCTGCTGGATTAGCATCCAGGAGTGGGACTCACTTATCTGTTGCCTGAAAATATTCCATTTAAAATGGTGTATTTATCAAAACTAGCCAGTAGAGTGCAAAAAATGGTCTGAAGCTCAACATCAAAAAAACCCTAAGACCATGGCCGCTGGTCCCATCACCTCCTGGGAAATAGAAAGGGAAGATATGGAGGCAGTGACCAATTTTACTTTCTTGGGCTCCATGATCACTGCAGATGGGGACAGCAGCCATGAAATTAAAAGACGCCTGCTTCTTGGGAGGAAAGCAATGACAAACCTTGACAGCATCTTAAAAAGCAGAGACATCACCTTGCCGAAAAAGGTCCACATAGTCAAAGCTATGGTTTTAACAGTAGCAATGTATAGAAGTGAAAGCTGGACCATAAAGAAAGCTGACCGGCAAAGAATTGATGCTTTTGAATTATGGTACTGGAGGAGACTCTTGAGAGTCCCCTAGACTGCAAAGAGAACAAACCTATCCATTCTAAAGGAAATCAACCCTAAGTGCTCACTGGAAGGACAGATCCTGAAGCTGAGGCTCCAATACTTTGGCCATCTCATGAGAAGAGAAAACTCCCTGGAAAAGCCCCTGATGTTAGGAAAGTATGACAGAAAGAGGAGAAGGGGATGACAGAAGATGAGATGGCTGGACAGTGTCACTGAAGCTGCCAACATGAATTTGACCCAACTCCGGGAGGTAGTGGAAGACAGGAGGGCCTGGCATGCTCTGATCTATGGGGTCATGAAGTGTTGGAATCAACTAAACGACTAAACAACAACAAAAGCCAGTAGAGGGAGCCAGAGCCATGCAGCACATTCACTACTTCACATTTCTTGGTGTCCTCAGGGGCACTTGGAACTGATCCCCCCCCCCCCAGATACTGCAGTCCTACCATTTTCCTCCTAAGCTGTGGTTGAAGTAAGGTTCTACTGCCAATCCAGTTGTGCATCTTATATGCATCTTCTGTGCATATAAAAGGCGGGAGAGGCATCATCTTGACTCTTGTCTCAGGCAGCAATATACAGTATCTGGGGCTGACCAGAGCCACTCTCCTATTGCACTGCTATTTTTTTTTAAAAGCGGGAGCTATGATGTTAAACCGAATGGCAGTGAAAAGGACAAAGATGACAGAGACTGATGGTTTGCTTTCTCTACAGGCATAGAGTTTAAATTGTCTTAACAGCCCACAGCCTCTGGTGTCTCACATACATTTTTATATTTGGTCATTCAATAATACTCATCTGTATGCAGTAAGTTTGAGGATGGGCAGTGTCAAATATTACCAAAGGACCTGAGCACTGTAGACCAACCATGTTGGTTGGTTGGTTGGTTGGTTGGTTGGTTGGTTGGTTGGTTGGTTGGTTGGTTGGTTGGTTGGTTGGTTGGTTGGTTGGTTGGTTGGTTGGTTGGTTGGTTGGTTGGTTGGTTGGTTGGTTGGTTGGTTGGTTGGTTGGTTGGTTGGTCGGTCGGTTGGTCGGTCGGTCGGTTGGTTGATTGGTCGGTCGGTCTGTTTGTCTCTGAAAAAATCAGTTACACAAACAGTCAGTATTAGATATGAAGACCGAGGAACATGCCCACTTCCAGGACATTCCATTCAGTTTTTCCTATTGCTTTCCAGTCCCCACTTTTTACTGCAGACTCTTAGCATTCTATGGCTGCTGTACACACTGTGCCAACACTGGGCAGTTTGATTTGGGGTCCCTTTGTCTTTAGGGATTTCCCTCCCCTAATGGGTTGTTCATACTTTTTGCATAGCTTGGCCTCTCATTCTCTCAGTGGTTCTGTTTTGGCTAGAGTCTTCCCAATATTCATCAGCCGAGTTTGCAATGAGAGTGAGTGCTGTTACCCAAATGTTCCCCTCTCCCACCACAGAGGTTTTCAAACTATATTCCAGAATGCTCCTATTTATCAGGAGATCCTCAATTTGGAAGACTGAGAACAGCAGACAGGTTTCCCAGAATGTCTGCTTGCTTGCCTATAATTATCAGTCTTCCTCTGCAAGGTGTATTCATAGGAAGCATCAAATGCATGCTAACAAATGCTTCCTTTGTGGTGGAAAATCCATGAATCACAGCAAGCCTGGCTAATGATCCACACAAGCTTGCTTTGAATCTAAGAACACACCAGGACACATATATGGCAGAGAGACTGGGATTGGTCAGCAGGAAAGATGATGTGAAAAGGGTTTCTTGTTGAAAGGAAGTTGAAAAACCACAATTCTAGGGAAATAAATGCCCTATGACATACAGTATTTATTTTGTGCAAGCAAGGTGTTAAGAGTATATTTTTTTTCTTCTAAATATGCATGTCACAGGTGCAGTTACCACAAGAAAGGATAATAATAGACATGACAACCTTGAAAATAAATTGAGTAACAGCCAAAGCGATGCTATTTTTCAGCAGGCACACAATGTGTTAGGTATTGTTCAAAATCAGCCTAACTTTCCATCAATTCAAACCAAGATCGAGGTGTCTTCCTCCAAGAACTCTCTGTTCACACCTGTCAGGCACCAGCCTCTTCCTTCCATAGTAAGGTAGCAATGGTGTATCTGATCACAGCATGCATGCATACATGCGGCATGTGGGTGCATGAATACACAGCGCCACCCTTTAAAATATCTTTACTCAAGGGGAAGGGTGTGGCTAAGGAACCCGAATCCCTTGTGGGAGGGATGTTAACAAATAATGTGTTGGCTTTTTAAAACTATTTTTCTAACAACAGAAAAAGCTCTTTCGCATCCTCTATTTGCCATTTTCAATTTAAATTTTGAGGGGGGTTCTGAGGGGGGGCTAGTGTGCTGGGACTCATAAAAACAGACTGTGGCGTTTGCTCTCGTGGCCCCCGCTTGTTTCCCCAAACACAGAGCTCACAAGGTACCTCGGCACGCCCTCTGATACGCTGTCACCAGTTGATCTCTTTTATCAGCTTATTTTACTTAGCAAAGAGGAAGGTCCATCCAGGACTGATTTTTCAACAAAACAGGTTTATTAATTCCAGGTGGTTTCTGGAAGAATTCAGAAGTACATTATTCAAGATTAATCTATCATCAATATTAACCTTCTCTAATAATTATCGCAGGTTACACTCTTAACTAATCACTCCTCAGACCCAAACAATCTTTCTCTCTCTGATTCCAGACTCAGACCCTCACTCTTCTCCTCTCAGGGTCTGACTTTTTAACATCTCTTTCGGCCCCGCCTCTTAATTACATTAACATATAACATGGATAATGCATAATTCATATTGCCTAACTTAGATGAACATCACACAGGCCAAACAAATTCCACCCATGACTCTTAGTGGACATTTGGGAACTTTCTAAGCAAAACATGTTTTTTTCAGGGCACATTTTGCTTCGTACCTGTCACATACAGCACTGATGGTACCTGTCTGTCATGGGTTTGGAGGGAAAGTTCCATCCTATGGGGAGTGGAAGGCGGGACATCAGGGGGGAGGAGCTGTACTGTATATATATTTGGAGCTTGTGTGGAGAGTTAAGAGTTGGAGTCTGAGTGTCAGACTGGGTACAACTGTTTGTCAGTTAGTACATACCTGATAGGTTCAGGTTTCTATTTAGGTAGCCAGAACTGATAGGTTCAGGGTCTGTGCGTTACCTTAAAGTGTTCCGTGGGAACCAAGCTGTCGTATGTGTGTGATTGGGGTTATGCCACGTTCCAGTTTCCTATTTAACTGATCCTTTTATTTACCCTGTTTGTTGTTTCAATAAACCTTGTTCTTTTATTTATTAAAATCCATTCCTGGTCTGTGTGACTCCTTATAGAGAATGGTTGGTGGCAGCATAATTACAGGGTGGGATACTCCAGTAGGTCTGGGGTTGCCACATTGATTGGTGTCCAGCGTGTGGGGTACGACTGGTCCAGTTGTCCAGTGGTCCAGCAAAGCCGTGGCAAGTGTGCCCAGAGCAAGGGGGGTCTAGTCAGGGAAAATCTGAGGGCGCGTAGGTAATCTTCTAGGCTTACCTCACGGGGAGGTAGGCTAGTGGAAGAACGTGCAAACTCAGATTGGGGGACTAGATTAGGGAGCTCTGAGGCAACCTGTTTTGGCGGGAAAGGGCTGAGGCAAAGCTGCGTGAAGTAACAGTGATCTAGCCTGTCTGCTGAGAGGCCTAGCAGAGGGGGTGGATTCTGCCTGGCAACAGTTGCAAGTTGGTGCTGGAGGGACAGCAGCAGTCTATAGAAGGCTGTTTCTGAGGCAAAAGGAAAAAAGTCGTCGTTTTATTCTGAGGCGTGACTTTTGAAGGCAGCCTGTTCTGGGGGGGGATTATGCCCTTGACTCGAAGCCAAATGGCAGAAATGGGGGAAGTGAGAGAACCACAGGGAGAACAAGGTTCTGAGGAGGAATTTGGCTCCGTGCAGGATGAGAGCACGGGAGAACTGACCTCAGAACTCAGAAGAATGCTCCTGGCCCAACAGCATGAGCTGAGGGTGAGGGAAATGGAGGAAAGGGAAAGAGAGAAACAGAGAAAATTTGAAATGGAAAGGGAAGAGAAACAGGAAAGGGAAAGAGAGAAACAAAGACAATTTGAAATAAAGAGAGAGAGAATGGAAAGAGAAGAAAGATTGGAGAGAGAGAGAATGGCGTTTGAGTTAAGAAAATTGGAACTGATGAATCAGAACAATAATAACAATAGAGATTCTGAGGTGGGCCAATTGTCTAAAACTGACCTGAAGAAATTCCCTGTGTACCACAAGGGAGATTGCCCTGAGGTGTTCTTTTCCCTCGTGGAAAGAGCGTTTGTGGACTTCTCAGTAACGGAAACTGAGAAGATGACCATTATGCGATCTTTAATCAGTGGCAGCCTGGCAGAAGTCTATGCAGAGATGCCAGTGGAACTGCTGAAAGACTTCGCTGAGTTTAAAAAACTGGTGTTTGCCCGGCATGGGATAAATGCTGAACAGCTGAGGCAAAGATTCAGGTCACTCACAAAAAAACCCGAGCAGACTTTTACCCAAGTGGGGGCCCAACTGGTGAGGTTGCTAGAGAAATGGCTGTCTCAGGAGGGGACAGAGACCTTCCAGCAGCTCAAAGACCTGATAGCGCTGGAACAATTTTATTCAGTCCTGCATGGGGAACTAAAGTTCCATGTGAGGGAGAGGAAACCTAAATCGGTGACAGAAGCGGCAGAGATCGCAGATTTTATTTCCCAAATAAGGAAGCCCTTAGGTGCTGAGGGGAAATCTGTGGGTAAGCCCAAAGAAACCTACAGCAGGTACTCTCAGGGACCAGGGAAAAACCAGCAAGGGGGAGGGGCCCATGTTGAAGGGAAGCCCTCAGACATGAAACCACCAAGACCTCAGATTTTGGAGGGAAAACCAAAACCAGATGAGAAAGACTCCAAGTACAGCAGAAAATGTTATTTCTGTCAAGGAAAGGGCCATCTAATCTCAGAGTGTGAGAAATTAAAGCAGCTAAAGGGAAATTTGCCTCATGATTTGAGTGGAACCAAGCCAAAAGCTGTGTTCTGTGTCCAGACAGAGCAAAGCTCCTTGCCACTGAGGGAGCCTGTTACCATGGCTACTCACTCTGGACCAGTTACATCTGCTGATCAGGCTGGGGAAAATGGTCCTCTTGTGGAGGTCAAGCGCTGCTTACTAGTTAGGACAGATTCGCAATTGTTTGAGACCGCAGGGGTGGATGTAGGAATATTTGACCATCAGTATAGGGGGCTAAGGGATACTTGTTCCCAGGTGACCCTGTGCCATCCAGACATTATTCCTAGGAAGTATATAATCCCAAATGAGAGCCTGAAGGTGGCAGGGATTGAGGGGCAGGTGATCTCACTGCCAGTAGCTGAGGTACCTGTGAGCTTTCAAGGCTGGAGGGGAGTTTGGCGGCTAGCGATTTCATCGACTCTGCCAGCAGCCGTGCTCGTGGGAAATGACCTGGCTGAACATGTGAAACGGGTGCTAGTGATTACACGCTCACAAGCTACCACGGGGACAGTTCAGGGGGGTACTGAAGAGCCCGAGGTTGAAGCAGATGAGGGTAGTCCCGAAGCTGTGGCAGAAACCTTAACCACGGACAGCAAATTTGGCCAAGAGCAAAAGGCAGACGCCACTCTCCGAAAGTGTTTTGAAAAGGTGACAGACACCCAGCTAACACCTGAAACCCCAGCGAGATTTCGCGAGGAAAAGGGAATTTTATATAGAGAGACCCTGATGAATATCTCAAAAGGGGGAGATGGGATCAGAAGTCAGCTAGTTGTACCTGAAAAGTATCGCCCCATGATCTTACAAAGGGGGCACTCTGACATGTTTGCTGCGCACTTAGGGGTGAACAAAACACAGCAGAGAATCACACAAAATTTTTACTGGCCTGACATAGGGAAGCAGATCAAGGAGTTCTGTAAACAATGTGATGTGTGTCAGAGGCAGGGGAATAACCGTGACAGGACCAAAGCGAAGTTGTGCCCTTTGCCTGTGATTGACACCCCGTTCAAATGTATAGGAGTGGATATTGTGGGACCTTTGCCCAAGGCCACAAAGAGGGGGAACCGGTTCATTCTCACCATTGTGGACCATGCCACGAGGTACCCCGAAGCCATTCCCTTGACTAACATCGAAACTAACACAGTGGCAGATGCCTTGGTGGGGTATATGTCCAGGATGGGATTTGCCTCAGAAATAATCACAGATTTGGGCACATCGTTTACATCGAAGCTCATGAAACGGTTATGGCAAATCTGTGGAATTAAACACAAGGAAACCACTGCCTATCACCCCGAAAGTAATGGGTTAACGGAGAAGTTCAATGGGACTCTGATGCGCATGATTAGGGCTTACTTGGCAGAGAATCCAAACAATTGGGACCAGAAGCTGCAATCCCTTTTGTTTGCTTATCGATCAGTGCCCCAAGCCAGTACTGGGTTCAGTCCGTTTGAACTTTTGTTTGGGAGAAAAGTAAGAGGTCCACTTGATTTAATCAAACAAAATTGGGAGCAGATCACCCAGGATGACCCACAAGATGTTGTGATGTATATAGACACTTTAATGAATGACCTGAAGAGAAACCTAGAGCTAGCAGCAGAAAACCTGCAAGCTCAGAAGGTCAGACAGAAAACCTGGTATGACCAGAAAGCCAGGGAGAGGCACTTTAACCCAGGGGAGGAAGTGCTTTGGCTTAGGCCCTGCAAAGAGAACAAACTGCAGCTCAAATGGGCAGGACCATACAGGGTCATTTCCAAGATGTCAGATCTGAACTACCTTATAGAACAGGAGGAACACCAAGCACGGAGGGTGGTACATGTGAGTGCCCTGAAACCCTACTACAGAGGGGAACAGAGGGTTTTATTTGCCATAAAAGCAGCTGAGAGTGAGGAAGCTGAATTACCCTTCTGGGAGGGTAGAGGGGAAGTGAAACACAACCCAGATGAGGTGAAGATCAGTCCTGCACTCACCCAAGACCAGCAGCAAGAACTAAAAGTGCTGCTCACGAAATATCATAAGATTTTTTCGAATAAGCCGGGGATAGTGAAGGGAGTGATGCATCGGATCCACACAGGGGATGCAACCCCGCAAGCAGTATCCCCATACCGAGTGACGGGACCCTATAGGGACAAGGTGCGGAAGGAGCTGGACGAGATGCTTAGGGAGAACATAATCGTCCCCTCTTCTAGTCCTTGGTCCTCTCCGATAGTCCTGGTGGACAAGCCTGATGGGAGCATTAGATTTTGTGTAGATTACCGGAAATTAAACCGCGTAACCACTCCTGATGCCTACCCAATGCCCAGGCTAGACAACCTGATTGAAACCATAGGGGGTTGTCGGTTCATTTCATCGTTGGACCTAGTAAAGGGTTACTGGCAATTAAGGATTGATCCCAGGGATCAAGAAAAGACCGCATTTTGCAGCCCTTTCGGTCTATATGAGTTTAGAGTCCTTAGTTTTGGTCTCAGAAATGCACCAGCCACATTCCAAAGGCTGATGGACCAGACCTTAGCAGGGCTCAGTGACTTTACTGTGGCCTACATTGACGATATAGGGATCTTCAGCAATACCTGGGAAGATCACCTGAAACACCTGGAGATAGTGCTGCAGAGGTTAAGTGCAGCAGGGCTAACAGTAAAGGCAAGCAAGTGTCAGCTGGGTAGCCCAGAAATAAAATACTTGGGTCACATAGTAGGGGGAGGAGTGATCAAACCCCTAGAGGCCAAGATAGAAGCCGTTCGTGATTGGCCCAGACCCAACACCAAGAAAAAAGTCAAATCATTTCTTGGGTTGGTGGGCTACTACAGAAAGTTCATCCCGAGGTTTAGCGAGATGGCGACTCCGCTGACCGATCTGACGCGGAAGAAGACTGATGACCGCATCCCGTGGACCAGCGACTGTGAGGAGGCGTTCCAGAGGTTGAAGGAGGCGCTCGTCCATTATCCAGTGCTGCGTGCTCCCAACTTCGACCGGGAGTTCATCATCTACACCGATGCGTCTAACAGCGGGGTAGGAGCAGTTCTTTGCCAGGAGGATGAAAATGGTGACCAGCATCCAGTGTCCTACCTGAGTAGGAAACTCCAGAAAGGTGAGAGACATTTGGCAACCGTGGAAAAGGAGTGCCTGGCCATAGTATACGCGATTCAGAAGGCCAAACCTTACATCTGGGGAAGACATTTTGTTCTGTGCACTGACCACTCACCACTGCAGTGGTTAAAGACAATGAAAACCCATAATAGTAAACTTATGAGGTGGGCTTTAAACCTGCAAGATTTTGACTTCGAAGTGAAGGTGGTCAGAGGGTCAATGAACTGTGTTGCTGACGCCTTGTCCAGAAGACCCGACGAGTGAAGACGGCGAAGAAACCATGGACTGTGTATATTTTGGTGACCAAAAGTTAAATGTAACTGTTTATTGAACAGGCTTGGTTTGTATTAATAAAGGTAACTTAATGTATTGCAAATATTAATGTTTGAAGTAAGTAAGTATGGGATTGTATGATAATGTATATCTGTTTTGTGTTTTGATCCTGGTTGTTTTTTGGAGAAAAGCACTTTAGCTTTTCCCCTGCAAAACAACTTATAAAGAGGGGAGGTGTCACATACAGCACTGATGGTACCTGTCTGTCATGGGTTTGGAGGGAAAGTTCCATTCTATGGGGAGTGGAAGGCGGGACATCAGGGGGGAGGAGCTGTACTGTATATATATTTGGAGCTTGTGTGGAGAGTTAAGAGTTGGAGTCTGAGTGTCAGACTGGGTACAACTGTTTGTCAGTTAGTACATACCTGATAGGTTCAGGTTTCTATTTAGGTAGCCAGAACTGATAGGTTCAGGGTCTGTGCGTTACCTTAAAGTGTTCCGTGGGAACCAAGCTGTTGTATGTGTGTGATTGGGGTTATGCCACGTTCCAGTTTCCTATTTAACTGATCCTTTTATTTACCCTGTTTGTTGTTTCAATAAACCTTGTTCTTTTATTTATTAAAATCCATTCCTGGTCTGTGTGACTCCTTATAGAGAATGGTTGGTGGCAGCATAATTACAGGGTGGGATACTCCAGTAGGTCTGGGGTTGCCACAGTACCTTCAAAGGGTACGAAGAACCAAGCTGGCTAACAGCCTCTCTCTGATCCACTGGAATTGTAAAATGCAAATGGTCGATCACAAGAACGTACAACTATGATTGCTCTATACTTAGAAACAAGCACACCCAGAAAGAGTCATACAGTGTTGTAAAATAGGCCAACAGATCTGTGGCATGTGTGTATGTAGATCAGATCCTAGTTGCATGTAAGAAAACGGGCTCTAATTCAAGTCTATGAAAGTTTGTTACATACATAAATTTATTCTAACTATGCACAAATGATCAGTAGCCATAGAACTGATAAAACCCCAAGGTCTGAAAAGGTTTTTTTAAAAATGAAGGGGGGGGAATCTTATTTTCTTGAGCACGCCAACGTTGAGAATAATGTATACATGAGCACTAAGAAAATCACTTGTTCCTCACAGTTGGAATGGAACTTGTTAAATAAAAAATTGCATTTCACCTGACTTTCAACATACATCTGTACAAAACTATCTGTACCTAATTCACTAAGCAATTATTGTCAGAATCATCCTGCTACTAGATATGGTATTCACATACCATATCCTAGAGAGTAAATCATTTCGTACTAATCCAAAAATCGAAAGCCACAGCAGGGTCTGAGAAAACACGATCACATGTCAGAGGAACTAAATATTCTTAAACAGGAGTGAGAAAGTGAGTCCATAGCCAAGATAGACCAACCACAGAATTTCAAGGAGTGTGTCAGAGCAGAGGCAGAGTGGCAAGCCAGCTGTCAAGCTATGCATCATGCACACACCAATTCACAGGGCCAAGTGGGTGCAAATAGCAGCAGGTCATCCACACCGCAAATTGATAGGCAGAGGTTCAAGTTGTCACAATGCCAGAAAGGCTAAAGTGCTATGCAATGCAATTATACATGCTGCTTCCCCAAGTCAAGGTTTATCTAGGATTATTGAAATGTATTGGATGGTTGCATTTACCAAATGTCAAAGATGGCTGTATTTATTGCCCTAGGCCTAGGACTCCTCCCTTCTTCAACTGGCTCCACTAAGTTATTAAATGCAGGTTGTTGGCCTTCAGAATGCCAATGCTGTTTATGTTTATGCTGTCCTAAGACTCAGAGTTACCAGTGCTCCTTAGGGTCAGGAAGTTCTTCATCTACCAAGCTGTTGTAATTTCCTAGAGTGACAGCCCCCTCAGCAAAGTCTCAATCTCTTGTGACTCTGGGAGAAGACTGCCACCTGAGGCCACAAGTTCTCCCTTGTCCTCTTCTTGCTACAGCAGGATGGCCTTACTTCCATCTTCCCTAGAGAACCCAACCAGATAGGGCATAGCAAAACCAAAATCAAATCCTATTAGGCAGTGTTAGTTCCAAACAAGAAGTTTCCAACCCAACGTATAAGATCCAATGGCAGCCAGCCTGAACAAACAAGAGTCTGACAAGGAGGAGGAGGAGGAGAAACAAGATATCACAAAATCCAGTCTAGGGTCATTCATGGCGAAATTATAAACACATCTAGGGGACAAGATTTGGTTTTCCCAAGCCTGAGCAGAGTTAGGCAGTTTGTTCTCAGCACTGAGTTTTGATGAGCTAAGAATTTACACACTTTAGATGCCAAAACCCACACTCAATACCCAAGTGTTAGCTACTGAACCTTGGGCCTCTGTCAGCAGACACTGGCTACCAAGCCTGACCACTTACTCCTAATAAGGCTCATATTCACAACAAGACCTCATAGAAGCCTACCATTTTGTCTGAAGATCTTGTGTCCCACCTGAGATTTTTTATCTCCTTTGCTCTAAGTGCCTGGTTCTAAGATCTTCATTCAAATCAGAACCTGGGCATTTCTCCTCAGCAGGTGTGGCCTTTAGCACACTGAAGAGCCGAACATCTGCAACATTCACAAGGTGTTAGTTGAGAGGCTTGTAGACGATTCTTCCAGTAAGAGCATGTGAAGAACCACTGTATCGGAGAAGATTTCAACCCATTGTCCCACATCCTGACCACACAAAAAAACAGTGGTCCCCAAACTCAAGGCTCAAAGTGTTCTTGGATTACAACTCTGAGAAGCCCTGATCCTTAATCGGGCTAGCTAGGGCTTCTCCGAGTTGCAACCCAAGAATATCTTGAACTTTGAATTTGGAAACCATTGTGTTAACCTTTGGAATATCTCCATGTGGAGAGTGAAGGGCTTGTGTTGAAGTGGGCGAAGGATCTTCTAGTGGTGCAATATATAGCAGCTAGTCTGCTTATTAGTGCACAGCAGTGTGATCACACAACCTCAATACTGAAAGATCTGTTACTTACTCCTGGGTAGGTGGGACTCATTAGCCTGGGAAGGCGGCCCATCTAGGAGAAGGAAAACTCTGATTTCAAACTTCTACTGCCTTGTGGCTATATCCACTGATGGAAAAAGCTTCAGGAGTTAACCTCGAGACAAAATCCGGAGCCGGAGTTCCAGAGGCAGTTAATGTCATTTCGGGCAGCTCCTGCGACATTGCTGGAACCAGTTGTATTGGCTCCTGCCTTTCCATTGGACTATTCCAGTGATGTGGAGAGGGGGGATTTGCTGCTTGGGTAATGGCCTATCCTCAATATTATTTTACCCGGGCTTTGTACTCTGGAGAGGACACTCCAGCTTCGCATACAGCGTCGAAGTCCTCCATACAGAGCACGCTACCATACTCTCTCAAGACTGAAGGATGCCTATGATGATGATGTTATTTACTGAGCCCAATTCAAAAAATTGGTTCAAAGCCCTAAACAGATTGGAGTTTGACTATCCAAGTGACATCTGTCTCCCTTTGAACCTCTCCAGGTGTCTAAGATCTTAAGGAGACACTGCAGAGGTCCCAATTGGCAGTCATAGAAAGGAAGGCTTTCTCGGGTGGGGCTCCAAGGCTGCTCTCCTCCTGAGTTGTTTTCACTCTTGCTGCTTTTAGGAAGGACATGGAAACCCATATTTTTAGCCTGGTTCATGAGACTCTTGACATGGTTTTAACTCTTTACTGGGCTGTATAGGTCAGTGAGATGGAGCACCTGGTTGAGGAGTCAGAAGTTCCATTTTCTAATGCGTGTAAAGGAGAAGAGTCAGCCTTTGTAATCTTGGGCAAGCGACATGGCCCCAGAGGACCCCCAGAAGAAGGGAATGATAAACCATTTCCAAAAATTTTCTGTAGCTAGGAAGCGCCAGAAAAATTCAGAAGCCAGAAAACAAAAATCAGAATTGACCTGATGTCTCATTATTATTGTTATTTTAACTGCTTGGAGATTTACTGACTCTTAATGGGTTTATGGTTTTGTTTATTTGATTTTAGTGTTATTTTATCATTGAATCTGGGTTTTTTGTTTGTTTTTTTACTATTGCAGCCGTAAGGACCTACACCTGGGTCTCAGGATTTGCCCCTGAAATTTTAAGGAACAGCATGCTGCTGACTTGACAATTCTAGTAGGACAATTTAATCATCATGTTTTGCTTTTTTTCCCTTTCTTTTATTTTGTGTGCATTTGTTTTATTTGCTCAACATTTCCTAAGCAACAACTAACCAAGAGTTCCTCTTTCACTGAAGACAAATAATAATACTATTTCACAGAACTGCAGTATAGCTCAGTGGTTTCGGTATCTGGCTGTGGAGCCACAGATTATGAGTTCAGTTCCCCACTGTGCCTCCTTAACAAGAGCTGGACTTGATAATCCATAGGGTCCCTTCTAGCTCTGCATTTCTAAGATCATTATTATTAATGCTGTTCTGCTACTGATTATGATTCTTCTTGCGATTTCATCCATTCACCTAATGAGTCTGTTAACACTTGGAAAAGGAAAAAGTTGAAGAATACAATAAAATCCTAATTTTTAATATAAAAGGTAATTAAAGATTCATTGGGGAAAAGTGGAGAACTCAGGGAATTAACACAACAAGATTTACATTTTGGTTTAGAGCAGTAGCTGCAACATGACTTGAACTAATAGGTTTCTTTGTCATAATTACCTCACTACTCGCCATTAGTTCAACGGCCAATGAATGACTAGTTTAAGAAGGACAAAGATTTATAATTAAGGTTGCCAATGTTTTGACTTGCCAGTGAAGCTGTGTTTTAAAAAGCAGCTAAGTATATAAGCATTAGCAAATTAGAATGTTCACTTGCATGTTGTATAATGCTCCAGCTGCTCATATTGCATACTGAACTGCTTTTTAAAATATTATGCCCACTATTGTATTATTCACAAGATGCACAAGTCACAACCTATTTTGCTTGAGGATGATATGCCATTTGGATGCCAGGATTGCACCAAACGGCGTATCGCGCCAGCTCACACTAAAAGAGCCAGTGTAGATGTGCCCTGTTACTGGCAATTAGTTGTTTCCAAACTCTGTTCACGCTTGAGTCAATTCACCTTTTGCAACCAATGAATAGGTCAGTGCCTAGTCATCCTCTCTCAGCCGTTGCTTTTTCACACAGAAGGTGAGACATCTCAAAAAGGAGAGGTTCCTGTGTTCACTTAGAGGCTTTCCACATAAGAGGCTTTCCACAGCATTCTCATTTGCCCACATGGAGAGCTACTTCATTAAAAAAATAATAACTTCTCCTTTTCAGATATGAGGAAAGCCAAGCTCCTTCAAGCCTATTGACTTCCATGATCCAGGAATCATTCCCCCAGCATATAACTATTAGACAAACATTATTCATTGCAGACCCAACAGATTCTTTCTTCCTTATTACCAGTTAGCTGAGTGTCTGGGTACACTTGATTCATGGTGTAATTTTAAAAGTTATTATGCCTCCCAGATAGGTGTGTATGCCACCTACCTTCTGTATCCTTACTGTTATGTATGGTGCAGACAAAAGGAAGCAAGGTCTTCATTATCCCTTTTGTTTTTATTTTTTTTTAATTTGGTTTCATTCTTCCTTTGTTGTAGTTTTACTTTACTTTTATTGAACGTATACCCCGCCCCTCTAGACAAAGTCTACTTGGGGCAGCTTACGTGAGTAATAAAATACAATAAAATAACATATATAATAAACCTACTAACAAACTAATAACTAACAAAGCTATTAAGCTACTTTGAACTAGAGACTAAGGATATATGCTTTCCAGCTAAAATGTAATCTTGAAGTGCATGTACTAAACAGAATAATAAATAATAAACTGCCCTTTTTCCCCCTCTCTTTTTTCCCATTTAGCTGTGAGGAGAATATGGGCATATATCACAAATTGTAAACAGGCATAGTGAGTCAATGGCTGTATTGAATACACTATTGAACTAGGACTTAGGAGACAAGGGGCCAAATCCTTGCTTTGCTATGGAAATTCACTGGGAGATAGTGTGGTGAGCCATTTCTTTGAATATAGCCAGAATACCACTGCTGCTTTCAGTGGCTAATTAACAAGGTATCAGGACTCATCTTGGTCACATATCTGTCCACATGTACAACTGTGTAATCAAGATGCACCTCAACAATTACTTGCAATTAACTGTGGGAAGTTACAAAAATCTTATATGAACACCCGTGGATTTCTGCACAATCTCACATAGTTTGAAAACCATGTTAGGGTTGCTATAGGTCAGAAGCAATTTTAGAGCACATAATAAAATAGATGGGAATAGCACTTCTAAATGTGTAGCTTGACAGAAAGTTCCTATAAAGAGAGGATTGCTCCATGAAAAAAAGAGGAAAAGTAACATTAAGAACCATATTAACACTGTCTCTACAAAACATTTCTTTGTAAACATCCTTGAATATTAGTTATCCCTTCCCTAAAAGTTCATCAGCTAAAAAGTATTCTGGTCTTCATGCACGTGCAAGCCAAGGCAAGGATGTTCTTATACAGCATGCATGACGATAAAACATGGGATGTCAGCCAAAGAACAGTCTCGTCTCAGTCTGCTAATGTTCCCAGCAATATTCTTACATGAGATTGCCAACAAGGTATTACTTGAAGTATCCCTGGAGCATCTGTTACTTTACACAGCTTTATGTATGATATTGCCTGAAATCCTGTTACTTAGCATAGCAAATCACAACTAGAGCTGAATCAATGGAATGTATCTGTATCATTCTAATTGAAATTTAGGGTGCAACTACCTTGCAGATTTCTCCCACTTTTGGGTCTGCTCTGAGGACAGGCTGGTTTGCTCCTTTTCCCAGCAACCACATGACATAAATGACAGCATGAACTAGCCCATTCCCAGAGCATTCCTACCTGAACCTTTTTGGCTCCCTGTCAGGCAGTACTCTTTTTAAAAGGCAGGTCTTCTTGCTTTCAATTTCCCAATATCGTGAAGTGGCTTAGCTGACAGCTTAGACACTTAATGATAGTAGGAAACTAAAAACTTCCTCTGTTGGAGGAAGTGGAAGAAAGCAAAGTTTTCCCATTTTTAAAGCCTATTCGGGCAGCACTGATGCATTGTATTTTTCAGGGGGGCAATAAAAATTTCCTCTGAGAAGGAGGAGGAGACAGAAGGGGGAAAGAAGGAAGATGTTTTGTTTATTTTCTTTCTTTTCCATCTTTTCCTTTAAAGGTAGGTGGACCAAATACAGTCACTTGAAGCACATATGCCATGTGGATGCAAATGTTACACTAAATGGATATTTCACATTGATGTGCCCTTAAGTGTCCCTGTTTACCCCAATACAATTTAGCCATCTAACCAAGCTTTGAATAAAAGACTAGAGTGATATTTCATACTGGCACCAAATTAGAAACATTAGATGTTTAGTAGCTTTTTTACATTAGGGAACAATATACAACATATATGAGACAAAAGGAACACAACCAGTCTCATAGAATGTGACTCTTTACAGAGCCTTGACAAAGTAGATTGTAATCCATGGGTTTTCAGGCCACAATAAATACATTAGCCAACATAATAAATTTGTTAACATGGCTGCCTCTTGGGACATGTGACTCAGTGGTTCTCTGTGACTGTAATCTCAGATTCACGCAGGAAAACATCACTTGGATAACCAAGTGTTTTTGGATGACCAATTTTGCAAAAAGGGCAAAATGTCAGCACACAATGTAGGGTCCAAAGAGTAAACATCTAACACAAGAGAATGGAAATCTGCCCTTTGAATCCCATGTATCTGCAAATGTCTCTAGTGAAGTTCCATCTGTCTTCCCAACACTACAGCTAATTCTGTACACATTATTAGCTACATGTTCTAACCTAGCGCATGTCTGAAAAAGCAGCAGGCTACTTAACAAGATAGAAAAGAGTCATGAGATAGATGGACAGAAATTGTATATGTACTTTTCCCACCAGACCAATGAAGCTGACTTCTGCTTTATCTCTAGCTTGCAGTAATGTTTTTGTCAGACTGGCACAACATGTTGGCGAGGAGAAAACAGCAAGTGTACCCATATGGAACAGATATGCTGCCTCCTTTTCCATGTTTTCATATTTTCTCTTCATTCTCATATAGGTATAATTTCTTAACGTGTTCTGCCAAGCCTTAATTTGTTTCCCACTTATCTGTTCAAATTGGTTTCCCACTTATCTTGCTCAAGCCAGTCACTTTAGCATGAGGCTGTTTTTTTTTTCAAAGCTAAGCTAGACCAGCTGTTACACATATTGGGGTTTTCCAGCTGCTTTACCAGCTCTTGTCTCCTCCACTGTTTCAAAAGCAAACTGTGTCCTCCAAGAGTTCTGTTTACATGAGAGGAAGGGTGCCATTGGTAAGGTAAAGCTAAAGGTTCCCCTTGACAATTTGTCCAGTCATGTCTGACTCTAGGGGGCGGTGCTCATCTCTGTTTCCAACCCCAACAGCTAGCATTTGTCCGAAGATAATCTTCTGTGGTCACGTGGCCAGCACAACTAGACACAGAACGCCATTACCTTCCCACCAAGGTGGTACCTATTTATCTACTTGCATTTTTACATGCTTTTGAACCGCTAGGTTGGTGGGGGCTGGGACAAGCAACGGGAGCTCATGGTTGTTGTGGGTTATTCGGGCTCTTTGGCTGTGTTCTGAAGGTTGTTCTTCCTAACGTTTCACCAGTCTCACTCCATCGCATGGATTCGATCTTACAACTTCAGGTCTTCTGACCCTGCAGCACAGAGGCTTCTGCGGTTTAACCCACAGTGCCACCACTGGTACCACACAGCAACTACCACTCAATTGAAATACAGTGGTGCCTCGCTTAACGAGCGCCTCGGTTAACAACAAATCCGCACAGCGATGTAATTATTTGCGATCGCAAAAGTGATCGCATTGCGATGTTCCTAATGGTCAAAAATCGCTTTGCGATGATCTTTAAGCATTTCGCGTACCGATTTTCGCATAGCGATTTTTTAAACAGCTGATTTGCGGTTCCAAAAAGGCCGGCGGGTAAAGAAAATGGCCGCCCGCACTGTTTTCACGCCCTTTCCTCGCTTACCGGGCAGCGAAAATGGCGGCCGTATGGAGGATTTTTACAGAACGGTGAGTTTTTTGCCCATAGGAACGCATTAAACGTGTTTTAATGCGTTCCTATGGGCTTTTTTGCCCCGCATAACAATGAATCCACATAGCAATGATTTTTTCAGAACATATTATCGTCGCTATGCGGGGCACCACTGTAATAATTTCACATGAATAATATTCATCAGGACCAGAGACTCAGACCCAGATGAAGAAAGAGTTTAGGGCGATGTCCTGGAGGAGGACCTCCGTCTCAAACAGGTCTGGGAGCTGGAGGGGGCCCGTGACTACATCAGTCACAACAAATCCTGTCCAAGATCCTTGTTGAACTCCACATTCCTCGGGGACAAGGCCACTCATTGGAGGAGCCTGTCTCATTGGGCTGCTTTCCACCTCATCACCAAGACTACCACACCAGGGTACGATGGGCCAAATAGGCCCTACACATACCCAGAGGCAGTGCTGGAAGAGGAACAGTTAGAAAAAAAACAACCATGGCACCTCCAAAAGTAGCAGCTGCCATGGCACTGCAGTAGCCAACACCAGTAAGCCTCAAGTCTTGTCCAGTTTGTGGACTTATAAGTCATCCCCTCCTCAGGGAGGCCACCTTTGGTCCCCTGTGGACACCCCACTGAAGTAGACTAAGGACTCCTGGGCCCCAATGGCTTTAACTCAGGGTTTGAATCAAAGTGAGACTGTGCAGGGGCAAGTGCTGTTGACTTTGCCCCCCAAGGGGAAGGGCAGGAGTAGAGTAAATTCTGGAAGCTGTTATTTTCTATCCCCTCGTTACAATAAATCCTGTTAAGCTGGAGCCAGACTGTGCGGAATGAATGCATAGGTGCATGGAGGAGGGAGTGCCTGTCAGCCCCAGGAAGGGTGGAGAAAAACACCATGAATTTTGAAATGTTTACGTTTTTTATGCACCACTCTTGGCTCTGTAATGCCTAGTCTGGTGATGATTTGCAGAGACAAAAGCTAGCCTCTGTGTGAAGTGTTAGTGGTCTTATAAAGGCACCACCCACCCTTTTCTTCAGAAGGTACAAGACATTTAATATGTCTGCTAAAATAAAATAATTGCATCCCAGCTATAAGTCTGCACCTCTATTTCCTATATGATGGGAAATAGAAATGATTTTTTAAAAAATTATTTTGGTTTAAAACTGAGTAGCAAAATGCTTAGCAATACTGGGGGGGGGGGTAGTGTGTTAAAAACAAGGACTTCACCACTTCCTTTAATAATGACAAGCACACTACGGGATAAAAGGAATATTTATTTATTTATTTATTTATTTATTTATTTATTTGTTTGTTTGTTTGTTTGTTTGTTTGTTTGTTTTATTTTATTTTATTTTATTTTATTTTATTTTAATTTATATCCCGCCTATCTAGTCACTTAAGACCACTCTAGGCGGCTTACAACAAGCGTAATACAGTGTAATTAAAACCATTTTAAATAAGGGGAGAAATAGCCGTTTTGCAAGCAGTTACCTCAGATGAGTGTAAATTCCCTACTGGCTAGATGCACCAACCTACATGCAATATAACAAGCAGAAAAATCCAGTAAATGTTTTGTCTGTATCTGATGCTCATAAAAGTACCTGTTACATTTCATGAGGAATAAAATAAAATTAAATATAATTTTGGTCACACTCTGGAGACAGTGTGTGGGAAGCTGAAAAGAGGAATGGAAAAAAGCTAAAGTGATGCACTTCCATTTCCACACAGTTCAGGTATTTGGGAAATTCCACAAATTTAGAATCTGTGGAAGTCCACCTAACAATACGGAAAACCTTGTTTACTTCCTGTGCCTCTTCTGGCCATGTGCCATTTTTTAAACAAAGACCTTGCATCCCTCCTTACTTGTCTCCTGTTAATCTCTTGCTGTGGCTTCATTCGGAATTCCTCTTCCAGGGATGGGATTTTTGGACTACCAACACCATAAATCTCCGTTCCTGGAGTTCTACCTACAATATGGACACCCTACAAGCTCATCTGTGTGAAGCACCTGAGAGAAAAAGGCCTAAACTGGAAGACTTTGAGGTCCAGTAAGAACAAGCTCTGTCCAAGCTTCGTGTTCTTGCGTCAGTGCATGAATTCTGGGAATTGAAATCCAAAACATTTTGACGGACAATGGCTGGAAACCATGGCTCTTGACACAAGGGGTTTTCCGCTATGTATAAAAGGAAAGCAATTATTCAAACTGATGACCTAAAACCAGAGCAAAATTTACATAATGCTCACAGAAACCAGTGCAGCCTTTAGGTTGGTTAGTTCACCCCAATTCCCTGGAAAGCTTTATAGGTATCGGAAATATTTTGTTGAGTTGCCAGTGAACCGCAAAGTGAAATTCTTGGGGGATGTTGCACAGTACAAAAATAGAAAGAAAAAGCAGTGTGTCTGTTTATGCTTCCTGTAAGGTTGCCCAAGCTAAGCTTCCCCTCAGAGAAATGCAAACAGCTGTAGAGAGTAAATATGGTTAATGCGCCCCTCCTTCTGTCCTATAGAACAGAAGGTTGTTGCTGATGTTCAAATAAAAACACACTTAGCATTGCAACATTTGCAAAACTATTCCATACATAACCTGTCTGGTTGTTCAGTTTGTAAATCCATTTTGGTACTCGATTAAACATCATGTCCCTGCCAATAATGACTTTTGCAAGATGGATGACTATCTACTGCAGCAGTTCCCAAACTGTGCACCATGACATCTCAGGGAACTGCCAAACCCAGTCAGGGGTGCCGCAGAATCCTCCGAAGAACTAATGTGGAATCTGTGGAAGTACCACTCAGGTTGTGCTTCCTCCCTCCCATCTCTCTCACAAGCTATTATATTGGGGGAGCAGCGGCCGGTGGCCAGTAAATCAAAGGAGCTGAAAGTCAAAAAGATTTAGGAATCACTGGTCTACTGGGAAGTTGGACCTTACCTCATGGGATCCAGCTAGATCAGACTCTGTTAAAAAGGTGCTGAAGACAAAACTATGAATATAATAATAATTCCACGGTGTAAACCTATGCCATGATCTCACCGAGATTGCTGTAACTTTTTTGACTACTTAATTTCAAAAAGAATATAAGTTTGAAAACCTTAAAAAAGAACAAGTAAGGTGTATAATATGGTTGTTGTGGGTTTTTCGGTTTCTTTGGCTGTGTTCTGAAGGTTGTTCTTCCTGACGTTTCACCTGTCTCTGTGGCCGACATCTTCAGAGGACATATAATAGTTTAGGAAAATAGGCAAAGCATGAATGGATAGAAGAGGAGAGATGACAAGTAGAACAACAAAAATCCTCTTTTTATTAGTTCTTTAAAGTTTCCACAAGCTGTTGATCCTCAGTCACAGCTGACCGCCTGTTTATAAACAAACACTAAAGCCTGTGAGAGGAAAGTATAACTCCCCAAAATGGGTTACAGCTGACTAACAGCATGTGTGAGTTGTTACCTCTGCCCTGCACTCAGTTTCTTGGATATGTGATTTATCTCTAAATATCATTCCTTTTCTGCTCTTTTCCATGAAATGCATTTTTTTTAAAAAATTTCTGTTGGGGTCAATACAGAATCCTGTTGGTGTCACTACATTCTTTCTTCAATGACGAAACTCCCATAGAGGTAAGTGGCTGAGTAATCAGACTTGCAAATAAAGACCCTCTCTAGTTCTCAACAATAAATTGCAAAACAATGCTCACTGCAAAGTAAGCTATGAAGTTGAGTGAGACTATTTGCTTTGACAATCGAACATCTTTCAGGAAGTTGTGCTTCTAATGACATGCTGTGTTACCTAGTTTGAGCCTTAGGCTCCTTGGCCAGGTCACTTGCCTTTTATGACTAGGCAGAAGCTCCAGAGTTTACAACTGGTGGAGGTGGTTGCAATGAGTTTCTCAAATTTCTATATACAGCACCAAAATATTAGAAATTCTTGTTCTATATTCTTCAACATGGCATTTTAATACTTCATATTTTTATCTTTATGATACGGTACAGAAAAAATATTCCTGTATTCCAAAAAGAGAGGAGGAGAAGGCTGAGAAGGAGATTCCATTTTCACATCACTCACATTGCTAGTTTCCTAAAATCATACAGTATTCCTGAAAATCCTTAGAAGCCTTGGATTTAAAAAAAGTAATTACCTCCAGAACTTAATCTTTGCATTGCACCTCCACCTGGTGGTTACATTGGGTGTGGGTTTATTCTTACTTTGAGCTACATTCGCCATGAGATTTAGAAAGGGAGGTAAAAGAAGTCAAAAGAAGTACCTGTAAATTATGTAGGCAGAATATAGGTGGACCACAATATAAACATTATATTGCAAAAATAGATGAAACACTGAGAAGAATCCAAATTCTGGATGTTATAAAACATTTGTCCAGTGCTTATATTCTTTGTTGTTGTTGTTGTGTGCCATCAAGATGGAACCAACTTATAGCAACCCTTATAGGGCTTTCAAGGTAAGTGAGATATTTAAGGAGGGGTTTTACCAATTCCACAAACCCAGTGGACTTCCATAGCTAGGCAAGGATTCAAACCCGTCTCCTGAGTCCTGGTCTATCACTCCCTTAACTACTCCACAAATGGGTATCATATTCCATATTTTACCACATACTTCTTATTTAGCTTTTTCAGTAAAAACTATTCCTCTTTTTAAGAAGGAACACAACATATATTAAGATTATTTTACCTGAGTTAAATCCTCTCATGTTGAATGAAAACCCTTTCAATGTTTTGCAACCCTAGCTTAGCATTTGGGGATGCTTTTTTTAAAAAGTATGTTGATGAGTACATGTGTGCAATCCCAAGTACAGTTTCTTTAGGTTTTCGTTGCCTTCCTGGATCTCAACATGTAAAGCAGGATATGGATGGCAGGAATGTCATCTTCACTATGAACTACCTGCATGTGGAAATGCACATACATTCAGAACTTACTGTAAATACTCTGCTAAAGAGCTCTACCCCCTTGAAGAACTAAGTACCTCACCAAAGTACAAGGATCCTCAAACCCATGAAAGTTAAAGTATGCATTTGCTGTAAATGTGTGATATTGACATGCTCGATATCTCCGATGTAACATCCTGACCATTATGAGGTAAAAATTAGAACTTTGTAATATTACAGCTGGAGCAAGACTTTGTCTTTATGCTTTTCTTACCATTTCATTTGTCGCTCAGAGTTTCAGCAGCAAGAATTGGCAGAGAATTTTCTTAGCCTACAAATAAATTTGCAGGGAGTTGATTTATGAGTCTTTCTCTAGAAAATTTAGGTTGTGGCGTTGCAAAGCAGTTATATCATAATACATCTCCTGACTTGGAAAAAAAAAAGGTGCCGAAGCTTCTTCTTACGAGATTTCAGACCAATACTTTTCCAAAAAATCGATAGCAATATAATATGAACTCACTGGTTTTCTGTCACTTTTGAGACCTGATTAAGGTTGGTTAGTTAGCAGCCCAGACTCTGGACCCAGCAGCCTAGAAAGCAACTTTTTTTGTCTATCACATTCTATTCAAGAAACTTTTTTAAAAAATTGGTCATAGTTCCCTGTGAGGTTCCTGAACATATCCACAGTGAAGCCAATAACTTTGGCAGGGGTGGGGTGGGGTGGATTCAGATTGGGGTGGGGTGATGGGGCCTTGTATTAGTTTCCTCCAGAAACACAGCTTGGGCTTCTTTTGTAGCTGTCAAAATAAGAAGCCTGCCAAGGAAAAGGAGGTGGTAACTAGAGAACGTGAAAACCCACAAACAACAAATTGCCCCTCCCCCAGTGACCCAACGGAAACAGAAGCTTGATAGCTGGAATCGTGGTTTCAGTCCCAACAGACGAGCTTTTGCAAGGAGAAGAGGAGAGAGCTTCCTGACAGGAACTTTAGGACAGGGAAATGCCTTTTCCTTAGCCCTGGCAGAGTTTTATCCAAGTCAGGAACCAGTATGCAGGTAAGCAGTAGAATGAGAGCCCCATCAATGTAAAGGAAAAACTATTGTTTTATAAGTAGCAGTTTAGTCACACATACAGAGTTGTCTTAGTCCAGTCCAATAGTCATACACAGGAAGCATTTAAGATCAAATCCTATGCAGTTATTACAGCACATATTCAGAGTCCGTAACAATATTCAATATAATAGCTCCTTCTGTCTCTCCTTGATCAACCCAACAACCCAGTGCTCTGAGGCTATCAAATTTATTGCCCCTACTGGACAATCAGCCACTAGACTAGCTTCCCCAGGGTTCTTCTACAGCATTTTGTTTCACCAGCTGTGCTACATCAGACTGTTCAGCTTGTGACTTGCTCAACTGAAGGAGGTGATCGGACTCTTTTACAAACTTTGACTCATCAATTTACCACTGAGCCAATCTAGGCCTATCACTTCCCCTTCAGCAAGCCTGACAAGAAGCGATCCCCCCCCCCCGCTGTCTTTGCACAGACACCAAGAGTGGGGAGAATCACTTCAGTCAATCTTTCCCCATCTTTCTGTGCCCAACGGGCAGAGGAGCAAACCCTGATGAAAGCAATCCCCCACCCCCACTGTCTCTGCAAAGACAGCAGGGGTGGGGAATCACTTGGGTCCCCCTTCCCTCCTCTCCCAATGCCCTGTCACAGTCCAAGATTTGCCAGGTAGGCTCTCACCAGGGGCAAGGGCACCAGGATCCAGCCCACCACACAGGGTATCAAGTCCAAAGCCACTCACTGCACAGCTGGCCATGACCAAGCAGAGGTGGGACCACTAGAGTCCAGACACAAAAACAAAAACAGGGGCCAAGGCAGGAGCACAGGGACTCCAGAGCTTAGAAGCAGGAAAACACAGCATGATAAAAAACCTTAGTGGCTGAGACAAATTGTAGGAGGGAGACGTCATCGTTTAGTCGTGTCCGACTCTTCGTGACCCTATGGACCAGAGCACGCCAGGCCCTCCTATCTTCCACTGCATCCCGGAGTTGTGTCAAATTCATGGTGGTTGCTTCGCAGACACTGTCCAGCCATCTCATCCTCGGTCGTCCCCTTCTCCTCTTGCCGTCACACTTTCCTAACATCAAGGTTTTTTCCAAGGAGTCTTCTCTTCTCATGAGATGGTCAAAATACTGGAGCCTCAGCCTCAGGACCTGTCCTTCAAGTGAGCACTCAGGGCCGATTTCCTTTAGAATTAATAGGTTTGTTCTCCTTGCAGTCCAGGAGATTCTCAACAGCCTCCTCCAGCACCACAATTCAAAGGCATCAATTCTTCGGCGGTCTGCTTTCTTTATGGTCCAGCTCCTCCTTAAATAGGCCTTCCCTTCAGGTTTGCAGGTGAGCCTCATGAGTGGCCCAGCAGCTGCCACATAGGCCAGGGCCTGAGCCTGCAAACAACAGGCCATTCCTGGGTCAGGCTGGCCCCAATCCTGCAGCTGCCAGAGGGGTGTGGCCCAGATCCTGACATGCTCCAGCAGGGATAGGAAGAGGAGCAAAGCCTGATCTAAGCGATCCGCCACCCCTGCTATCTTTGCAAAAACAGTGCGGGTAGGGAATCTCTTGGGTCCCCCTTCCCTCCAATTCCTATGCACGCCCCTGTGGGCATCGAAAGATGGGGGAAGCAGGATCAAAGCAATCCACAAAGAGAATTCCTTTGGTCAGGGTTCCCCTCTATATGCCACAGGGGCACAGAAGACAGGAGAAGCCTGAGCAAAGTGATCCCCCGGTTTTTTTAAACAAGAGGGTGGGATTCCCTTCAGGCAGACTTTAGCAAGCCGCCTGAAGGGAATACCTCTCAGCCTATGCCTCCAAGGAACAGGTGATCCCCGGGGGCTTAAGCAGATAGGGATAGATGAAGGGACAAATATAAAAGGGTTATATTCATTGCTTCATATTCATTGGGGGTCTCTGGACCCCAAGAATATGAAGCCACGGATATCTGACGAATCAGGGATAAATGGCTGGATATCCCGATTTGTTTTTATATTCACCCCCATGTCTAGTGATACCTCTAATTCAGTACCCCTTATATGTTTGAATATGCAGGGATTCCAAGCCAAGCTTTGAAGCGCTATCCACTCAAAAGTTTCCTGTTTATTCCAGAGAATTTGACAGTTTCATTCTTTCCCATGTATGGAATCTCAGGATCTTCCTATCAAATTTATGCAGATTTTGGAATGGTCTTATCAACAAAAACGAACTCAGTGCTCTCATGGATCACTACCGTATTTTGTTGTTGTTTAGTCATTAAGTCCTGTCTGACTCTTCTCTTTAGTCAGAACTCTCCACTATGATCTGTCCGTCTTGGGTGTCCCTGCACGGCTTACTCAACCCCCTTCACCATAGCTTCTCTGAATTACTCAAGCCCCTTCGCCATGACAAGGCAGCAATCCATGAAGGGGCTAACATATTTAGGAGAATTGAATTTATAATGGCTTGCTTTGCAATGCTTGCTTTTGTGATTGTACACAAGATCCAGTGTCCCCCACTGGAGCCAAAACCAGTTTTTGCCATCAGTTTGGCAACATATTTGCAGCAATAAACATGACAGCAGATTATTTTCCACAGTAAAGATTAGACTTTAGATTGCACAGGAAAGAAGAGGAGAGCAGTGGCTGAGAAGGCTGGGCAAATATCAGAGGGGAGAAAACTACTTGCTCATTTTAAGGAATGATATTTTTTCCCCCAGGCACAAAGCCCTTATTTAAACATTGAGCCCATGGGAAAATAGGGTTTGATTTATAACAACTCACTTTCTAACTGTCACTGGGGACCCAATTAGATTGTTAGTGAGGGGGTAGGCTGCATTTCATGGGTTTTTTTCTACCTTACAGCCTGTGTGCATCATGGAACAGCAAAGTCTAGTCGACTGCCAACATGTTGACTATCTCTGATCTACCTTGTTCAGCAAAGCACAGCCTGAGATTATAGAGAAGCCGCAACGTATTCAGACACATCCTATCCAACTTGGCCAGTGATCAAGCTAGGAAGAGTTAGGAACAGCTTGCTCCGCTAAGAAGATATTCTTTTCTTCTGTACTGTAATCATTTTGTGTTCTGCTGTCATCTGTTCCCTAGGACAACAGCGAGAAAGACAAACAGTACATGATGGCATTCGGTAAAAGCAAGCTGTACAGTAACTTGCAGATACAGTCGCTCACAGCGTTATAAGAAGAGGAAAAACTCGCCTCTCAAGAGATGTAAAGTTAAATTTGGCTTGCAGTGTTCTTCCAACAGCGGCTCTGAAGGGCAGGCCATAGCTAAGTATCTTTTGTCAAGGCAGTGTTTATCTTCATACCTCACCATCTAGAGCTGATACACAATGCTGAACAATGTCTCATGTGCCCCTTGGGAAATCCAAAGAAAAGGAATCCCAATGTTAACATCCCAGAAGAAACAGGAAATGGACTATTGTTTAAACACACACACACACACACACACACAGAGAGAGAGAGAGAGAGAGAGAGAGAGTAAAAGGAAAGCTCTGCTTCAGAAATGGCTAATTCTAGAACAGACAAGGCTGAAGTGAATGAAAACCAGGCAGAAAAAAATCTTTTTAAAGTGGACCTAATAGATCTAGGACTACACACAGTGTTAGTCCTCCCTAGAGTATCCCCATTGAAATGAATGGAACTTCTTTCTCATGCCTCAATTACATTCCATTGCTTTCAATGGCTCTACTCTATTTACGACTAGCACTGGATTCCGCTCCTAATTATGGATGGGTTGGTTGCCGGGTTTGTTATACTACATCTATGTTCCATCTTTCATCCAGTGAATTCAGGACAATGTACATAGTTGCTTCCTCAATGCTTTTATCCGGACAAGACAGAAGTTCTGAGGGTGGGTGCCCCCGTGGTTGGCGGCTTGGGTGACTCCCTCTTGTTCGGGGTGTGTGTGACCCTGGCCGCAAAGAATGGGGTTCACAGCTTGGGGATACATCGGGACCCGACGCTCACCATAGAAACGCAGGTGGTGTCGGTAGTCCGCATCGCCTTTTTCCATCTCTGGCAGATTGCCTGGCTGCGACCCTATCTCGACACGGGGGCACTCACTACATTGGTGCATGCGCTCGTAATCTCAAGATTAGACCACTGTAATGCGCTCTACATGGGGCTGCCTTTGAGGCTGATGCGGAAACTCCAGGTGGTGCAGAATGTGGCGGCCAGACTCCTTAGTGGAGCGAGAAACGGCTACTCCCACCAAGGTCTACCCGGATCACCCGTGCGAGTCAGGAGGTGAGGCTGAGGAGCTTGACACCGAGAGAGGCCTGGAAGGAAAAGACATGAAATCGGACCTTCTTGGCGGTAGCTCCTTGCCTCTGGAACAATCTCCCTCCGGATATTCGCGCAGCCCCCACGCTGGGTATCTTTAAAAGCCAATTAAAAACATGGATGTTTATTCAGGCCTTCCCTCCAGTCAATATTTGATTCTTTCTTTTTATTCTTTCCTTATTTACTCTTTACTCTATTCTTCTGTTTTGTAAATTGTTATTGGAAGATTTATATAATTAATTTATATAATTAATTTGAATTAATTGTCATTATTGTATTTTTTTATATGTGTCAATTTGAATTGCTTTCATCTATGAAAGCCACCCTGAATAGAAGATGTCTAGAGGGGCGGGGTAAAAATTGAATTAAATAAATAAATAAATAAATAAATAAATAAATAAATAAATAAATAAATAAATAAATAAATAAATAAATAAATAAATAAATAAAATTATTTTCACAACAGCCCTGTGAGGTAGGTAATTTTGTTGATTAGCTATAAAAATTCTGCAAGCAAGGAAGTAAATGAACTATGTTAAACAAATACTATAATCAAATAATTTATTGAACTTGGTTTCAGAGAATATGCTTACTAGTTGGGTGGCTTTTGTTTAAAGAGGAGGCTGAGAACACCCGCAGAGCCATGCTGGATGAGACCAAAGGTCTACCTAACACAGAGTTCTAATCACACAATGGGTCACCAAGATGCCCATGGGAAATTCACAAGTGGAATGAGTGGAACAGCCAGCATGGTGGAGTGGCTAGATTGGTGGACTAGGATGCAGGAAAGGTGGACGGCCTGAGGGGAATCACACTCTCTTAGGCTGACCTTCCTCACAGGGCTGTTATATGCATAAAGGAGGGTAAATGAAATCCTTCCATGCTGTCTTGAGCTCACCAAATAAAAAGGGAAGGTAAATGTAACCAATGAAGCAAATGAAGTACAGTAACACATTCCAGCTTGTGCCCCACACAGAGGCATACTTCCCGTGGTACTGGAGGGAATATAGATGCATCATGACTGATAGATGTTTTCCATGAAGATAAAAATATCAATAGTTATTCTGGTGGATTAATTAAATGGAGACTTCAAAAACAGACCTAGTATACCTCTGTTCCTATCAAATAAAGAGAACAAATGGCAATTTAAGCATATTCCTTTAGGACTTCCTTGTGAGTACCTGGAGTTGGCTATGTGCTGTTAGAAAGAGAAGCCTGAACTATGATAGGCTCCAGAAACTGTGGGTGGCATGAGAAAGTACCAGACTGCTAGCTATTTAATTTATCCTAATTTAATTTTAAGGGCAGGACTTGTGGCATCAAGTGCCAAAATAATTTGACCCGCTTTGAGTCTTATGCCCTGCTGGGAGAGGGCACCAGTTCTGACTCTACCTCCTCAAGCGGCAAAATGTCTTTAGTCGAAGCTGAAGCTTTTTACATGGGAAATATCAGCAAAATGTTAATAGAATGCAAACTGTGTCACTCATTCTGCCTATTTATAGAGCAATGATCCCCGCTGCTACATTATTATCATTAGATCATTTACTAGTGGTAATTTAGAATCTCATTCTCTTTTCTTCTTTTCTTTGCTTCCCCCACCCCCACCCCCACCCCCACCCCCCGGCTTACCAAAGCTGGAATGAGCAACTGTGCAAAAATGCAGAAAAAAAAAACGGTCGGGGAGAAAAGAATGGAATAAAATCTGCAAGGCAAGGACCTATAAATAGCGTTACCCTCGGGTGACACCTAGTGGTAAAAAGCTGCAATGACAAAGGCCTAGCTTGTTTTTTTTAAACAAATCTGCAAGAGTAGCAGTTTTACCAAATGACAGACAAAACCAAAAGGGATATGAGTTCTTACAGTTCTGTGCCACTCTTTAGTTTCGTGGGCATGTTCTATATGTCATGTTCTATATGTCAGTACTTGTCCACAACTGTAGTTGACCTTATACATACATTTTTACCACTTGAGGAAGAGCAGGAAAAGGTGCTGCTTAAGTCTGGAAGCATAGTAACGAAAACCTGTTAGGTTATTTTGGCATCTGAGGAAAAAGTAACTAAAAGGTCACTTCTTATTGCCCGCTCCCCACCTTTAAAAGGCGTGGAGGACTGTTGCGGAGTTTTGAATTTTGGTTAAATTCCTCTAACTGTGCAGCAGAAGTGCACAGATTCACAGAGCAGAACGGCTTTGAGTTCCCCAGAGTAGACCACCCCATTTTCTCATCAACTGTCACTTATAGTCTCAATACCTCACTCCCTGACATTAGTAACAAAAAGAATAAAAGGTTCATTACTTACAATTGAAGAGATCAAACAGCATACTAACAGAGAAAATGACTGCTTTCAACGCCAGGCCTTAACAGACTCACTGACTTTCAACAGACAAAAGAGAGTGAGAGGAGAGGACTGAGCAGAGAAGCAAAGCTCTCTTTGAATTCCAAGTCAGGAAGGAAATATTGGTTAGCATTGTTAGTCATTTACAGTCACTCCACCCCAGAATGGGCCCTCCCAGCCAAGCCTAATAAGGACAGCGTGCGAGGTTGCAAAAACTTCACCAATACCTGCTATGTTTTCGGGGAGAACTGTATCCTTAGACGCATGAGTCTCCTATGGGGTGGGGAAGACAAATCCTTCCAAATGTGGATTGTTTTTCTTTCTGAGTGTCCTTCTGAGCAACAAAAACAGCCCTTCTGGTTACCTGAGGTCCACTGAATGTATGAGTTTCACTCCAATTCTTTTTATTCCTCCTGTATCTATAGTACTTCACTAGCATGCCTAAGTCTGCCCTGAAAAAAAAGGAAAAAGATACATGACTATGTAAAACACATCTCTCAAAACAATTTTGTCTGTATGTCGACATCTCTCTTCCTAATTTGTTGCCCTCAGATTTTAGAAATAGCCTCAAACAAGACCTAACTCTCTTATTCCACACCTTGTACATTATACACGCTCAGCTTACTGTATTTGACACTATTTCATTTTTTCCCCATCAATACATTTGTCTTGTGTTTCCAGCAATGCAAAGGGGAAAAGCTTTCTATTAAGAAATGGAACTTATTATTGTTCAACAACGATATCATTTGTTTAGATGATGAGTTCTACCTCATCTATGTAGTTTTCCACACACTATACTATTCATGTCAGAATGCTGGCTGAGTGTTTCAAAAAGCATATTATAATTAAAATGGGAAGCACTGAGGGTGAGTTTTTAATAAAGAGAGAGAAAAGAACCAGTCACTGTAAGCTTCAGTAATTGGACAGATAGAATTGCAAATTGGAAAATACTGCAGTCATTACAAAGAAAGATTCTGATTATACATATTTGTTCTGTGAAGGTCACCAAACCAGGGTGGGGAAAAAAGCTCTTCCTTTCTGGTTGCCACACAAGGAGGACAATAAAAATATGCAGCGTAATTGTGATTGATAGATGACACTCAATAAGTCTTTCATTAAACTTCAGAGACATGATTTTGCATCTTTGGCAAAGGTCATTTTTTTAAAAAAAAATAACCCTCTTCCTAATTGGTCATTCTGTCCCCAACAGGATTTTGGGCTAAGCATATGTCCGTATAGGAAATTTGTCTGGTTTTGGAGCCACCTAGGGTCCTTTTCAGGAGATAGATTAGATAGATAGATAGATAGATAGATAGATAGATAGATAGATAGATAGATAGATAGATAGATAGATAGATAGATAGATAGATAGATAGATAGATAGACGGACGGACGGACGGACGGACGGACGGACGGACGGACGGACAGACAGACAGACAGACAGATAGATAGATAGATAGATAGATAGATAGATAGATAGATAGATAGATAGATAGATAGATAGTTTTCACCAGAGCTTATAAAGTTGTTTTCTCAAAAACAAACAAAACCTTATAGTTATAGTTACAATTACAGAAAAAAACAATTTGTAATTACAATTCTAAAGAAATATTCTCCGTTCTTATTTCTCATAATTTGCTAAAATAGAAGGTGTTAATTTGAGTACATACATACAAAATGCATATACATCTGAGTACTGCAAGCTGTTGCATTACAAAATGCACCGTCCTCTCGTGGACAACATCATAACTACAGTTGGAGGGAGAAAATGGAAGTTAAAGGGAAAGAAAAATGTCCTTGAGGATCTTCGGAGTGAAGTCAGTGATGAGGAATGTGGTGATGAGTCTTTAAAAGCAATCATGAAATCTGGAAATCAGACAAGCAGGTGCAAGCAGGTGCCACCTAGGAAGATCTCCATCTCTTGGGGAAGAAGTGGATAAAGTTGAAGCTGGGAACGGATCAGGCCTACAGCTATAAAGAATCTGTTGCCAGACACAACAAGAGGCTCTTGCAACCAGTTTTGGATATGTATGTTTTTGGATCTGGCTTAGGTGTTAACACCACCACCATTATAAATTTGTCTTATGTACCACAGTAACTACAGGGAGTGTACAAAGTATTGATCACGCCTGGTCTCAGTCATGTCTTATCAACCTCTCATCTTCAGTGAGGGAATATCACATAAGGTTTATACTAATTTTACAGTCTTTTGTGTAAGACTATAGAAACTTCCTGTTCTTTTGAAATCAGACTGCACTGTGTGCCAATGTTCTAGCTAATTTTATGTGTGATCAGTAGCAAATAAACTGCCATATGCATTTTGCTATTTTGTAGTCTTCTCACATGGAATGCAGTTTGAACTGATTTCCTGAAAACAGCTGCTGGTGCTGACTCTACTGATGAGGCAGTTCATCACCTTATTGCCACCTGCAGGACCTAAACAGTTTCTCTCCACTGATGGCACACAAAGTCAAGCACTGCCCACTACTTCTGTTCCACACAAAAGGAAGCACAAAAATGTGGCATGATGTGGGCTGCCTCACAAGTAGCCAGCGAACGAAATGACCCAATTCTCTTTTCTGCTGGAGACATATTTCCCACCATCCAGCAACAGCCAAGCAGTCAATTTTTAAAGTAATGTTCTCCCTCAGATTGATATGCATTACTACCTTCCATCCATACTAATAACTCTTTTTCTATCAGAAAATGACCGCAGCCTTTGTACTACGTGTTGAATTCAAGATGACTGTGAAATGTTTGACTCGTAAATAAGCCAGCTAGAAGGGTGTGTCTGCCTGCCTGTCTCTCCCCTCTGTGCCTGTATGTGCATGTGCACATGTCCACGTGTACACACACACACACACACACAAAGCCTACACTACTATTGGGTAGAGTGAGATGATGCTCAAAGATGGGCAAGGGTTTTGAAAAGCCAGGACACAGTTATGACCTGGTCTTGGGCCACTCTGCTCCGACCTGCCTCAAGGTAGCCTACAGTCTTCTCCCTCATTGTGAGAAAAGCTGCCTAGAAAATGAAACAAACAAACAAATACTACAACTCCCCAAATCCCTCAGCCAATATGCCACTAAGTGTTAATGCGTAGGGAAGAGAAAGGCTACATGAGCAGGAGAGAGAGAGGGTATACGGAGAGGAGTTTTCCTCCAGTAGATATACGTATAAACTAGGCAACAAAACCAGGAAATGTATGAACAAAGCAACTGCATTTTCTTCTCTTCCCCCATCTTTTGGAAAATGGAAGCCAGAGATGGTTTTGACAAGCTGACATGTTATGAGTGTCTGCCAGGAAACAAGTTTCAGAGATGCATTCCTCTATTTTATATAATAGCAACAGAACCTACATCAAAACCCAAGGCTCCCTGTTCTCTGGGGAGTGGCTGGAATTCTCCTCTTCATAAATATTGGTGAGATATTTAAGTTTTTATTATATATTGCCTGAGAGCCAAGAGTCACAGGGTGACAGGTAAATCGAAGAAACAAATCAAAGATATAAATAAGAAACCACTGCTCAAGGAAAGTGGTGAGGGATCAGGTGGCAAGACCTTGTTTATTATTACAGCCCCTACAAAATGTGTACCTGCCTTGAATCTACACAATTACAGAATCTAGCATCTGGCACCACACTTTCCTCTCTGTGAATCTTAAATGTTTTGTTTTCTCCCCACAATTAATAGCAAAGCTGTCATGAATTATATGGAAGAAATTATACAAATCTACTCAAAAGTATAATCAATATGGGTGGCAGAATGTTCAGGGTTTCTTAGGCACAGAGTTCTGATTACTGAGATGAAGAATTTCATAACATTGTTCTTGGTTCCTTTCAGTTCCTTTTAATGCAGAAGACATGGACACTGAGGAGTAAATGGAGTGTTACACCATATTTCATTGGGAAAGATACAGGACCTGATGGCAGTTGACATCTTCCAACTCTGCTGACTGCTGTTAACTGGGATGAACCATGCTTATATCAGGGCACTCCAAAAGAGCACTTTGGTCAGAAAAGCTGGATGGATAGCTCAGTGGTTTAGAGGGTGTAAGTTTGATTCTCCACCATGCCTTCTGAGAGCAGAGCCAGCCTGTGTGGCCTTGGGCTAGCTGCACTGTCCCAGGCGTGTCTCCAGAAGAAGGGAATGGCAAGCCACTTCTTCTTTACTGGGAAAGTCCTGAAAAGGACTGCCGTAACTCAGAATTGACTTCCTGGCACATGGTATCTACCTACTTACCTACCTATCTACCTATCAACCTACCTATCCCCATTTTTATTCCCCCTTTCTAGTGGCCAGGCCAATGCTCTGGGCAGCTTACAGTCTGTAGGCATCCTTCAGTCTCAAGAGACTATGGTAACGTGCTCTGTATGGAGGACTTGGAACAGTCTTTGCCACAGAGACTGGCAAAACTTCAGGAAGAACAACCTTCAGAACATGGCCAAAGAGCCCAAAAAATCGCACAACAACCATTAGATCCCAGCCGTGAAAGTCTTTGTGAATATATTAAGAAGAGCATTAGGAACGACGAGCACTTCTACAGCACAGTCAAATCAAATGCAGGGAGAATCCCCCTTTTTTTTGAAATTCATTTGTTTTCACATTTAGATATGTCTCACATTTTTTCCAGCTGATTTGGTAAAAGACATGATCACATGAACACCTGCACCTGTGACAGGTTTGGGGCCAAACACATGTTCCCCAGTTCTCTATTTCACCTTCCTTTTCCTTCCTGCAATTGAAAACAAAGGGAAATTCCAACTTTACCCCACTTGACCTCTTCTTGGTATGTTTTGTTTGTTATTGTTATCATCGTAATGGACTTTGCTGTCTTTGCTATCTTAAAAAGGGGTTGGTCCCTGTGGGGTACAATAACAAAAGCAAATGCTTCATTTTAAAGCTAAGAGTTTGTGATTTAAGGGCTGAATTATGTGCAGCATTAGAGAAACATATAGAGATGTGAAAGATGATAAGAGTCCTAGTTCTAGCCAAGCTGCTCCATCATCTCATACGTTAGGAGGCTCCTCTCTCTCTGGCTGAAATTCTGTTGTTTAGTGTAGTAAATCATACTTAGGCCCATTGAACCAATACCCTCATGGATTCAATGGGCCTACTCAGGTTCTACCTTACCACACTAAGCAAGAGGACTTCTTTCTGTCTACTTGTCGCCAGGCAAAGTCATGCATCCAGTCATCTCCAACCCCAGTTTATCCCAAAACAAACAACAGATCAGGTCCTCAAAGGCATAAGGAATGTCACAATTCAGTACTCAGGAAAGGCTTCATCTAAAGCAGTGGTTCTTAATCTTGGGTTACTCAGGTGTTTTTGGACTGCAACTTCCAGAAGCCTTCACCAACAGCTGTGCCTGCTGCGGTTTCTGGGAATTGCAGTTCATAAACACCTGAGTAACCCAAGGTTAAGAACCACTGATCTAAAGCCCCAGTACCATCATCAAAAAGGCCTTGACTCTTGGGCTGATGTTTTGCTTCATAGCTGCAACCACCAGCCGGTTGTGAAAAACAGATGATGGTCAGGCCTAAATGGACCTGATCCAGCATGGCCTGACTTAAATCCTTATCTGTAATCACCTGGGTTTCCAGCTTTCTTCCAAGGTTGAGGTAGGAGCTTACAGACATGAACTAAGAGTGGTTTGAGATTTGTTTCGCTTCCCCTAGCAAACACACGTCTTTGTCCGCTGCTACATCTGATCAAACAGATTTCACGGTGTTTTTTGAAACTAAAACAATCTTCCAAAACCTAGCTATCAAAACTGAAAGTTGCATGAGCCTCAGACCCTCTTTCAAATGGCCTTTTGCTCTCACACTGATCCTTGTGTTCAGTACTAAAAGAAAGAATGAGAAAGATAATAAACAGATTCAGGGTACAAATCATTTAGCTTTCCCATGCAGCCAACGTGTATGCTGAATTCATTCTCCACTATAATTAACATAAATATATTTCCTCATTCATTGGCAATAATTATTTAAAAGCAGCAAAAACTACATGCCTCGTCTTTACATCACTAAACAATCTACTCTATCTTCTGCAAATGACAATCATAACAGGAAATGGAATACATCCTTTGGCCAGCAGTGCTGAACAACAGTAATTAAATCCCAAAGACCTTCCGCCAGAAAAGCATGGAATTTATTTCATACCCTCAAGGTCATTGTAATGAAATACATTGGCTTTTCCAAATTAGGTTGCTTGTGGCACTGTTGTGTACATACATGTCTGTGGCCAGAACCTAGCCTAACCCTCTCTTTTTCTCTCCCTCCTTCTCTCATTTATTTTGCATTAATTCAAAGAGGCAAAAGGTCAGAAGGCCATAAAACTGTCATTTTCTCAAGGCCTCTAAATCAATGTTTAGAACTCTGGAATCCAGATCTTGCCAGCCAATAAGCTGACTCAGTTGGTCAAGGCTAATACAAGTGGTAATTTTTAGGTTTACACTGGCTGTATGAGATGGAGAGAAGCCCGCAGGCTATTCTTTTTTTGGGAAGCTTCTGAAGGTGGATGATTCCAGGTTCAATCCTTGTGGTAACCCAAGTGAACATAGCAAGCATCATCAAGCACCACATCCCAGCAGGGTCGCATGGACATGGGCTTGCTCCTCCTCTTCAGTACTGCCTGTTTGTTGACCCACCTCTTGCTCATACCAAACCTAGACAATGTTAGTGCTAACAAGAAGGAGCTGTAAATGACATTGTCTATCAGTAAACTGCATACTCAGGAGTCTAGATTCAGATTGTACCATCTTCACATTGGCTGTTGGTTTTGTTACTAAAGAATTATGTAGCAGGTGATGGTAAGAGCTCTTGTGCAAAATCCCTGGAGGATTCATGCCAATCAAAGTAGACAGAAGTGGCCGAGATGCACAAATGAGTAAATGTAATACAAACTATTTCTACATAACAATCCGGTGGCACTAAAGAAGGGCAAGCCATGGACTAAAAGAGAACGGGGCCAAGGATGAAAGTCAATCATTCTCAGATATCAGAATATTGTATAGTTTGTATTTATACATGTCATGCAAAAGGTAACCAGTTCTATCAAAGAATCTGTTTCTGTGTAAGGTCAGCCTATATTTTACTGTTCTGTTACATAAATATAGGTTCTGTAAAATAATAGAATAAGACCCCACCTATCCGTGGGGGGTTGGTTCCAAGACCCCTGCCCACAGGTGCTGAAAAATGCAGATTATAGTGACTGCTGCAAATGTTATACATAGCATGAGTCTCTGGCTCTCTCTTGTGGTGACTTCATAATTTGGTACCACATAATGTGGTAACTTCAAAATCTCTGGTAACTTCATAATTTTAATATACAGTGGTGCCTTGCTTTATGGCGTTAATTTGTTCCAGCGAAATCGCTGTAAAACAAAAACGTAATGCGATTTTAAAAAGCCCATAGAAATGCTTTAACCCCAATTAATGCATTCCTAGGGGCTTGCAACTCACTGTCCAGCGAAGATCCTCCATAGCGCGGCCATTTTCGCTGCCTGTGCAGCGAGGAATCCATGCCAGAAAAGAGCGGGTGGACATTTTGTTTACCCAGTGGCCATTTTGAAACCGCTAATCAGTTGGCCAAAAATCATCGCTTTGCGATGATCGGTTCCCGAAGCAGGGAACCGATCATCGCAATGCGAAATTCCCCCATAGGGAAAACATTGACGTCTAGTGATTTTGTCGTCAAATGGAGCACCCGTTAACCGAGGCACCATTGTATACTGTATAAGAATTTTTAATATTATATATCTTATATATATATAAATGTATAGAATTTTGTATTGTAAATGAAGCAATACAAAAACAGCATAAATTAAAGCATGCTGCTTATATACCGCCTCATAGTGCTTCAAGCACTCTCTGGGCGGTTTACAAGTTAATTATGCAGGCTACAGATTGCCTCCCCCAGCAAGCTGGGTACTCATTTTTACCAACCTCGGAAGGATAGAAGGCTGAGTTAACCTTGAGCCGGCTACCTGGGATTGAACCCCAGGTTGTGAGCACAGTTTTGGCTGCAGTACAGCTGTTTAACCATTGCGCCACGAGGCTCTTGCATAAATTATAAGAGATAATTTATGCTGTTTTTTTGTATTGCTTCATTTATTGATGTGCACCACCCAGAATAAACATTGGTCAGATGGGCAGTCTAGAAGTCCAATAAATAAATAATTCATGCACAGAATGTGATGTTCAGAATAAGAGATCATAACATGTTCAGCTAAATCTGATTGTTGTTCCCACGAAACTAAACATACAACTGGGACTTAAGTTAATTTTTATGAAAGTCCCTTTGATACAATATGTGTATTTTAGTGGTGAGTAGTGACTGGATTTAGCTCAAAATACAAAAGCTGGTCAAATCCTGAAGGTGCTAGTATCAAAAAAATCCCATCCTTCAGGTTCCTTCCCTGTAGGGTTGCTCTTTAAGTAAACTTACCCCGCGTGATTCAATTGGATCAATGAACAAAAGAATGGGGAGAAAGAAAAGGTAAATGCAGAGAGGTGTCAACGTTTGAAGAAATAATAGTTCAGGGGGAGAAAGAGGAAGAAAATAAAAATATGATGAATAGAAGAATTTATAAAATATTGAAAAGTATAGAAGACCAAGAATATGGGAAGCTGACTTATGTAAGGAAATAAGTACTGAGGTGCGGAATAAAAGAATTTTATGGAATACAGTAAAAGCATTTCAAAGAATATATCTGTGAGAATAAAAGAAAATTGGTATGAAAGAATTTGGAAATGGTATTTAATGCCAATGAAATTAAATTGTTTAGATTCCAAATATAGTATTCTACATTATGATGGAGATGCGATCAGGATATTGGTTTTTATTTTCACGTGTGTTGGGAACATGATATGATTTTGAATTTTTGGAAGTTGATAATTAAAGAAATTAATGAAATGTTATGTATTAAAGGGGAAAGTATGCCCCAACATTGAAATTTTATCTGTATTTGAGAAGGAACCGTGGGGGTGATTGAAAAAAAAAAGGGATTAATTACAAAGCTAGTAGTTGCAGCAAGACTAATGATAGCAAAAAAAATTAGAAAGTCAGATATAACTTTCAATTAAGTGAATGGTATAAAGAAGTGTGGAATGTAGTCATTAATTACAAATTGACGTATGAGATTAAAATTTAAAAGGGATAGTTAAAAAAAAAGAATGAATTTAGCGATATATGGGGAAATGTTTATAGAATTTGCTCTAGTGAAAGGGAAAGGTCATGTGCCAGCACAAGAAATATGTTATTTTTGGAAGGGACAAGGGGTTTTGTAATTCGAAAGAGAAAAAATATTAATAAAAGTAAAAACAAAACAGGTACCTCAAAGGATCCTTGTGGTGAGGAGCACTAAATTTTTATATTAACAATGACATCTGGGTCTTTGTTTGTTTGTTTATAGTTATTAATTCTTTCTTTCTTTATTGACCATTTGTATTGTAGGTTTATTTTTTAATAAAATATATTTTTAAAGAAAAACAAATAAATAAGGAAGAAGCGGGGAGGGGGAAGTAAACTTGCCAGTAATTTTTTTCCTCCCTCCAACTTTATAAGCGCCTCAAGGCATCACATGACATCCCTTATTAGATGGGATAATTGTAAACAGAGCTTAGACTGGAGTTAAAATTGATTTTTTTTTTACCTCATGATTTATCTGCCTTCCCAAAGTCCCTTCTTGCTGTTGCTGATGGAGGTTGTAGGGTGGCAGATTTCCACTGGGCTACATTAAAAACAACACATTCCCATTGCTCTAAAAAGAATACAGTAATGGAATTGTGCTCAGTATTGGAAAAGGAGCCAATGTGAACAGATTGTTTCATTGTCTCTGTCGAAGCCTTCGGCACCAGACAGGCAACGCTGGTCTGTTTCCTGTATATTAGATAGAATTCTTCTCCCACCTGCCTACAAACTAGTTCAGCAGGTCAGACCACCCAGGTTTGTCTTCCTGTTCTAAATCACGTAATTCTCAAATGTTAAATGCAGCTTTTTCTTAATCCGTGGTGCACAGATCACCCCCAGCCTTAAGATCACCTCCTTCCCCCCCCCCCCGTTCCACACAGCATGGCTATCATTTATTAGGTCATCAAAAAAGTCACATCAAAGCTTTTCTTTCAGAGAAAAGGAAGGCTGTACTCAGCTGCTAGAGCTGGCTGTTCTGTATGTAAATGCGGTGGAGCAGTTCTCATGGTGTGTGAGGGTGCTGGAGTGATCATGGAGCAGCCCTCACACCTTACACCACCTTTCTACACTTATTTTCAGGGGGTGGAGTCAGGGAGGCCATATATGTGCATATAGAATATCCCTCACTCAACAAGGGTAGAGGCCTTAGATACAAGTCCCCAGAGAGATGAGGACCACACACCAGAAAGACCACTGGTGGAGAAGGACTGAAGAAGTGGGATTTTCACTCACCCCCAGTATTTTGTCCATCTAAGGAGCCTATTCAGATGGGGGGGGGAGGAGGGAAACCAACGTGGAGGATATATCAGGGATCTCCTACCACCTCTCCTCAGACTGAAGAAGCTACTTGGATGAGTAGCGAAACGTTTCAACCTAGTAAGAATGAAGACCAGTTGCCATAACTCAACTTCCAGATAGAAGAGGAAGTGTAGAAGAGGGAAAAGCCAGCATCCTAAATCAACCAAGGAAAGTCTGAGACCTCAGATCACGGAAAAGTTGCTCTTTTCCACATTCTCACCAGCTTTTACATGTCTTGCAGAGCTCGATTGAAGCCACCAGCACTTTGCTGGGAACCAGATTTGAATACTGGGCTCTTAATCCCTTCTTTCACTGTGAATCTGCCAAGAAATTAAAAAATAGCCTTCTGAAAAAGAAATCACAAATAGATGAAGGGACGTTAAATGCTTTCCCAGGTACTAGACCATGCCCTTAATCTTTCCTTTCCCATTTCCCTCTCCTTTTGAGAGTTTTTCAAAAGGTCAGATTACAGAAAAACTGTATGACGTGGGGCTCTAGCTACATTGTGCAATGATAATTTTAAGGGATTGCAATATGTATGTATTAGTAGCTCACACTGCTCCTAGATTATCAGTGCTTCTAAAAGCTCAATATATAAACCTTGTCAAAAAATGCTTCCTCAAACTTCGTGAGAGAGCAAGGTGTCAGCTACAACTGCTGCTGCAGTTTCATCTGGAGGAAAAATATATTTGACTAAGGAAATATCCATTCACGTTACTGCCAGAAGGAAAATATCAGACTGATAGAGAAATTGTATGAGCCAATATAACTCTTTATAGTAAGAATCCCATATCCATGGGGTTCGGTTCCCAGCCCGCTTCCTGATAAATGCAGATTATGGCAAATGCCATTTTAATAGCAAATACTATATTCCCATGATCTCTGATTCCCTCTAATGGATGGCTCTGGTAAGTTCATCTTTAGAAATATATATTTCTAGGATTTGTCTTTTAACATTTTCAGACTGTGGATAAGTGAATCAGCAGATACTTATCTCGTGGATATGGGGATCCTACTTTATTTCAAGGAGCCCATGTTCTATATTACAATGAAGAGATCCTCTTGCACCTCAAAATGAACTATAGACATGCAAAAACAGTATGCTGGATCAGCCCGAACTGGTATACCACACAGTGGCTAATCACTTATGTATGGGGAGCCTTGTAGGTGTACAAGAGTGCAACTCCACCATTTAGCTCACAAATTTGAGCAACTAATAAACTTAAAACCTAAATCTAAACCAAAGCCAAATATCAGTGTTTTTCCAACTGTTTCCTTATTCAAGCACTAACACAAGGACTTGTAAGGTCCCGCTCGTCAACACATAGTACTTTCCAGATTTTTTTCATTGCGCTTTGCCATTGGAGTGCAAAGTTTGGGAGCAATATGATAAATGTGCTGTTTTCCTCAGTACAGCATGATAGAAGCCTTTTAAATCACTGTAATTGTGGGGGCTGGGGAGTGGGAACTCCACTACCACTCTCTTCGACAGAATTCCTCTTCTTTAAGTCACAATTGTTTATTTGAAGACAATTAAGTGTTTTGTTATTGAAGAAGGTGAAATCTTATTTAAAGAGCCTGGATTCATCACTTAAACAGAGAAATGTCTACCATCTTCCTCATAAGACCTGACAGTTGCTGTTACAATAGCTTCTAACACAGAAACAAACTTTAAACTGTATGATTTTCAGCATTGATTTAAAATTACTGGATGGATTCCTACTGATCAGTTGCACCAGTGAATTACGACCATGTGAATTAGTGCAACAGCTTGTTAGCTAGCTGCAATTTGCCATGATTTATACCATTTCCTTATTCCAGAACAACAAACCAATAGGATTCTTGCCATTCTATAATTACATTTGTTCTATAAAGTATTAAATATAATTGGTCATGAATTATAATTTCTCTCTCTAATCAAGTCTCAGTGCTCCTCCAAGGGGAAATAATGCTGTAATCATGATGAAATAATATATTAAAATTAATCTTTTATTATAATGATCACTTAAGCCTGAATGGGTCTATGGGTAAAATTTTACTTCTAAGTGCCATTCTATTATATGCTTATTAATGTTATATTCTTTTATAATAAAACTTAACAGAATAAAAAAGATTATTCAAGCTCTCCTCATCGCCTTAACCCATAAACAGTGGTGGTGAACCTTTTTGGGCTCATGTGCTCAAACTGGGGGGGGGGGGAACAGGGGGTGGCGGAACCGGAAGTGGTGGCAGAAGGGAAAATCCTGGGCATGGAGGTGCCTTGAGACCCCTCTCCAGATCCGCCACCAGCACCAGCTGGATCCTGACCTGCCGCCTGTCCGGGCACCAGCACCGTGGTTGCAGCCACCTGCTCAGGTTTGGCTGCTGGGGGGAGGGGGGAGTAATGATCCGACAACTTATGGCTCACGTGCCAGCAGAAAGGGCTCCCCGTACCAGCTGTGACACACGTGCCATAGATTCGCCATCACTGCCCTACACTCTTTGGTCTGTAAGTAGTTGGACAAACTGAAAAGTGGCTCTGATCCTGTGGGACTTTCCTATCACTGCATTATAAGTTACCTATCACTAGATACATCCTTGATCCTATATCATTATTTATTACTTTTCTGCCTATTGAGGTTCTAAAAAGATGTAGGAGAGACAGATTGTAATAGAGATGGGCATGAACCATCGGTTCGGTCGTTTTTGCCAGTTTGTTTTTCATCTAACAAGGAGTTTGGCACTTCTGAGCCCTGCCTCCTCCAGCAGGTGCCCATGGCAGACGGGCAAAAAACAAACTGGCATGGAACACTTTCCAGCAGTTTGTGCCCACCTCTAGATTACAGTGGTGCCTCGCTTAACGGGCACCTCGTTTAACGACGAATCCGCATAGTGACAAATTTTTTGCGATCGTTGTTGCGATTGCATTGCGATGGTTTAGATAGGAAAATATCGCTTTGCGATGATCGGTACCCTGTTTCGCATACCGATCATCACATAGCGATGATTTTCCAACAGCTGATCGGCAGTTCCAAAATGGCCACCGGGTAAATAAAACGGCCGCCCGCTGTGTTTTTGCCCAGATTCCTCGCTTACTGGGCAGCAAAAATGGCTGCCGTATGGAGGATTTTCGCTGAAAGGTGAGTTTTTTGCCCATAGGAACGCATTAAACGTGTTGTAATGCATTCCTATGGGCTTTTTATTTCCGCATAGCGACGAAATCGCTTTGCAGCAATTTTTGCTGCACGGATTATCGTCGCTATGCGGGGCACCACTGTATAATTATTGTTAAAAATCAGAAACGATTGTTTGAAAAACAGATTTGACCAGAATGTTGTTCAGTATTGGCACCTGTGAAGCTCCAACTGTCGTAGCTGTCATGTTAATCTGAATACCAGCTAATTAATTTTTAATTTTAATTTAATTGTTAAGATTTTTATGTCACCCACACTACCCAAAGGTCTCTGCTACATAGATTAAATGTAGATTAAACGTACCTCTCAGACTTTGATACTACAGATGGCCACACCGAGGGAAGTGAGGAAATCAACAGCAAGGAGCTAGGCCTTCTCTGTGATGGCCACCTCTTTATGGAATGCTCTACCTGTGTAGGTCTGCCAGGCTCCTTTCCGCCTAATATTCAGGAAGCATTTAAGGGAGGCTCTTCAGGGAGGCATTTCAAGATACCTTCCCCTTATAACTGTTGGTCACTTAGCTTTATTTTGACCATTATAGTCTTTATTTTGTTTTGTTTTTCCCACCATCTTGATTGTTAGATTTCTAGTCCTATTACAGTGATGCCTTGACTTATGAATGTCATCTGCCCCAGGAGATATTCGTAAGTCAAAACGCTTGTAAGTCAGACCAGCATATCCCATAGGAATGCATTGAAACCCGATGAATCCATTCCGGCTCTTTTTTGCTCTTATGTCAAGGAACAGTTTGTAAGTCGAAGCATTGGTTCCCATAGGAACTAATGCAGAACCAGTTAATCCGTCCTCTACCACTAGGGGGATAAATTTTCTTCTTTTAATCTAAAATGAATTTAGGTTTAAAAAAGGGCAGGAAAGGAGGGAGGGAGGGAACAATGGGGAAAAGAGGAAAGAAAGAAAGAAGGTCGTCACTGGGGCACACAGACTCCTCCTACAAAAAATTGTGCTTTTAAGCACGAAAAGAGAGACGACAGAGAGAGCGAAGAGAATGAGGGGGGGAGTTTGGGGTCTAAAACACATTTTAAACCCACACATGCTAAACCCACACATTTTACAACAATACATTTTAAACCAAGCAACTTTTAAACAAAAACATTTAAAACAAACCAAGCAACTTTTAAACAAAACACATTTTAAACCAAACTAAACATTTTAAACCCACCCACCAACACCTTTTTAAAAAGGAGAGGTCACTTAGCTTTAGAGCCCAACAGCCAGACAGACCTTTGCAAACAATTTTCTGATTACAGAACCAAAAGACTGAAATGCATTTTAGAGGCCAGTGAAACCTTTGCAAACAGTTTTCTGATTTTAAAACCAAAAGTCTAAACTCCATTTTAGAACCAAACAGCCAGACAGACCATTGCAAACAATTTTCTGATTTTAAAACCAACAGCCAGCACAGAAGCATAACCCCCCCGACATAGCCAACTAGCCCAACCCCAAGCTGCAAAACCCCTGTACAGTAAATACAGTGTACTCACCCAGATCAGGTAGTCTCTCTGTTTTAAAAAAGAAAGTCAAAAATCCCCCCAAAAAAGCAAAAAAACAAATACAAAAAATACAAACAACCAAACAGTCCGTACAGTTTAGTACCAGGCAGTACCAGGCAGTAGGCAGTCTGAAGTATCTCTCCGTATCCACACTCTCTAACCACTGTGGCAAGCGAGGTAGCAGACAAGCAGCCTCTTTGCTGGCTAACGGTTAACTGAAAGTTCAAATTTCCTTGCCTTCCCGGTGGGTTTTTCCCGTTCATAAGTCAAAGCTCCGTTCGCAAGTCAAAGCAAAATTTTGCGAACAGAGCTGTTTGTAACTCGAAATGTTCATAGGTTGGGACGTTCGTAAGTCAAGGCACCACTTCCTTGTACTTCCTTATTTTATTTTTATTATTGGGTAGGATATGGTTGGGTTTTTAATGTTTATTTTATTGCTGGAGCCCAGAAGAGTGGCAAGGCCACTGGGTGGTGTGATATAAAAATATAATTAATTAATTAATTGGGGTGCTGCTCTGAGCTTCATCCGTGAAAGTTAGGATACAAATGATATATATTCAGGGAGGGCCAAAACCACCAAAAGCAGGATTCTGTCCACTTCATATGCCTAAAAACAAAGCAACACCTCTGAGAGTTATAATGGGCGAATCTGCATTATATAAGCAGAAAAGGCAGCCTTCCTGTTGCTTTTCTCCTGCTTTTCTCATTAAATTCCATGAAATCTGCCGGCTGTCTTACCAAACCAGCTGTAGCACATCTTTAATTGCACAGTGTCACCTACAGGAGGATCAGGAAAGTGCAATACACAGCCCTACATACTGTACAGCAGTGGTGTCGAACTGTGGCCCTCCAGATGTTCTTGGCCTTCAACTCCCAGAAATCCTGGCCAGCAGAGGTGGTGGTGAAGGCTTCTGGGAGTTGAAGTCCAAGAACATCTGGAGGGCCACAGTTCGACACCACTGCTGTACAAGGTTTTTTTGCATGACTGCTTTGAAATGTGTGTCAAGACCGCATTGCTGCAGGTATTAAAATGTTAGCTACATTTTACAGGCACCTATCTAGGACAGGACTTCCTCCTTTTTGCAACCCTAATTTTAAACACTTTAACAAAGTATGCATCTTGTAACGTTCATGACACGTCACCAGAAAGCTGGCGTAATCCTTCATTTTCAGTCATGTTACTGGGCGAGCCTTATTGTTTGGGTGCATTGCCCTAGGCAATTATTTCATGGAGTCATTCATCTTAGGTCTAATTTAGACATACACATCAAAAATAGTAACATTTTCTTGTAGTTAACTGACCGCAGCCATTCTCGCACTGAAGCTATTTGTATGAACTGCACCCCCCCCCCAGGTGACATAAATTCAATAAATAGAGTATTTTCTCTGGCCACTGTAGGAGTATAGTGGAGCCAGGGTTGGGAACATTACTTTTTTTGTGATACAACCAGCAGAATTCCCCAGTTGGCACGCTGAGTGGTCATGCTGCTGGAGGATTCTGGGAGACTTAATCCAAAAAATGAAAAGCTTTCCCAAACTCTGAGTGGAAGCAAGCTTCGCAAAGTTAGAATTGTTTCTGTTTACAAATCCTAGAAAGGAAGTGAATATCAGACAGGGGTCTTAAAAGTCATTCCCAGCTGTAAAAATGCCAGTTTCCTTCATTCTGCCACGTATAATTAACAATCATGTTGTTTCTGCTATTTTTATTCCATGCCAGGGGTTCCTATACCCTTTTACAGTACAAAATTTCAACGGAAAATAATCTGAACATCAAATGGAAATCATTACCAGGTGTGAAATATCACACCATTTGCAGCTTATGTCTACTAACCAACCAACCACTCTCTATTTTGGTGCCATGTATAAATGTATAAAAATTTGCCATGTAATCTCACTCTTAGGTCCTGGGAAGTAGATTTGTTCCAAAAAGGCTCATATTAAAATATAACATTAGTGCATTTTCAAAGGCTTTCACAGCCAGGTTTTCCGGGCTGTTCGGCTGTGTTTTTAAGGTTTTTCTTCCTAACGTTTCACCAGTTTCTGTGGCCGGTATCTTCAGAGGACAGGAGTCAGAACTCTGTCTGTGCTCTGTTGCGGTTTGTTGGATAGTTGAGTATTTACAGCTGTGGAATCAGCTTTTGTCCTTTTCAGGAGATTGGGTGATTATGGTGATCAGCATATTTCTATTGTTATGATAAGGGGGGAGATATGATCTGTCACTGTGATTGATGGGTGTCGTTATCTGGTCTTTTGTGTGCAGTGATCACTGGTCCTTGTGGCTGTGTAGAGTTGGTTGACCTTTTGAAGGCTGTATTTTTCAGTGCTGGGAGCCAGGCTTTCTTGAGTTTTAAACTTTCTTCTTTTTTGTTGAAGCTCTGCTGGTGTTTGTGGATTTCAATGGCTTCCCTGTGCAGTCTAACATAATGATTGCTGGTGTTTTCCGGTACTTCAGTCTGTATTTTGAAATAGAATTTCATGTCCAGCTTGTTTTAGGGCATGTTCTGCTACTGCTGATTTTTCCGGTTGTTTTAGTCTGCAGTATCTCTCATGTTCTTTGATTCTGGTGTGAATGCTGCGTTTTGTGGTTCCAATATATACCTGGCCACAACTGCAAGGTATCTGGTATACTCCTGCAGTGGTGAGCGGGTTCCTTTTGTCCTTTGCTGACTGTAACATTTGTTGTATTTTTGTGGTGGGCCTGAATACTGTTTGTAGGTTGTGTTTTTTTCAAAAGTTTCTCCATGTGGTCCATGACCCCTTTGATGTATGGCATAAATTATTTGTGGGTGGCTGTTTTTTCTCTTCAGTTTGGAGTTGTTTTCTTGGTTTGATGGCTCTTGTGATTTCATTCTTGGAATAGCCATTTGCCTGTAGGGCCCAATTCAGATGATTGAGTTTGGTGCTCAGAATTGAGCTTCACTGTTCTGATTTGCACGGTCTACCAGTGTTTTGATTATGCCTCTTTTTGTTGTGGGTGGTGATTGGAGGTTTTGTGTAGGTACCGGTCTGTGTGGGTGGGTTTTCTGTAGACCTTGTGTCCTAAGAGGAGGTTATTTTTTGCATAAGACCATGACATCTAAGAAAGGGAGTTGGCCCTCTATTTCTTTTCTATGGTGAATTGTATATTTGGGGGGATGCTGTTGAGATGGTTTAGAAATTCTTCCAGTTTTTCTTCACCGTGGCTCCAAACTGCGAAGGTGTCATCCACATATTGGAACCAGACTGTGGGTGTGAGGGGTGCCGAAGCCAGGGCCTGTTTTTCAAAATGTTCCATGTAAAACTTTGCTATAACCGGGCTGAGGGGGCTCCCCGTGGCCACTCCATCTGTCTGTTCATAGAACTCATTATCCCACTGAAAGTAGCTGGTCAATAGGCAGTGCTGGAAAAGGGCCTTGATGAATACCTTGGTGAACAGGGATACTACGTCAAAGCTGATCAGTATGTTCCCGGGGTTGAGTTTTAGGGTGCTGATCTTCCTTATGAAATGTCCTGAGTCTTTGATATCAGATGAAGTTTGTCCAATGTGGGTCTGTAAGAGGGTGACTAGATATTTTCCCAATTCATATGTCGGGAAACCTCATTTCCTGCTGTTCCTTCCAACTGCCACAATGGGCCCAAGCCACCACTGCTCATGGGTAAGAATGAGGACGTATAAAATTATTCTTCTCACCGTACAAGAGAGTGAAGTATTATGTGGCATTGTTGACAATACAAGAGAAGGAGAACTTGGCGGTTAACTAAATTGCACAAAATAACCCTTCTATACAAATAACATTTTAATGAAGGAACATGTTTCTGGTTGCTGCTTCGAATGAACATGGAAGGAGCAGAAACCTCAGAGAGGGTGTCTCTTTTAATAAATTAGCCATTGTCCTGTGCCTACTCGCTCTGTATGTGCTTTGATTCTCTGGGAATAGTTTTCTGTCAGGGCTTCCAAATTCCTCGTCAAGATGTCTTCTCAATTCAAGAAGGACTAGATCAAGAAGAACAAAAACTCCTTTACACCACTATTGTACATTAGTAGACTTACAGCGTGGGTTTGATGTGTATCTTTTAAGCTTGTGACTTGATGATCTACCATTGCACAAATGGATGTCCCACTTTCAACCAGATGTGAAGTCTTTGTTGTGGTAACATCTGAAACTGGTCTGCCTTTAAAAAGCTGGGTTTGTCTTCTTTAGATGCATCAAAGGTAATTTTTCAAGCAGCCTGTCTGCCCACATCTGCCCTTCCTCTTACAATATCCTAATAGTAAAAGTGGTACAGTAAAATTACCAAGCTTAACCTCTCTTAAGTGCCTCAGCATGGCTAAAATACTTACTTACCCAGGCAACAGAAATTTTGCTAACCTTTTCTAGCAACTAAAATGGAAAGGTGCCAGTTCTCAAAGAGCACATTTCCCACCAATAAATAAATACCATGTTCTGCAGACGGCCATTTTGAATATTGTTCCAATTGGGCTTGCTGGGCATGCAGCCATTTAGAACAGTTCATTCTATGTTCACTCTAGTGAGACATTTCCTACACAGATACACACAAGGGGGGGGCACCATAAAATAAAGAAGTGAAACAGAAGGGGAAATTAACCATTTTCCAACGCATGCCAAGGCACCCATTTTTTTCAAGAAGCAGTGGGGCTGTTCAAAAATATGCTGATGTAAGGCCTTTTGACTCTTCACGCTGTAAAATTCACTAAACAACAATAATAATTTGGAGTAGATGATTATTGTGGCACATAACACATAATTGTTTTCAACTGAAATGGTAGAAATATGATGTGAAGCCATCCTTCACCCTGAATAGAAAATCCATGTAGCACTTCCTCTTAAGGTAGTATAATGAGATGTTAAATAAGCAATGGATTGTGCTGCTCCTTCAACATATATCACTTCAGAGAGGAAAGCAAAAGAGAAAAGTCGCTGCAAGACAGGAATGAGAAACCTCTAAGGCAAAGGTGGGGAATCTTGGCCTCTCCAGATGTTTTAGACATTAAGTCTCAGAGAAGCCCTAAACAACACCAGTGGTAAGACATTAAGGTAACTGTAGTCCCACATCACTGTTATATAAAGGGTCAATGTTTCCCCACCCAATTCTAAGAGGTGGCCTAAGTCATCCTTCAGTTACAAATCTTTGTCAGTGACTGTATAACACTATGATACTCTGCAGCCGGTTTAAGGCTGAGCATATTATCTCTTAGTGTACCTTAGAGCAGGGGTCCCCAACCCCCAGACTGCTGCCGGTGCCAGTCCGTGGGCTTGCCAGAACTGAGCCGTGGAGATGGATCTCTGCCCCTCACATGGTGGGTGTGTCACATTTGCGGAGGAGCGTGTCATGCTCGGGGGGGTGTGTGTCACACTCATGTGCATTTTGCACGAGTGCAACATGCCCCTCCACGAGTGTGACACTCCCACCCATGAGTGTGGGGGTGGCCCCCCATGCATGGAGCCCCCACCCCCCTCAACCGGTCCGCGGTCCCAAAACAGTTGGGGACTGCTGCCTTAGAAGTTTTCTCTTCTGATTCCCACAAGGCAACTGCCTCAGTTTTCCTAATGGTGGGGCCAGCCCTGAGCTTTAAAACCTCTAAGGCCAAGCCTTGGGCAAGTATTAACGGCAAGACAAACAAGAGAGAATGTGTGTAAGAGTGTGTGAGAGAAGGGATATAAAAAAATCATAGAAGACAGGAAGATCTTCGCCCGGAGACATTACTTCTCTGATTCTCCCCACATGGAAACAGGGGAATCTCTAGCTCCACCCTTCTCTGTCATCCATTTCTCCAATCTGAACGGGAGAGGTTCCTGTGCATATGAAGAGTCTACCCTTGACCAGAAACCTCTTATTTTCAGGTGCAGAGCAATCTTCACACTGCTCACATTTTCCCACAGCTAATACTCACGGCATATGTGCTTCCTTGGCTTCCTTATATGTAGACAGTATAGGAATGGGCCTTCTACTATTCATGGATTTATTACTTTGATATCCCACTTTTCTTTCCATGAGCTCATTATGACTCCCCACTTCTTCACTTTATACTCACATCAATGCTGTGAAGCAGGCCAAGTACCTTTAAATATCTGCAGAGCTTCTCTATATCAGAGGAGTCAAATCCCTCAGAGATCCTCAGAGAGTCAAAATTGCAGGAAGAGGAGGGAAAAGAAGAAGAAGGGCTTTCCTACAAATAATGGAGGTTTCTTTTTGTAGATGATGATATTATTTATATATATAAATAATATCTCCTCTTCCTGCAGTTTTGGCTCTCTGATGATCTCTGAGGGCGTTGACTCCTCTGATATAGAGAAGCTCTATAAAATAATATATATAATATAATACAAGAAACTGCCTGCTAAATACTTAACCGTGAATAGAACCTGTTGGGCATGGAAGCATGAATCAGCATTCCACTTCTCCCCTGCAACTGAACAGGCAAAAAGGATATATTGAACTTCTAATTGCTACTATTGACAGCTCAGCTGAAAGAGCAGAAAGAGTGCATTTTATTTTTATTTATTTATTTAACGTATTTATACACTGCCTTTCTCCTAATGGGTCCAAGGTGGCTTACAGCATTAAGAAAAAAATGTTAAAAACTAAATAAGAAATTATTACAATATTTAAAGAGCATGAAACAGGTACCCTGTTAAAAATTCAGATAAGAGCAATATTTTGTGCCTTTATTGTTTTAATGGTAAAGCTTCCCCTTGACATTTTTAGTCCAGTCATGTCTGACTCTAGGGGGCGGTGCTCATCCCATTTTCAAGCCGTAGAGCCAGCGCTTGTCCAAAGACAGTTTCTGTTTCTACGTGGCCAGTGTGACTAGGGAACGCCGTTTTACCTTCCCACCGAGATGGTACCATTTATCTACTCGCATTTGCATGCTTTCGAACTGCTAAGCTGGTGAGGAGCTGGGACAAAGCGACGGGAGCTCACTCCATCGCATGGATTCGACCTTACGACTTTTAGTCTTCTGACCCTGCAGCACAGGCTTCTGTGGTTTAGCCCACAGCGCCACCATGTAATAATAATCATAATCTTAGAACTGCAGAGCTGGAAGGGCCCCTATGGATCATTGAGTGTAGGCCCTCTCAAGGAGGCAGAGTGGGGAACTGAACACCCAACTCCTGGCTCCACAGCCAGATGCCTAAGCCACTGAGCTATCCAGTAGTTTTAGTGTGCATATTTGTGTATATGATGATTGACAGCCTGCATGCATGGCTCTCCTCCTCCCCATGATGTCCTCTCAATGGCTTTGTGAGACAGGTCAGGCTGAAAGGAAATGTCTCATCCCAAATCAATGAAGGGATCTTGAACTCAAATCTCCTAAATCCCAGTGTAACACACTATTACACAGGTGGGCATCTGTGACCCTCCAGATAAGGGAGGGGCCCACAACTCCCATCAGTCTTAACTAGCATGGTCAGTAATGTGGCGGTACAGGAGTTGCAGTTAAATATCCACCTGAGTGCTTTGGGCACTACACCACACTTGCAGTTGTGCTTCTGCAACCAGTAGAGGAATGCAAAAAGGGGCAATCAGCCTTTGCAAAAGATGCCACTGGAGAAGAAAATAGGGCAGCATGCTGCTCTATGGCAAGCTTTTGCTCTGCTTATCACTGCTCTTCGTACTGCATGCTACTGCAACCACAGGGGAGAACTTCCACATTGCCGTGAGATATACCCAATGTCATCTGATTATGGAAACTAAGTACTCCTCCAGGAATTCCTCCAGGGAATCATAGAATCATGAAGCTAGAAGAGGCCTATAAGGCCATCAAGTACAACCCCCTGCTCAATGCAGGAATCCATATCAAAGCAGATCTGATAGATGGTTGTCCAATTTTGTCTTGAATGCCTCCAGAATAACAGGGCCCTTCAGTTTAGAGTCAGAAGAAATCACGCCCAAATCCTGGAGTGCTACTGCCAGTCAGAACTGAACAGACTGGCCTCAGTGGACCACTATTTTGACTCAGTGTAAGGCAGTTTCTGATTTGCCTCGTAGAAGACACTAAACAAAGATGGAAATAGGTGCAATTTCTAAAGAGATCAACTCATATATGACAGATGGCAGTTATTTTATGAGTGCTTGAAACCTTAGATGGGTCTGTAAACATTTAGCATATCCTCTTTTGATCATAGCATATGGCCCAAATCCTTTTCTTGTGGTTTCCAAGTTCTTCACACCATGATTAGGAAATGAGTAATGAGTAAAGAGATGAATATCAAGTTGCCATCATTTTTTTCAGTTTTTTTCCAGCTCTGTTCAGTTTCTTAGGCAGTGGTCATATAGTGATACTTCCTATTTATAATTTTCTCTCTTCAGAACCACTAGGAAAATGATCTTCAAGGAAGAGCTGAGATTATCTCACATCCTTTAACCATTTTTTAAATCCCCTAATCATATGGCCCAACTGTTTAGTGAGAAGAAATCATATGCTTATTGTAGGGTCAACCATGCTTGAACCATCTGTTTGCCATGTGTTTGGAGCATATGCATCACACAAAGTTGGTCCAAGTCACGATCGTTCATGAAATGAACCACATTTAGCTTCTTTTGAACTAAACCAAGTATCCCTATGTCATTTCAGAGGCTCACAAAAGCTTATTCTCCACACTCATATTGTCAATTCTAAAATCCAAAACATGAATGTAACAGCTTGGATCCAGATTTGTTCACTATTAAAACAGATTCATCAACATCAATCAGACTGCTGTTAGTCGTGATGAACCTAACCAATTGATTTCAATGGATTTACTGTGTCTATGAGTAAATGTGGTTGCTGTCAGAGAATATACATGTGGTGGTATTGAAGCAATATTGACTTGTAGATTCAGCCTTTGAGACCTGGAATGGTTACTTGAGAATGCTTTCCCCTTTGTAAAAGAATCACATTCACACAAGTTAATAAGAAAGCTTGTGTTTATTAGAGAAATAAGAGAGGTGGAATAGGAAAGGTGATTGAAGTTTTAGTTCTTGCTAACTAAGTTGGGTTTGTCAGGGGCCATGTTACATTCATCACTAGATAATTAAAACAAGATATCTCTTATTGAGGGAGAGGGCAAGAGGGAGGTGTAAGACAGAAGGAAGTAACATCAGCAACCCTAAGAATAGCAATTTATGGTCGAAGGAAGGTCAACACAGAGTAGAACAGGTAAAGGACAGTCTAGAAAAACTGTGGGGATCCTCTTTCTCTTCCCTTCCCCATGTAAAAAGACATACTTCTTCTCAAGTGTAAGCTGAGGTGCATTCAGTCACTTCCAATAGTTGCCAGTATACTTCTGAATGTGTATCCTTTTTTTATCTTGCCAAATCTAAGGCAAATTACCACAGTAACACCCTATACCAGAGTTGTCAAATACAGTATGTAGTCCTTCAGTTGTCGCTAGACTTCAATTCCTGTATCACCAGCAAGTGTAGCCAATAATCAGGGGCGATGGGTGTTGTATGAAGTTCACTATCTCTTGGAGATCTCACATCATTTAAAAAGAAGTCATTTTGCGCAACCAGTAGAAAGCATATTACATGCTTGGCCATGTTTTTTTTCCTGTCTGAAGTGTCATTTGATAAGGAAGTGTGGGGCTAGGGATTTCTACGAAAGGAGGTTCAATGCATCATCAACCTACAGTTCCCAAGATCCTTTTGAGAAAGAAAATAGATATTTTGGCATGTTACAAGGCTGCAACACCAAAAAAAGCCTCATAACACTTCTCTTGGGGCCTTTTAAAATTAGATCTCCTAGTGCCAAGTCTCCATTTTGATATCCCACATTGCCCTGGAGCAACGTTACCTGAGCACTCTGGGAAATTTGAATGAGTGTCTCCTACTCTTCATAGAGAGCTGACATTTGTTTGAAAGAGAGCAAATCATCATCATTATCATCATCATCATCATCATCATCATGGTCGTTACAGCAAAACGTGCTGCCAGGTAAGCACACTAGGGGGTAGTCTGTCTCCCTCAAATGATGTAAGACCTAGTCCTCACTTTGTTCTCCAAACCCAGTTCCAACTTCTCATTAAAGCCTTACTGACCATATTACCCCCTACATTGCAGGTTACATGTTTCTCTATACTTCTTTTCAAGGCTCAGCATTCAAAAAGTAAAACTTTTTGAAAGTAATACATCGCAGAGAACCATTAGTCACACAGCCTTTGGGCCAATAGACATTCCTCTTAAATTATCCAAACCCAGCAATACATTCTGTGTTCATCATTGACAGGAAGGAAGGAATGGGAGGTAGAAGCTCCAGCTGCCTGTAGACAATCCACGATGATTCTGTGCCCAGTTTTACTTTTTCACTTTGAAATGGTTGTGACTGTGATTGACAATGAGCTGTCCTTTCTACATTGCAGGTTCCAGACAGTGACTGTTTCAAATCCTCTGATTTCACACACACCCCTGCAGTCTAATGGTTAGATTCTAACCTAATTTGTCTGCAAAGAGATTCCTGAATTAATGCTTTAACGATTTTACATTTTACAGTCTGGACCTGTGTCATACTTTCCACCAGAATAATTTTTCTCTGCTCCCACTTCCTTCTCTCTTTTGTAATTATTTGTTTAGCGTTAAGCCTGAGAAAAAATTCTATTGAGTTCAAAAGCTTATGCTATGTTACATTTTTATGTGTATGTGATATCCATACTAATGAAATATTCTGGAACAGTCATCATTTGTTCATTGATTTGTATTTTTAGTTTCATTGCAGAAAATCCAGAATCAATTCCATCCTGCTTCCTACCACTGTCCCCTGCATTATCTTGTCTTCTTGATTTCTAACAATCAGTTTGAAATTTAGAATGCAATTGCAGCTCTAGACAGGCCAATTTCCATGCTTACTGTGTCTTTCATTAGTAATTTCCTCTTTGCAGCTTCTGCCCCTTTGTTTTTGCCTGTTTCATAGAGAAAATATGAATAGCCCCTTCATAAATTCTTGTTCAGAGCACGGGGAGTTTTTAATTAGTATTTTCCTGTAATTTGCTTTAAATATATAATAATGTTATCTTATTTTGCAAATAAAAATGGAAACAGGAGGAGGAGGAGGAAGAAGGAGAAGGAGAAGCAGCATGGGAATTAAAATGCACCCAGTGATTTTAGGCAACAGGAATGTAATAGACTGTCATTAATCACCGAATCATAACATAATGGAGTTAGAAGAGGCCTATAAGTTAAGGCCTATAAGGCTATCAAGTCCAATCCCTGATCAATACATGAATCCAAATCAAAGCAGATCTGATAGACGGTTGTCCAATTTTCTCTTGAAGGCCTCCAAGTGTTGGAGTATTCACCACCTCCCGAGATAATTGGTTCCATTGTTGTACTGCTCTAACAGTTAAGACGTTTCTCCTGGTATTCCGTCTAAATTTGGCTTCCTCTAGATTGAGTCCATTATTGTGTCCTGCACCCCGGGGGTGATAAAGAACAGATTCTGCCCACCCCAACATATGACTACCTTTCAAATATTTGAAAGTGCTATCATACCTCCCCTCAGTCTTCTTTTCTCAAGGCTAACAGTTCCCAACCTTTTAGTCTCACATTGTGTGGACTACAACTTCCATCATTAAGAGATCAACGGAATTAATTTCCAAAACATCCAAAAAGCACCAGGCTGGAAAAGGCTTTTGTCTGTTGCTTGTTGTGGGTTTTTAACAAGCCAGAAGGTTGTTAGGAAGAACAACCTTCAGAACACGGCCAAAGAGCCCAAAAAAACCCACAACAACCATTAGATCCTGGCCGTGAAAGCCTTTGCAAATACGCTTCTGTCTGTATTCTCTCAAATTCAAGGCTAGAGATCATTGATAGATAATGCAGGGAAGAATATCACATTCAATGTTGCCTGCAGCATCTCTTCAACTGCACACACAAGCAAACACACACATACAATATATGCATATAGATACGGACACACAAATACACTCAGTCTTCTTTTCTGACAAAACTAAGATAATGTTTTCATAAAACCACTAAGTGGCACTGCATTCCAACGTTAGCTGAAATGTGAATGCTAATGGAACTCTCCAGACTAGCTTAGCCCACATGAGTTACAGCAAAAGAAGAGAGGACATTCACCTTCCACTTTCTGTTAATATGAGATCCTTCCTAGGTCTTTTCCAAGGCCTAGATGGATCTCTTTTATTTTTCGAATCCAGGAGCGATAGAGTGTTTTAAAATCTGGAAAGAAAGATAAGGAGAATTATTTTCCTTTCTCCTTATACTAGAACCTAAGGAAATCTCCTGACACAAGTAGTGCACAGTTAAAACTATGGAATTCACTAAAAGGATGAGATGATGCTCCCGTTCTCGAATGGCTTTAAAGTGGGTAAACATTTGGAGGATACAGCCACCAATGAATGACTGCTATGTAGGACAATCTCCTTTGGCCCAGTCAGCATGCCTACATATTATTAATTGCTCATGAACCATAAATCAAAACTTGCCGTTGCATCCAAGTCCTGCTTTGGGGCTTCTCATGGGCAACTGGCTGGCCACCCTGTGAACACAGTTTTGAATGAAACAGGCCTTGGCCCTAATCCAGCAAGGCTCTGCTGTTCTTATAACTCTTGGTGAAAGCAAATGTCAGGGTCTGGCAAAGGCTCATGTCCTATCAAAGCTAACTTGCCATTTCCCCTTTAGAAAGTGTCTTTAAAAAACTGGATACAGCCCAAGAGATTTCTTACATATTCTGCTTTTTCCTGATTAGGAAGTGCACAGAGAGTTCGGTACTTGAGAAACCCCTTCAAAAGAATGGAACAAAGATTGGCAGATGCCCCTCCAAAATATTTCATATTTACTTCCCTGTAGATTTTTTTCCTTGTCAGCTTTCAGTCACTGTATCTTACACAGCATGTTGGATTAAATCTTTGCTCCAATGATAATAGCGTTTAGCATTTCTGTGCTCCCACACTAGTTTTTCTGGAATTGCCCCATTCCAGTCTTTGAATGTTGTACACAATGTTGTGTACAACATTCAGTGATGACTCAATACACCTCAATGATGACTCAATACACCCCAGGCCAACTTAAAAAAATCCTTTTCAGCTGTTCTTGGAAACTATCTAAAGTTTAACATTGGGTACTCTGTTCCATTTTGTTTTGGGTTTTCCCCCCCTAAATCTACCAGTGCATTTTGATATCTCTCTCATGTTTTCTATTGATGCATGTAGAAATCTAAAATATAAAATAGAGTGTTTTCTTTCTCTTCACTAAAACTCTCAGCTCTGTTATGATTAGAAACACATTGGTATAATATTTGCAAGTATATTGTTCATAAGACACAGCCATGCTACTGTTGACTTTAAGTCAACAGTTCTTAGCTGTTGGACCCTTCAGATGTTGTGCACTGTGATTCTGAGAACTCCCATAAAGTCCAATCAGTGTGGTCAATAGAGAGTCTGAGATCCAACACATCGTGTGAATCAGGCATTAGGAGCCACTGCTTTATCTTTATCATCATCATCATTGCCATCAACATAGTCATCCTCACTACCACCACTAGCATCATTATTTACATTTCTAACCTGCTGAACAATCATTCCTTCTTGCTAAAGAACCTTGAGAATGGACTCTACCATATTCCCCCCCCCCAAATAAGACAGAGTCTTACATTAACTTTTGCTCCAAACAAATGCATTTGGGCTTATTTTCAGGGGATGCTTTATTTTTTCATGAACAACAATCTACGTTAATTCAAATACAGTCATCTCATCTTCTTCTGGATGTTGCACAAGGGTGGAGGGCGGGGTTTCACTTAACTGGGGCTTATTTTGGGGTTAGGGCTTATATTATGAGCATCTTGAAAAATCCTACTGGCGCTTATTTTCAGGTAATTTTTTGGAAAACAGGGTAGTTCTGTGGCAGAGGGCTGTGTTCCACAAAGTCCCATGAATCTTCAAAAGAAGCTGTGAATGTTTTACTTGAAGGTGGGTCACTTCTAGCCCTCTTGATGTAGGATTGTGACATCTGGAGGGGCACAGCTTGCCGACCTTGGTTTAAACAGCTGCATCAAAGTTTGTGGAGCAGAAAGGGAGCATTGTAGGAGCACGGTGTGTTTATTTTCAAAAAATGCTGAGAATATTTTGATATATCTCTTCTGAATGTATCACTTTTGTTACAGGTTCCTCTTAGTCACAGGTAACATAAATAAAAATGTAGTAATAGTTACCTTAACTCACACCAGGTAAGATAAGAAAAATCTATTGTATGTCTACGTGTTTGTATGAGAGACAGAAAAAGAAAGCTAGAAATTAGACAGTTAATACTTATTTCAAGAAGGGGGCTGTAGTGGGGAGCTAACTAGGGAGTGTTGAAACACACCCCACAGACACTTGAAAAATATTCAGGTCAGTTCCACTCTTTACTGGCGTTTCCCAAATGCAGTTAGGACACACTTCGCAACATAAGTGTTGCGAAGGACTTTGCTTGACAGCTCTGATCCTTAACAATCTAATCACTGCTTTGCAACTCATTCCAACATCTTTGGAAGCTAATTGGTGCTTTATAATGCAGGTTACCTCCTTCGTTAAACTGGGGCTGAAGCAATTCTAGCACTTTAATTATTCTCCCCTGCTTCCTCACTTATATGTTCGATGCTACTATTTAAAATGAAGCTCCAAAGTTAAACGATGACAGAAATAGCAGACAGACCTTTGTTGAATTCATTGCTTCCAGACAATGAATTACTGTGAAATTTCAGCAGTTTTGGTGGTGTTCATGGCACTTGAACACAATGTTTATATTTAAAAGTGTTGAAATAAATTACAATTCTTTGAGTAGTAAAAATGTGGGGAGAAAGACTCTGCGTGCGTGATGGGCACTTGGTATCTATCACAAAAGCCAAACAAAAACAAATGTATGTGACTTCTTTAAAACAAACAGATCTACTGCTGGGTAGCTCCCTGACGGGAGTTTGATTCCCCACTCTTCCCTCTTGACCCAGGCTGGGCTCAATAAACCATAGGGGCTCTTCCAGCTCTGCAGTTCTAAGATGATGATGATGATTTCAATGTGAGCTTGTGTGGATTGTCATAAATCCAGACTGAATTGTGATGTATGAAAATCCACACCAATAATTAATCTGTGAGGCATTAAGGTATTAAAATACTTTTATTTTAGTTTTTTGCGATACATAGAAAAACACATTAAGATGCCTACTCTTTGGAAGCTAGTTCTTAGTTAATCACTTATCTTTCCACCGGCTACCCTTTCTCTACACATAAAATGGTACTAACCAGCCCCCCTATGTAGTTTTTATGAAGCATTTTTGCAAACTGGGGACAGAACCTTTATATATATTATATAAAAACTGAATACAGTGGTGCCTCGCAAGATGAAAGTAATTCATTCCGCGAGTAGCGCTGTCTTGCGAAATTTTTATCTTGCGAAAAGTGGTTTCCCATAGGAATGTATTGCAATGCATTCCTATGGGAACCTCACAAGATGAACGAATTATTTTTGTCTTGCGAGGCATCAGTCTTGTGGGGGGGGGAGTCATCTTGCGAAGCACGGCCATAAAAGAAGCTGTCTTGCAAAGCACCACAGCGATCACAAAAAACATTCATTTTGTGGGTTTTTCGTCCCGCGAGACATTTGTCTTGCAAGGCACCACTGTATTTATTTACCATATATTGGAACAAATATTCTAAAGAATGGCTCATGGGATAATGCTAGTAATTATAATAACAGCTATAATCATAGCTGCCATTTCCCAACAGGCTGTGGAAAAGGTAGTTTGTGAGGGCTGCTTGTAGGAGCCCAGTTATTAACATGCCAGAATCCATGTCACATCTTGCAATGTTAGTTGTGTGGTGAGTGTTTCCTTCAGTCAATGAAAATGTATATTTGTAGGCCTCAGAGAGGACTTTGCAAAAAAAAAAAACTGATCTGAAGAGTGGGAACAATTTTCTCCTCATTTCTTCTACCTGCTCATTCATCTTTTCAAACCTTGTTCAACAACCTACTATTGTTATTAGTAGCAGGCTGTTGAGGAATTGCCAAAACCAAATGAAGAGTATACAGAGATTATCAACAGGTGTTATTTACAGCACAAAAATGTTTTGAATTTCCCCTTTTCCTTCCCAGTAAATCCTGCATTGGTTTTTCCTCTTATGAAATGGGGAAATGAAATTAAAAATTCAATACTGAACATAAACACTGCATTTCGCTCACCTTGTTTGCCAGCGCCTTGTATTTACCTTACCGATAGCAACCTTTCCAGGGACTAGCTGCTCCTGGCATGATAAATAAATATTATCTTTAAATAGAAGATCTACATCATTGCAGACGCAAGTCGGTGAAATAAAAGACACCTCATAATCACCAGAAATAACAAGCAGTGATATAAGAGTATATAGCTATCAATCATATAGCATGCTTTTAAGAGCTTGAGTGGGAGTGGCTTGGCTTCAAAATGCATGTAAAAGCGTAGATCTGTCAGACGGCAGATAAAAATCAGCATTAAAAGAGATTTGGTTTTGTGGCTTCTACATTGTGTCGAGTTTTGTCTTCTAGTTTTTCTAAAACGAATATACAGGTAGATTTGCAAAGGAAGAAGGAAAACGTAGTCTGTGCTCTGTATGTCTGGATTCTAATTAGGGATTTCACAAGGTATAGAGAGAAGGTGGTCACAAAATGGTTCTTATTCAACCCCTTGTGAGTAGGACTGCAGTGAATATGGGCCCTGCCCAAACCGCCATGTTTCCAACCATGACACCCTAAAACTGGTGATATACTTGGAAGCTGAGAAGCATTTTTGTGCACACCGATGTAAATATCAAAGGAACAGGCTCCATGGTTGGCCATAGGTATCAGTACAGCCCCACTGCATTAATGCCAAACGCACAGCCAGGGCATAGCCAGCACATACATCACAACAGGAGTGTACGGCTAGCTCATGCACTCACATTCTTGAAGCATGAGAAGCATCTCCAGGCATACATGTACTGTATGTACCAAAGAAACCATATCCATGATTGACCACTGTTTGTTGTTGTTTGGTCGTTTAGTCGTGTCTGACTCTTCATGACCCCATGGACCAGAGCACACCATGCCCTCCTGTCTCCCACTGCCTCCCAGAGTTGGGTCAAATTCACATTGGTAGCTTCGATAATACTGTCCAACCATCTCATCCTCTGTCGTCCCCTTCTCCTCCTGCCTTCATACTTTCCTAACATCAGTGTCTTTTCCAGGGAGTCTTCTCTTCTCATGAGATGGCCAAAGTATTGGAGCCTCAGCTTCAGGATCTGTCCTTCCAGTGAGCACTCAGGCTTGATTTCCTTTAGAATGGATAGGTTTGTTCTCCTTGCAGTCCAGGGGACCACTGTTACCTATGTGCATACACAAGTAATGCCCCTTCACAATCATGTCTAATGCATAGAAGCCCCTGGACAAAACATATAGTGTGTATAGCCCATATAGTCTCATTGACTTCTCATATATACACTGGAAGTGTGTGAGGTGTGAATGTAGTATGTGTTGCAGGGAAGTCCCTTTTAAAACCCCTAATGGGAGCCATTCAAGAATTGTATGAAACTACATTTTCCGGACACATGGCTGTTACTGAAGGTGCCAGATGTGACAAAATAAATAAAGAAAACGCTTAAAATTTACTTAGAAAGCAGCTGCTTCTCATGGCTTTGCTGAAGTTACTGCTTGAATCTGGTTTATTCCAGCTGCAACCCTGGTGCATCTAAAGACCTCACCATCATGGAATATAGTTATTATGGGGGGAAATGTCATTATCTCAGAGGTTTCTCTTCCCTCCGCTCTCTCGCTCTTGGTATGCCTACTGCATGTGCTTATTTTGCACTAGTTTGAAAAATTATTTTTTGGGATTAAGATCTCAAAATTGCCAGCTAGTATGGAAGTCTTATGAACTGTAGCGCACACACATACACCCCAAAAAGGAAGGCTGATCTTTTTGTTGATTTCTGTAAAATTAGCCATCCCTCTCCTAGGAAGGCAATAATTACCTGAGTGGCATGCAATGACGTGGAGAGTTTACGGTAGCTAGAAGGGAGGGAGTAAAGAGAGAACAGGAAATGCTGCTTTGAACTTCTGGCTTGGAGGCAGATTTTGCTCTAAACCAAATGCTAAGTGTAGAAGTTTCATTCAATTCACTGAGACTTAAGTTAACCATATCTAAACTGTCCCAGTGATTTCCATGGCGTTTTTCACTACTGATATTTGAAATGTTTTGTGGTAGTGTATGTTTTGTCCACATTCAGTTCCATTCTGTTATTAAAAAAAACTCTCAAAAAGCTGTCTTGTCATCTCTGAGAATTTGACAGATCGGACATCCCTCATGAAAGTGCCAGTAAGATGGAACTCAAAGCACCCACATGATCTAGGAACTGGACAGAGAGGTGTTCAAGACATAAATCCCAAACTGCTGGCCATACTTCTTCTGTCAGAGGCGCAGCTGACATCCTCCCAGTGTGTCATACCAGCGGGATCAGTCCGTAGCTGGCAAGTTTGTTGAGTATAGTCTATAAAAACACACCAGATGAAGCTGAAATCTAACCTTTTCTGTCAGCTTGAAGGGCCTAGAGCAGACTTTTGAAAATGTCAGCATGCCATCTTAATACTTGAGAAGTGTGGATGTTTATGCCTATGTGCACATTTAGAAATCTGCAAATTTGGGAATAGGGGACAGGATATATTACTTGGCTTGGGGTAAAACTTAATGGCCAAGATGCAGCAGTATATTTTGGTAATATTTCTAAAGCCAGTTAAAAGGAGGCTTTCTTCAGCTCTCCTTCCTGTCATGGACCTCCATAGGATTAAAAACCCTGCTCTATGCAGGTTCCCGACTCTCAATAGCAGGTAGGTAGGTAGGTAGGTAGGCAGGCAGGCAGGCAGGCAGGCAGGCAAGCAGGCTGGCTGGCTGGCTGGCTGGTAGGCAGGCAGGCAGGCAGGCAGGCAGGCAGGCAGGCAGGCAGGCAGGCAGGCAGGCAGGCAGGCAGGCAGGCAGGCAGGCAGGTAGGTAGGTAGGTAGGTAGGTAGGTAGGTAGGTAGGTAGGTAGGTAGGTAGGTAGGTAGGTAGGTAGGTAGGTATTCATTCATTCATTCATTCATTCATTCATTCATTCATTCATTCATTTATAGGCTGCTTTTGTCCCAGGGAGGGGACCCAAGATGGCTCACAATGTTAAAACAAGTATATTAAAACCACAGTAAATTACAGAACAAAAGGCAAGATATTTTTCAGAATCTATGGGCGAGGGAAGAGGTGTTGATCCCTCATTTCTGTGGAATGAGGGATCCTGTAGAAGTACACCACTGGTTCCTCTACCTGAAAGCAAATCTTTAAAAAGCTTGATGTCTTCCAAATGGCAGTGTCAGGGTGCCTTCATTTATTTTACATTTCACTTCTTCATAATACTGTATTATTTATCATGAAAAGTGTATGGAGGATACTGTTCTGCCTGTCAGACCCTCAAATGCACTGTGTAGTTCAGATAGACAACACAATAATACAAGGAAACCAACAACACACAGCAGGAAAGTAAAAGCAAAAAACACAACTGTATTTCAGAAAGCCAAAGAGCAAGACTAAAAACCACTAAAGTCATGGCAAATCTGCCAGTTAAACTCAATGGGAAAACCCTTAAAACCCATTAGACATAAAGCACCTGGTCTAGAGGAGTCCTACAGTCAGGATGCTGCTACAGTCATGGCCTTCTCTGGTATTTCCCGCTGCTCTTTGGCCCCATTGCTTAGGGGCCAGGTCTTTAGTGAAACATACATGATATACATCATTTCATTAGAGAGGAAGTTGGAGTGAGCCAATTCTTCTCCATAATGACCCCATATCTAGTGTATGCCTAAAGATATTTGTCCATCCATTTAGTATATTTAAATTTAAGATGATCACCAATGTATCATCAAAAAGAGCAAGTATCATCTAGAGAATAAACAATGGCAAAATATACAAAAAAATTGCATATGCTAATTTAAATGAATGGCTAACATCCTGTTGCTTAGGGCAGTAAGTCAGAACAAGAGCAGGCTTTGGTGAGTCAACTCTTCCATAAGTTCAGCTGATTCAATGTGCTGTGATTTACTACACTAAGCAACAGGATTTCTGTCATTGTATAAAAAGTAGTCTGAGCACACAACAGACATCATAGAAATAACTATTCCAGTTTGCTTTCACATTCTTCATTGTGAGATGTATTCAACAGTATCCAATGCGCAACAGTACAATGTGCTCCCAATCCAGATCTAAGTTTAATATATTAAGAATTCTGGGTGGCAAAAGGGAAATACTGGGAACTGTCAAGTGGCCCACACTTTTCACACCACTTTCAATTACTGGAAGGGACAAAGGTATGATGAGAAACAGGAACAATATGGCCATGCTTCTTCCTTTTGAGATTTATGTGGCATCCTTCCTAACAGTCAATATCTAAATTGCAGTATCATAAATTCGTCCAGTTCTATAGATTAGATTACATCCATCAGGGAGGGCATTTCAGCCACAGCACAGCTGTTGAAAAACTGATGTCCCACCACACAGTTCTAGAAATAGACTTCAGAAAAGAAGCTCCCCTAAACAGGAGTAAGGCAGCCTATAAATAAGAGAAATCAATCAATCAATCACATATCATATATCACATATCACATAAGACAAATCAAAAACCAAAGTTATCAAATGCAAATTCTCCGCTAGTTCAGATTCAGCTGCTTTTAGATGTATTACATTTACTTATGTCATGTCATTGTTTTAACTTATATGCCAACACATAGTGCTAGAACACTCTCTGGGCGGTTTACAAGGAACACTTTAAGTCATATCGTTGGTCCATCCAGGTTGGTATTGTGAAACAATGAGCGAGATCTCCCAGAACTACAGTATCTCAAAATAAAATCATGACTCAAATGAGTAGCTAAGTACAGATATTATTCTCTTTGTTCTGCAGTTTCTCTGTGGATCATCAATGGCCCATGAACTACCCACTGAAGAACTTCTGGATTCCTCACCCGCACTACCACTTCCTTCAGTAGAGTTCTCAGAAGAAGAAGAAGAACAGTGACTTCATAGGTGTGTCTCTTTTTGTAAAGAAAAGAGAAATACTAAAGTAGCTTTGTATGAGTGAGAGAAACTGAGATAAGAACTGCTGGCTACCACCACAGTGGTTTAGGTATCTGGCTGTAGAGGTTGAGAATTCAATTATCTTCTATGCCTCCTTGACACAGGCTGGACTTGATGATTCATAAGGTCCCTTCCAGCTCTGTGGTTCAAAGAGCTTATACTGTATTATTCTTTTTGTAGCAATGAGACTTCGGACTTTTTCCATTGAATCAATGCAGTTGTGGTTGTTGCTTTGGATTGTAAGTAATGGGGTGTCTTCTAACAGAAAGCCACATTCAAGCTACCTTTTTTTTATAGAGGCCCTTCCTCTAGTGGTGAAATATGTCTTTTTGCCATAGTGCCTGATTTTCCTCACCTACAGTATATCACAGTACACCCCCAAGCATTTCTCCAGACCTAAACCCTATTGAGCATCTGTGAGGCATCTTGAAATGGAAGGTGGAGGTGCACATGGTCTCTAACATCCACCAGCTCGGTGGCAACCTGTGAAGCTCTAATGAACTCTATGCCCAAGAGGGTTAAGGCAGTGCTGGAAAATAATGGTGGCCACACAAAATATTGACACTTTGTGTCCAATTTGGACACCTGAGACATGTGACACTAATGGGTCTCATGATACCAGGGAGAGAAAACGGCTACTTGGGTCCAATTTGGACATTGTCACTTAGGGGTGTACTCACTTTTGTTGCCAGTGGTTTATACATTAATGGCTGTGTGTTGTGTTATTTTGAGGGGACAGCACATTTACACTGTTATACAAGCTGTATACTAACTGCTTTACATGGTAGCCAAGTGTCATTTCTTCAGTGTTGTCGCATGAAAAGATATACTAAAATATTAATGAAATATGAGGGGGTATACTCACTTCTGTGATATACAGTACATACCTTGTATTTAGCATGCATTTTTTCAATCTTGTGATTGAATTATTCACTGGATGATACACACAGAATTAATTTGAAAGTCTGAATGGTGAGGTACATATCTTGGAAGAAATCCCTTGGTGAGAGGGAAATAGATTAATGTTAATGAGAACTCTGCCCCCCACCCCCACCCCATTTAATATCTAGTCTGCCTTGCATAGAGTGTGTGTATTTGATTCCCAGCCAAAATCTGAGGGTGTAGGATACAACCATGTTAGTGAAGATAGGCAGATCAAGGTTTGGTCAGCATCTGGATATTAAAGCTCAGGGGTAATTAGTTATTTTTAAAATAAAAATTACCTCTAGTGAATTATCGCAGGAAACGTGGAACAAAGTTACCTATCAAAGATAATATAACAAGGGATGACAACACTTCTGTTATATTCTCCCTCCTTCGCTCTATTACAAGAACAATTTGCTTTTCTAATTACTTTCAAAGGACATTTTATTGCAATTTTTTGGGAGAATTGTTACAACAATTATGCCATTCTCCTCGCCTTATCACCAGGTGTCCCCCAATCATAATGAGAAACATAAACAAGTAACAAAAAAAGTAATGTAAATAATTGGTCTTTCTTCCCCAATGCTAACGGCAAAATATGTTTTTAACTTAATAACAAACACATTGCATAACAAATTTTTCCCTGAAAGTAAATTTCCAAGTTTTGCTGGATGGATTTCATGAGGGGAAGAAAGGCAGGATGTAGTTGTAATAAAAGACACAAACATACACCTGAAGGAATGTGTTGCTTTGTTTCATCTTAAGCTCAACTTCATAATATCTGAAAGAGACATTTGTAAGAGTTAGTGGCCCCACCTTTGCCTATGATGGGGGCAAAAAGTCCCTCTTCATTCCTTGTTTCCATATGTTCCAAGCTTCCAGAACTGCTCAAACTCAGTTTAACTGCAATGGGCGAGTGGGATACAGAGAAAAACAGAACAAAATAAAAGGGCGCAATCTACACCCCACTCTGCCAGTCCACCAGAGGACTGAGTTCCAACAAATCCAGTCTAACCTCGGCCCAAGTTCCCATCACTGGAGATGGCTGTTTGATGTCAGTTGGTGGCATCTGGGCTTTAACACAGTCCTGAGCCACCCCAAGCCTCTTGAAGAAGGCTTGAATTGCCAGCTGTTCACACACAGGTAGATGCCTCCAGCCCCTCCAGCTGTTATCTCTGGCACCTTCTTTGAGTGGGGACCAGGAGCCCCACTGGACACCAATGAATCCATGAGATGTATTCTCGAAGGCTTTCACAGCCAGGATCTGATGGTTGTTGTGGGTTTTTCGGGCTATTTGGCCGTGTTCTGAAGGTTGTTCTTCCTGATGTTTCACCAATCTCTGAGGCCAGTGACAGATAATCTCTCCCTCTTATCACAACAATACATCCACAACAAAAACATGCTGATCACCATCATCACCCTAGCTCCTGATCCCACAGCTATAAATACTCAACGATCCAACAAACAGCAACAGAGCATGGACTGAGTTCCTACTCCAGTCCTCTGAAGATGCCGGCCACAGAGACTGGCGAAACGTCAGGAAGAACAACCTTCAGAACACGGCCAAAGAGCCCGAAAAACCCACAACAACCAATCCATGGGATGATTGGCTAAGTTGGCAATGATGGAGGACTAAACAGAGGGGTACCACCAAAACATCCCTCCTCTTGGCCATGGCCACCACCACCACCAGTCCTGCTCAGGGGTTTTCCATGTACCTATAGTCTATATCTGTGCGGGTACAAAAGATGGGGTTGAATTCCTTCTCAGCTTCTCCCTACTCTTTGTGCTTCGTCTCTGACCTGTCACCTGATCCAGAATCCTCTTGCCTCTTCCTCTCTCTCTTTTATTCTTGCCTCTTGTCCCAGGGATCTAGCCCTATCCTTCTCATTCAGATGGAACCAATTATTCTCAGAGTTTTCCAGATAGAGGATATTCAGAAGTAGTTTACCATTCCCTTCGGTGGTTGCTCACAGATGCACAGTGGGGAAGTGAACTGCCAACCTTGGTTCTGCAGTCAGGTGCCTAAACTAGTCAAGTTATCCAGCCAGCTGTAAATATATATAAAGTATATAATATGCCTATGTATATCTGAATGACATCTGTTGTGAGTAACATTGTCTACAGAACAATGCCCCCCTTTGCTTTTTCCTCCATGTTTTGCTTCTGTTATCTATCTATCTATCTATCTATCTATCTATCTATCTATCTATCTATCTATCTATCTATCTATCTATCTATCTATCTATCTATCTATCTATCTATCTATCTATCTATCTATCTATCTATCTATCTATCTATCTATCTATCTATCTGACTGTCTGTCTGTCTGTCTGTCTGTCTGTCTGTCTGTCTGTCTGTCTGTCTGTCTGTCTATCTATCTATCTATCTATCTATCTATCTATCTATCTATCTATCTATCTATCTATCTATCTATCTATCTATCTATCTATCTATCTATCTATCTATCTATCTATCTATCTATCTATCTATCTATGAATGATGTACCCTGACACTTTGTCAATTAGCTGCAATTAGCTCTAGCAAGTTATACAAATCTTAAGCAAATACCAATTAGATTCTGGCCCACATTTTGCAAAAAGACAGAGATATGTGTATATAACAACACAAACGTATTGTAGTTATTGGAAATGTCTGCAACCTCTTTGTCTCCTGGCAATCGATCTGATGGCAAGAACTCTTAGGCATTCTTGGACTGGCTAGGCTTCAAAATCGTGTTTCTCTCCTTCAAGGAGCTCTTCCGTATCCAGAGAACATTGCTGGTTGCAGCTGACAAGAGATTATTCTCATGGCCCTTGGCAACAATGTCTTTCCTCATTAGCACTGGCATGATAATAACCAGTTGTCTTGTTTTGTAATATTAGGCTGACTTTGCCTTTTGAAACATTGAAGGTCATCAAGAGGGTTGTGGGTGAAATCAACAAGGGAAAATAATTTTAAACATGGGAAATGAAGTGACACATTTTGCATTTCGAAAGACTTCATTATGTTTTGAAATGTTTAACTATAACATTTTGTCATCTTTGAATACATACTTCTGTTGTTTTTATGTGCTATCAAAATCCTTCAGACATAGGGCAACCCTATTAATCCCTTAATAGCCCTGACCAGGACTTGCAGACCCAAGACTGTGGCTTCTTTTATTGAGCCAATCCATCTCACGTTTGGTCTTCCTCTTTTCCTGCTGCCTTCAACATTTCCCAGCATTATTGTCTTTTCAAGTGAATTTTCTCTTCTTATTACAGTGGGGTCTCTACTTAAGAACGTCTCTACTTAAGAACAATCCAACTTAAGAACAGCTCCATTTGCTAAATTTTGCTTCTACTTGAGAACAGAAATCCAAGATAAGAACAGGGAAAAAAAACTTTCCTGCTCTTTTTTTAACCTTAGGTCATCTTAGGTTAAAAAAAAATTCGCCCCCTAGTGGTAGAGTACATATTAACCAGCTTTGCATTAGTTCCTATGGGAACTAATGCTTCAATGTACAAACACACCTCTACATAAAAAAAACAGCCAGAACGGATTAATTGGTTTTCAGTCCATTCCTATGGGAAATTTTGCTTCAACTTAAGAACGTTTCAACTTAAGAACACCATTTCAAAATGGATTGAGTTCTTAAGTAGAGGTTCCACTGTAGTTTCTATGGACGGAAAAGAGCAGATACGGATTAAATGGTTTTCAATGCATTCCTATGGGAAATGCAGATTCAACATAAGAACTTTTCAACTTGAGAACCACCTTCCAATACGGATTAAGTTCTTAAGTAGAGACCCCACTGTACAGATCCCAATATCAATGATCTTGGTTCAGTAGTTTTTCCATCTAGAAAGAGTTCAGGCTTCATTTAATCAAGAATGAATTTATTTGTCCTTCTGGCCATCCAAGCTATTCATAAAACTCTCCTCCAACATCATATTTCAATTCATTCAATTTTTTTCCTGTCAGTTTTCTTTGTTATCCAGCTTTCATGCTTTCAGCTTTACATAGTAATCAGGAACATCATCCTATAGGTGATTTTGGCCTTGGTCTCCATTGACACATCCTTAAATTTGAGGAACCTTTCTGGTTTTTCTGTAGCCGCCCTTCCAGGTCTCAGTCTTCTTCTGAATTCTTGGCTGAGATCTCCCTCAAAATTGATGATTGCATAGTGCTACAGAAAATCTTTAGCAATTTCAGTTCCTTCATTGTCAACATGCCTCTACCACCAACCATTGTGTGTGCCCTAAAAATAAATAAATAAATAAAAGATGATGATGATGATGATGATGATGATGATGATGATGATGATGATGATGATGATGATGATGATGATGATGATGATGATGATGATGTAAACTTTCTATGGGCACAAAGCACCCAGCAGGGAATAAAGTTCCCCTTCTGGTTTCCTCTTGAGTCACTGCTCTGATATATATCTTTCCAGTCAGCTTCTTTTGAACGTCAATGAGAAGGTGGTTTGGGAATTAAATGGTAAGATCCTAAGATGGTAAATGGGCATTAGTAGTTCAGGTGAGGGATAGCAGATGTGAATGTTCTCCACCTTCTCCTACCCAAGAGGGGAGATCGTAGAGGAAAATATTGTACTGTATAACTAACTAGTAGCAGGTTTGAGCGGTCTAGTAGAGAAAATACTGTGTGAGGTGGTAATTAGAACAAGACACTTAAATTTAATTGATTCTGGAAGTCCTCTGAGAGTATCTAAGAAGAGAAATTCCAACTTAGTTTAGTAAACCCCTTGAGCTGTTTTTCATCAGAATGGGCTTGCTGCCAGACTGTGGGAAGTATGTGGCTTCTCTCTAGCGCAAAAAAAGAAAAACAACTAGCCTAAAAGAAGTAGTAGGAAGGAAGTAGAGTCTAAGCATAACAGTCTACATATCAACAAGTACTTAGAAAAACAGGAAGGGAAAGACCTCTAGGTCTTACTCAGATAGCTTTTCATCTGTCACTTCCTACTGACTCGGGTTTCTTGTCAGAACTGCTGGTGCTCAATTTCCAGAAAAACTAGCATATCAGGTAGAAAGTTTATAGCTCCGTTGTTGTTAGGAAAGAGCTTTAGTTTTGTCTGTTTTTTAAAATGTGATTCTCCCGCTCCCTCCCCTGCCTGCCTGTAATGGTACCTTTCATTTTAGGCACTTAAGGGCTCTTGTTTCTCATTTCAGCTTCAAGTGTAGCCCACCCCATAGTCTATGATTCGGGAGCCTAAGACCCTCTAGGTGTTTGGGACCACCAGTGCAAGCCCTGCAAAAGGTATTCAGGTAGCTATCAAGGGTTTGCATTATGAAATCACTTTGCTTGGGGAATATCTGGGGAATGTTGACCCTCCAGATGTTGTCAGCCCAGACGGTGTTGAAGGAACATGAGAGTTGTCCTACAGCAGAATTGGGTGAAGCCACATAATCCACAAACCCAAGATAGGGCCAACCCAAGATCGTTTTGCTGCCTGAGGCAGGCTAACAAATACTACTAGCCTACTAGTCCACATTCCCCCGCCCAACAGTGCTCATAGGCAAGTCAATGTCCACTGAGCTAAAGCCAGTTAGATTATTTTGACAAGTGAGGCGGAAATGCTCCTGTCCTCATAGCAGGCCCTAACAATACTATCAAAAGAAATGAAGGTTGTACTGTTGTACACATGGATCTGGATGGAAGTTGCCCTAGACCTGGTGAGATTTACCTCTGACAGAGCTCTGTATTACCCCCAGTAGCCCCAACTAGCACAGCCAATGTTGAAGGATCACGAGAGTTGCCCTTCAACAACAGAGGTGAAGTCACTTAAATTAATAGCTGCATAAATATGAGACTTAAAATCTGTTGCCTGAAGCAACCAGCTCAGCTGGCCTGATCCCAGGATTGTCTCTGGTACTGATTCCCGATCCAGCCCCCATTTCTTGTCTCAAATGTTATCAATCCTGTTTAGCTTGGAAAAGTTCCTTTTTGACTACAGCTCCCAGAATCCTCAAACCACCTTGGCCATCAGCTGTGGTCTTGATGCTCTACCAATAAGAAGGCACAGTGGCTGAAATTTTGTTGCTTGGGAGGGGAGAGAAAGCCCATTGAATCCGTGGGGATTTGGTGAGTCAATTCATCCCTAAGGTCTGTTGATTCAAATGGGCCTACTCTAACTGATTACAAGTGTTCAGCCCTTGAACTTAGTACTACAGTGATTCCCAGCCTTGGGTAACCCTGGTGTTCTTGGACTGAAATTCCCAGAAATTGCAGTGCTAGTGCTGAAGGCTTCTGGGAGTTGCAGTCCAAGAACAACTGGGTTACCCAAGAATGTGAACCACTGTGGTAACGTGAAACCCAGTGACCTGTCCTAATTTTGGCTCAGCAGGATCAGGCCTGGTCAGTGTTTGGATGAAAGACCAATAGCAATACCAAGGACCTCTAGGTAGAGCTGGGAATGATTTCTGCCTGAAACATTGCAGATCCATTCCTGCCAGTCAGAATTGATAGTCCTGAGCCAAATGGATTGATTACACTACCCCTTGTATTGGGTAGCATCCCTTCCAATCAGGGGAAGGGGCAACAATGTTTGTTTGCTTGCTTCTTTTTTTAATGAATGGGAAGTTGTGAAAAAGCTGTACCGGAAACATTTTCTAGACACTGCCTATGCCTTTTCTTCACTGTCAAGCCAGACGCTTTGCTTCAGAAGACTTCTTGCTTTTCTTTCCATTCACTTTGTATGCAGTGCACACACACGACACACACATTCACGCTCTTAAGAGTGTGACCTACACAAGAGAGTGAGAGAGCACAACCAATCCTTGTGCCTCCTTGAGGGAAGAGGCAGCCAATCAGGGAGCCCCTGCCGGTGTTTCTAAATTAAGCAACAGAACTGGAGCTAGGACAGACGTGGGCGCTGGGCTTCACAAATCAAATTTGCTTTGCAGTGATGGAGCCATGATGCAATTGAGGAGGCCAGAGCAGCCCCTCGTGAATCCATTCACATGTTTCCAGCCTCGTGTTGCAGCTTTTCAGGCCACAGGCCTCTCCGGAAACAGAGAAGAGACACTGTTTGAAAAACTTCACAGATCTATTATTAAACCTGAGCTCGTCAATGAAGTCAGATGATCTTCATTAATGTATTCAAGCTATATTCCTATCTACTGCTGGCATGACATGTGCTTGTGTGTAGGGCAGCCCTCCCCACCCCTTGCTACAGCACCAGGTTTCTTGTGGAACATAGTTCCTGGAAGAAAAGAAGAATGTAGTGAAAACCTTCTAAAACTGAAAGGTGGGAAGCCTGAATCTACCTGTGGGGTGGAGGAGTCGGGGGGGTGGGTTAGAAGATATCACCAGTATCATTTAGTGGTACATATAAGGCAGGGGTTCCCAATTTTTTTTTAATCACCACTCCTGTAGCTCCAGCTCCTCTGTTTGTTTTCCCTAACACCCAGGTTCGCCTTTGGTTACTACGTTTTCTATTCTTCCTTTTTACGCTGCCACCAGAGGATATTCTCCTCGTTACGCCCAATAATATTGAATCAATGTTGTCAATTATAACAATATTTATTTAAGGATTTGAAGGTGAAAAATATAAGGAAAATCATGGATGTTCTTGTAGTATTTATTCATTAAACATGTTTTGGATTCATTTTAACCACAGGGTTACACATTCAAACTTTATTTAATTCTTATTACTTTTACTTCTTCAGTTATCAAACACCAACATTCCAAGTCCTTGTCCTAATCTTAACTTATTATTTTATTTATTTATTTGTTTGTTTTTTATCCCGCCCATCTGGTCAAATAGACCACTCTGAGCGGCATCTCTCTTAATGCTTTCAGTCCTTCTATATCTCTCCCTTCTTCTCTCTAACTCTCTAACTGCCCTAACTTTTCATAACTGTCCACCCTAACTGATTCCAACTGTCCTCTTTTTTTTCCCCTCTCCCTTGATTCTGCCCTCTTTTCCTGTCATTGGAGCATCAGAGCTCTCAGCTGATGGACAGGAGTGACGTATGAGCTGTCTGTCACAACTCCCTTTTATAATAGCCAAGTAACTCGCAACCCCCTTGCCATATTTGCATTTTTAATAGGGTAAAGTCATCCCTTCTCAGAAAACAGACTTCTTTCTCTCCCCAAAGAGACTGTTTCTTATACATACACACTAACTTTAATATCCGGCTCTGAAAGGTCAAGAAAGAAATTATTTAACAAGGACTGTAATAAGGTGATGGGCGACTCACCTCCCCCCAAAGAAAACACTTTGTTACCCCCTTGCGGGTTCCAACCCCCAGGCTGGGAAATACTGATGTAAGGGGAGGGGAAAAAACTACAATTCCCTTTTTAAACCATCAGCAGGCACCACCAGATCTTGTTTGAAAGGGGAAATATAGCTTTTCCATTGCTGTTACATCACCAGATTTAGCACTGCAATGGCAAATGCTGTGTATGAGAGGCAGGGGGTAACAAAATAAAAAGGGTCTGCAGGCACCCTATTCTAAAGGAATGCTGATGGGAGTCATGGCCCATCGCTGTCTCTCAGTCCAACCTATTTTGCAGAGTACCTGTGAGGATGATAAGGAAAAGATATATCATTGATGCTAACCTGAGCTTCTCAGTGTAGGGGGAAATGTCATATATTGTTTGTTAGCAGCAACTTCTGTATGGCTGAGGGCTTATGCAAATAGGACATTTGTTGCTATAAAAGTGCCTGCTTTGTCAGTGATGGTTTCAGTATTTTTCTGCCATTTACAAGATTGAAGAATTGTCTTGGAAACAACAGTGACAATACTGTATGGGTGACCTTGTGAGCCGTTTGTCCCCTACTAGCCATGGTTTAATTTGTTTGTTGTTGTTTAGTCATTTAGGTGTGTCCGACTCTTTGTGACCCCATGGACCAGAGCACGCCAGGCCCTCCTGTTCTCCACTGCCTCCCGGAGTTGGCTTAAATTCATGTTGGTCGTTTCAATGATTCTGTCCAACCATCTCATCCTCTGTCGTCCCCTTCTCTTCTTGCCTTCACACTTTCCCAACATCAGAGTCTAATCAGGTTTAATTTAGACTTGTTTTATTGTACGGAGGATGGAGCGTATGGTACAGAATTGCCTCTTTGGGGAGCAGAGGGATATATTGAAGATATGGTTCCTTTTTTCCCGCCAGTTTCCTCCTCACATGTGCCTGAAATTCAAGCACTTGATTCAGCCAGCCACAAAACTTGACTGGAACTCCAGTGGAGAGAACATGCTGGCTGGCAAGAGGAACTCCATGGGAAAAAAAATATCTGCTCTGATGGTGGCAGCAGATGCTATCCTGTCAACTTGCTTTGCACCTAGTTATTTTGGCTTGTTCCTTCTCCTGGCTGCCACATGGGTCTCTATTTCTTCCCTTCTTCCCTCCTTTTGTTTTGTTTTGTTTTTCTTCAAAACCCATTTTAGTCCAGACATTAACCCCAGTAGCATCCATGAAGAACAGAATCAAACCAGAGAAAGAGGAGATAGAAATCTTCCCCCGACTGCAAACTAGGAATCAAAGTGATTCTAAGTTGAAAGATAGCAAAGAATTACTTTTTAAAAATTCTAACTGTATTGATATTATGTTCTATGCCTTGAAACTACAGCAGTAACTATTGTATTTACCTTTTAGAGTAACTGTGCCTGAGTAATTTTTGCTTTGCTCACTGTGAAGCAAACTTAAGGGGCAATCAGATGGGCATTCATCCCGCAGTTTGGTCCAGGTTGGTCCGCTCCTTTCCCCAACGATCACATGATCTTTATGCCATCACTGGCCGATGCCTACCTGCACCTTTTTGGGTCTTGTAAGGGGTTACTGTGGAGTTTTTTTGATGCAGGCAGGATTGCTCCATTTTGATTCCAGCTTGTGTGATCACTGGGATTGAACCAAGACATATGGTTTGATGGCCCTTTGCTGAAGCTGTTTAACAATCGTGAGAAATAGGAAGCTTCCTTGCCACTCACCTTCAGAGGAGAAGCCAGAGGAAGTCTTCCATTTCTTTTTAATTTTTGCAGATGCATCAGCAATGCTTTAAAAGGGCTTTTTAAAAAAGTCAAAGTATCACTGATGCACTGTGTCATTTAGTATGTAAAACTGCATGTCATCCAGCATGCAGCTTTATATGCCCCAGGAGATCTCCTGTGCTACAAGATGGAAGTTGGGTAAAAAGAGGTACAATGAGAATTGCAGTGTTTGTCTTCTAACTCCAAATGGCAGGAGAGGTTGGTCCACAGCTCCTCTGTAGTTTTGTCTTATGCCCCTTTAAAACCTTTTGGGACAGCAGCTAGCAGCAGTACCTTGCATGGCAGGGATGGACGCTAACCAGTTAACTTTGTGCCTCATTAAAAACTGCCTTCTTTTATATGTCTATGTTACAATGGAAAATTCAAGATGAAACACGGAAAGGAAGAAAGGAGGAATTGTTCTTCTTCATGATAGATTTGAGGCTCTGGGGCACAAATAGCTTAAACTGTAGTTTACTGTAGCAAAGAAGAGAAACAAGAGAATTAATCAATGTAGGACTTTGTAATAATTCTGCTAGTGGAGTCCAACAGAGTAGTCAAATGAGCTTATGATTATCAGTTAATTACTCAGGATGCTCGTGGTAAGGTAAAAGGAAAACTAACATTTATTATTCCAAGAAATCCATTGAGGATAAAATGGGCTGAAACCTAGACTTCGGAAGAGAAGCCTCCTGGAGCTGGCTCCTCTATCTGCAAGTGTGCTGAAGGTCAACATGAAGCCACTCTCAAGGCTAGGTCAACATGAAAGTCAACGTGAAGCCACTCTCAAGTCTAGGTCAATGTGAAGGTCAACATGAAGGCACTCTCAAGGCACTTCCCCCCCCTTTCAAGGATATATACCTTGAAGATATATATCCTTGAAGTGGGGGGAGTGATCTCAGGAGAAGGTGGCCTAAGGGCAACAATCTACAAGTAGTCACTTGCAAAACCCCAAAAGAGGGCAAAGTATCCTTAGAGAAATGCTATCTATCATCCCCTAGAGAAGGACCTTAAAATTTAAGTGAGCAAAAATGTGGCCTGTGGGTCACATTGAGTTCCCCCATGAGCCCACATGTGGCCGAGCATGGATTTGAAGCCAGTTTTTCTCAACCCCAGTCCAACACTACCCTTTGTACCATACTGACCAGTTTACACCACTCTACTTTATTCACAATCTCTTTTTACGTACGTAGTTCATATTACTATTTATGAGATAATTGTCATTTATGAGATAACCTACTTGAAGCTGTATGGTAATATTTGCCATTTTGCAGCATAATTATTGTGCATATTTTGATTGTTGTATATTCACTTAACCAGCGCACACACACGCACGCACGCACACTCACTCACTCACTCACTCACACTCACACACACACACCAGGACACACCACTTTAGTACAGTAGTTAAGAACACTTGTGTATGCCTGTTCTCAGCATGTTGGTGAGTCGATCCCTCTCTTGGAGAGCACCCCTGGTTAATAAGTCTGCTCCCAAAAACCAAATATCCCGAATCAGTTTTGAAAGGTAGTTTCGGGTTTTCAGTGCAGTGGTTGGCTTGAAGCAGCAGCATAGGTGTTATTGTTTGCAGAACATGCACCTGTCTGGAGATTCAGCACATGAACTAGGAGTGTTGGCATGACCTCTCCTTCCACCTGAAGTGGGAAGAGAAGGGCCACCATCACCATGTATCAACTCTGACCCTGGAACACTCCACTGAGGGAGGAAGAGAAGACAGAGGACAGGAGCACACTCTTTCCCCCTTGTGATTCCCCCGTGTCCACCTTTCCCTATCCTACCCAATAACCTTGGGCTGAAATCATTATTGACAACGCTCACTGAGGAACCACGGAGTGATGTAGATGGGCAGCAGCAGTCGAGAAGAAGAGGCTGAGGTGCAGTTGATTTAAGCAGGGGTAACGGTGGGTGGGTAACTGACGGGACCACCTCTGTTTGATTAATGGGCAAGACGGCCTTGTGGATCAGACTTCTTCAGACGAAACCATTCACATTCCTCATCAAACTGGTAGGAAGCTGTCCTATTCTGAGTGATGCTACTGGACCACAGGGTCCTTTTGTCATCTATTATACATTTTGCACTGATTGGTGGCAACTCTCCCAGGTTCTAGAAAGACATGTTGACCGGACTTACTTGGAGACAGAAAGTATTGAACCAGGCATCCTCTGCAGGCAAAACATGTGACCTACCCATGAGCCACAGGCTTTCTTCAAATTCTTCAAAACATGTAATATGTGTCGCTGAGATAGTCTGTCATTTCAGACCTCAGGGTGTTCCCTATTTAAAAACAAGCAATGTAGAAAGTTAGCAAATCTGGAAGAGTGCTAGACTAGAAGGTCTAGTCTGGCTTGCTTTCTGCATGTGAGGAGTGATTTATGCAGGGGGACATATCAATATACTATTGCAGAGTTTTGAATTTCTTTTTGAATTTCTCTAGCTGTGCAGCAGACATGCAGGGACTCGCAGAGCAGAATAGCTTCAAGTTCCCCAGATTAATCCATCCCTTTTTCTCATCAACTGGCACCTATAGTCTCAATAACTCATTCTGAAATATTGGCAAGAGAAAGAAGAAAAGGTTTCATTTACTTACAATGGAACAGATGAAACAGTAAACTGATGAACATGGCTGACTGATGTTTAGCAACAGGCCTCAGCAAACTCACTGCAGATGGGGGGAAAACAGAGCAGAGAGGCTGGGCTCTCTGAATCAGAGGCAGCAGGGAATGATTGACTACTGATGAATAGACTGACAGTCACTCCAGCCCAAAAAGATTCCTCCTAGCCATACCTACTAGAGGCAGCATGTGAGGTTGTAAAAAACCCCAATGTATACAATCCTTTCGTCTCCTTCAAGATGGTTTACTGCCAGACAGTCTCTACCATATGATTTTACTGAATGTCTTGGTCGGTTTCCAGATCTGCCTTCTTCATCTTCCAAATGCTTTGAGTCTCAGCTTTTACGATCCTGTCATCCATGCTGACAGGGTCTGATGGAAGCTGAGGTTCCCTGAGGAGCTGAGGGGAAAGATGTGCTCGATGTTGCACCTCTAGAGTTCCATCTTTATTGTCTTCCTGTTGGGTCTGCAGAAACCTAAATCTACCATGCTATTTTGAGGCAGCAAGGTAAAATTCCCTCCAAAAGTTCATGCTTATTTAGGAGCCCATCATATCCATTATGTACATTAATGTTTGAATCCAAATGGAAAGGATTTCCAAATACCTGCGGGAAATGTTTTCTGTTTCCTGTCAGTGTGCTATAAAGGTGGTGTTATTCAGACTGAATTCTGTATCCACTTGTGAGGTGCCTGTAATACTCCATTACGTACGTGGAAAACAAAAAGCACTAGGAGGTGCAGTGTAGCATGTGGAATGAATATTTGCACTGCTTAGGTAGCATGGAGGGGATGCGTGATCAGGGAGGGCCATGCACGTTTATGCACACATAGACCTCCCTTGCTATTTTCTTCCTTGATAGAGCTGTGTCTCTAAATGTACAACTAACTACGTCTTCTCAAAGAGCTATGTAATCTGGGAGGGCCAGTCACCCTTTAAGGGCAAAGCAGAATAAGGTGGTTCATCTGTTCTGTTGGTTTTTCTTTTTATCCAAGATTAGAAGGACAACAAATAATATAACAAACCATTATCGTAAAACTGCCTTCTCTTTGAGGATCTCTATATTGGGATATCCATATCGTACAATGCGATTTTTGTATAATAACAGCAGTAGCAACCTATTTTTTAAAAAAGAAGCTGAATAGCATTCAAATCTGAATCTGGAATAGATCAGCTGCACAGTCCTGCGCACAGTTATTTAAAGGTGGACCCCATTAGGTTCAACAGCACTTGCTTCCAATTAAATGCTCAGGAGCTCATTTTACACTATATTTTCTACTTGTTACATATAAATACAGAGAAGAAAGAGGAAGAGACAGATAAACAGACAGGGAGGGAGAGAATCAGTAAGGATATTTTTGTTGTTGTTGTTTAGTCGTTAAGTCATATCTGACTCTTCGTGACCCCATGGACCAGAACATGCCAGGCCCGCCTGTCTTCCACTGCCTCCTGGAGTTTGGTCAAATTCATGTTGGTCACTTCGGTGACACTGTCCAACCATCTCGTCCTCTGTTGTCCCCTTCTCCTCTTGCTTTCACACTTTCCCAACATCAGGATCTTTTCCAGGGAGTCTTCTCTTCTCCAAATGGCCAAAGCATTGGAGCCTCAGCTTCAGGATCTGTCCTTCCAGTGAGCACTCAGGCTTGATTTCCTTTAGAATGGATAGGTTTGTTCTCTTTGCAGTCCAGGGGACTCTCAAGAGTCTCCTCCAGCACCACAATTCAAAGGCATCAGTTCTTCGGCGGTCAGCTTTCTTTATGGCCCAGCTCTCACTTCCGTACATCACTACAGGAAAAAACATAGCTTTGACTTCTTAGTGATGTCTAAATGGGCACTCTACTGATATCCAATCTCCACAAAGCACAATTCTTCACAAATGGTGTATCTGGCAAGTGGAATATTCAGCCCATCTTGAGTATGAAGTGCCATAGCTTAGACATAAACTGTGAGGTCTCAGTCAGCTGTAGAGTTGCCCAAACTCAGAGATGTTGGCTGCACTCTCAAGGATTTACCCTGGTTCTCTTGGCTTCCATGCAGGGAGACAAAAAAAAATCTGAGGAAGTGGCACTGGAGAAAGACAGAGTATGATTTTTATCTGTGAGGGGTCTTTAAAGCCTGGGTGCCCATCTCTAGCCATTCCCAGAGCTCATTGGTTTAGTGCAAAGGTACCAGCATGTGTATGTTGCTCCTGCTGTGCAGCTAATCCTTGTCTACCCCACCTCTGTGATGTCACAGATGATCTTCCTTTCACTGTAGACTTTGGCCTTGAAATAAAAAGGAACGGGATCTTGCTGACTCGGCAACCCTAATGAGGAAGGGGCTTTTTATTGAGGAAGTAGGTTTTCAGCTGAAGAAAGAGATGGCAGCTCCATATTAGGTGTTCTGGGAGAAAATTCCAGGGAGAAGGAGCAGTAATATAGAATATTCATTTCCTACACTGGGAATACATTTAAAGCAGAAGCAATTTGTTCATAGAGAAGAAGTCCAAGGAGATGTGAACATGTCATAAGCCAACCAGTTATAAGAAAGCACCTTGTTCTAGGAATAACTCCCATTTATTTATGAGAACTAGGACTGTTTTCAGAACAATCCTAGTTTTGTTTTCTGTTTTTGTTTTGCTGAGTTGGTGTCATCTGTTCCGTCTCCTTCATTCCCCAGTAATGGAAATAATGCCTCAAAGTTTGTACACGAAGTTATTATGTTATAGTCCTTGAACATGTGTAGAATTTGTTTGGAAAGCTGCATGAAGATGAAGTCAATTAAAAAAGCATGCTTCAAGTAGGAAGACACCCAGCTGTGCTGGACATTTGAAATATATTGTAATTTGTGACAAAATATTTGAGTGTGACTGTAGTGTGTGGGCATTAGAGAAAATGAGCAATTCATTCACTCATTCAGCTTGTATAACATCCTATACTGCACAGACGCTCTGAGAGGTTCACAGCATATTAAAATCACTTATAATTAATGAAACAAAATACCTTACATTATCTTCCAACTTCCTGCCTCATCATGTTGGATTCCTTCTTGGTGGGCCTAACTGCATAGCAGGGAAAAGGGAGGTTTTTGAAAATACACGTTAAAGAAATGGAGTATGCAAACATACCTATAATAGAGATCCTAAGAAATACAGCATATTTCTGATACACCTGGATTCTTGCTTCATTTTTATCCTTGGGGGCTCTCAAGTACCTCAGTTCGGTCACCTTCAAGCAGTGTTTAACTTTAGGGGCCAGAAGGCCACAACAAGGGCTAAGGTGACCCAAGCTGTTCGAAAGAGATCAAGCCACAGATACCCAGTGTGGATAGAGTGATGGACTAGACTCTGGTCACCAGGATTCGAATCCACGCTCAGCCGTGGAAACTCACTGGGGGAGGGGGTGCAGTTGGTAAATCACACCTTAAATATCTCACTTACTTTGAAAGCCCTGTTAGGGTCACTGTAAGGCAGTTCTGCATCTGACAGGGTGTAACGAGAACACGAAGTCACAGAACTGGTGTTTTCCTTCCCCATGTTGACTTTACAGGCAGATTTGTGCTCTGTAATTAGTTCTGTGATATTTTCTAGCATAAAGAGAGTGGAAAATAAAAATCTATCAAATTTTCTATTGATGAAACGACTTCCTTCCTATCTGTCGGGGAATCGCTTCCTGCTGTTCCCGCTTACAGAACACAATAGAGAAGTCCAGAATTTTAGCGACGCCCGTGGTTAGGCAATAACTTGTCTGCTTAGAAGCAAAAGGTAGCAACGAGCCATTCATGTTCAAACCCAGGTCTTAATTTGTGCAGGAAGTGATGGGATGTGCTTGTGCGTGGCTTTGTTAAGTTTGTAAACATTTAAAAATTACTTTGCCAATGCTTATGTAGTCCATCCTTTCATATGGCAGATTATAGAAGGGCTCAGCGGCGTCTAGTCATGTCCGACTCTTTGTGACCCCATGGACCACAGCATGCCAGGCCCTCCTATCTTCCACTGCCTCCCAGAGTTGGGTGAAATTCATGTTGGTTGCTTTGATGATATTGTTCAACCATCTCATCCTCAGTCGTCCCTTCTCCTCCTGCCTTCACACTTTCCCAACATCAAGGACTTTTCCAGGGAGTCTTCTCTTCTCATGAGATGGCCAAAGTACTGGAGCCTGAGCTTCAGGATCTGCCTTTCCAGTGAGCACTCAGGGTTGATTTCCTTCAAAATGGATAGGTTTGTTCTCCTTGCAGTCCAGGGGACTATCAAGAGCCTCCTCCAGCACCACAATTCAAAGGCATCAATTCTTCGGCGATCAGCTTTCTTTATGGTCCAGCTCTCACTTCCATACATCACGACAGGAAAAACCATAGCTTTGACTATTCGGACTTTTGTTGGCAAGGTGATGTCTCTGCTTTTTAAGATGCTGCCAAGGTTTGTCATCGCTTTCCTCCCAAGAAGCAGGTGTCTTTTAATTTCAGGGCTGCTTGACATAGTAGCTCATAGAAGGGCTTAGTATAGGCATCCTTCAGTCTCGAGAGACTATGGTAACATGCTCTGAATTGAGGAGTGTCCTCTCCAGAGCATGAAGCCTGGGTAAAGTAGTATGGAGGATAAGCTGTTACCCAAGCAGCAGATCCCCCCTCTCCACATTGCTGAAATGGTCCAATGGAAAGGCAAGAGCCAATACAACTGGTTCCAGCAACGTCGCAGGAGTTGGCAGAACGACACGAGCTGCCTTCGGGACTCCAGCTCCAGATTTTGCCTCTAGGTTAACTCCTGAAGCCATAGAAGGCTATGTTGAAACAAAATTGCTGGATAGCTCAGTGAATTAGGTGGTTGGGAGTCTGATTTCCCACTGTGTCTCCTTTGAGTAGAGCCAGCCTGTGTAGCCTTGGGCAAACTGCATAGTCTCGGGGCACCTGCAGAAGAAAGGAATGGTAAATGATTTCTGGGTGTTTTCCACCTGGAAACCCCTGAAAAGGGTCACAGTGAGTCAGAACTGACTTGCTGGCACATGATTATTATTTATTATGTTGAGACAAAATGGCTTACAAACAATCCTATTGCAATATTGGCCACTCTTAATATTGCAGGTTAGCATTACAGCTTAAGCTAATTTGGATTTCCAGCCAAAACTCCATGCATATAAAATGCCTTTCATGTGACTGCAAAGGTCCATCAACCCAGCTTTTGTCCTTTTCCGGGCACAAGTTCAACATACATTCTGTACTTTTAAATGCTTTAGGAAAAGAAAATTTTAAACAAAGAACGTTTGCGCTTAAAGTAGATTTGTGTTTGTGTTTATCTATGAAGATCGCTTGCTCGTATAATAAGAGTACCCAGTTCTGCATTAATTTTATTGATATTCCACATCCACCACCCCATGTGACATAAGGCTTGTCTTACTTAATTAAGTGTTTTGAGGGTTTTGTGGCAACTTTCCATGCTTTTGTGTTCCTCTTATGAATATCACTCCTTTCTGGTCCCGCTTTGATCTAGAGAGTGGAATTTAGCACAATGGTGCTTTCCACTGAATGTCATGTTCTCAAATCACAGCCTCTAGGTCAGAAGCTTTCAATTAGGGTTTCAATTGGAACACACACACACACACAAAGGGTGTGTAAGAAAAACTTCTGCAGGGAAGGAGCTTTCCAAAATATTTGGAAAAGAAATTTTAAGGTTTTCTAAAGAACATGTTTTCAGAGAAGTGTCTTTTAAAATGGAATTTTAATGCTGTTAAAAGCCTGTACACCTTTGCAACCAAACAGGAAAAGGGAGGAAATTTCAGTCCATCTGGAAGAACCCCTTGTGGCTGCCTTTTATTTAGCAGAATTGGGCAGTACTACAGTGCTAAATCCTCTATTTCTCCACAATAAAATCTTTGCTTTCCCCATTGGGTCCAATGAACATATGTCAAAGAGTGTAAAAACAGGGAAACATCTGGAAGAAACCTGCCAGTTGGCTACCCTGTGCATGTTTTGGAAGGGGCTGGGGGGTTCCACAAGGAAACACACACACACACACACACACACAAACACACACACACACATCACTTTGGAAAATGTGAAAAAAATTGAACAGATTATGAAATGGAACAGTCCTACTGATGCAGTGTGCATACTGTTAAGTGCATAAGATTAGTTTTTTGTTAGATTAGGTTAAGTGCACTTCTGGTTGATAGTCAGACTGGCCAGCACGATAGCAGCTCACATCTAGGAGTTCTCTAGCAATTTCTCTGTAAGGGTGTTACTATGCAGGAATTTGTCCCTCTGTTTGGTCTGCTCTGGGGATGGGCTGATTATCTCCTTTTCTTGGCAACCAAGCCACATAAATGCCAGCCAAACCACCCTTTCCCCACAGCCTTCCTAGCCACACCTGTTCCCCCCCCCCCGGGAAGTAGCTACTCTTTTAAAGTAAGGGTAATATTTTGATTCGGTTCCAACATGTGCAATTGCTGGGAGCGAACCAAAGTGGAGGGCTCGCTTTCAATTTCCCATCCACTTCCAATTTCTCAATATCATTAAGTAGCTCAAACAGACAGCTTAGCCACTTGACAATATTGGGAAATTGGATGGGGAGACGGAGCAAAGGTTATTATTTTCTGAAGCCCAGTTAGGGCAGTGCTAATGTGCTATACTTTTTAGAATTAAAAAAAGACACACCTGAAAGCTTCCTTCTAGGAGGAGAGACAGGAGAGAGCAAGGTTTTTTTCTTTAAAAAATCTTCATTTCTTTCCCTTTCTAGGGAGGTGCATCAAATAAGGTCACTTGAGCTATGTATGCCATGGGGATGAGAGGATAGCACCAGATGGCATACCACACCTCTATGCAACTTTAAGTGACCCTATTTAGCCCACTCCAATTTGGCTGTCTACCTAAGCCCTATGTTTGATTGTGATAAAAGACAAAGATGGCATACGATGCCACTACAAATAATTTGCCATTCTATTTTCCCCACACACATACACTGAAATTCCTTTGCCTAAATTAAGAGTGATGAGAGCCTACATTCTGGCTCCCTGAAGGAAACCAGCTCAATTCCACTTCCTCTTTTTCTATAATCCAAAAACTTGCCATTACAGTTCCTTCCTTAGGCAGTTTTTTTCTTGGGGGGGAGGGGCTGAGCAAAGACGCCTTTGTTGGTCCTGCTTCTCAGGTGTGCTCCATTTCCATCTGTGGTGACACTGAACCCAGCAGATGTTGACAGCTGGATCTAACTATCCTGTTAAATTTCTCACACTACCTCAAAGCAACGTTCTCTCAAGATCCTTATGGGAAATGAGAAGTGCAGCTAGAGCTTGCACCTTAGTACAGCCAGGAAAAATAAATGTGGCTGAAGGTGTTGCTTTAGGGAAAGCGGTAGATGTGAGCCTTACCAACTGCCTCAGGGCGCAGAGTGCTTCTTGGTCTACATGGAAGATGGTGCTTTCAATCATAGGTGTACAGAATTCTCTTTTGGGGCTAATTAATAATATATGCTATCAAGTTGATGCCAACTTATGGTGACTCTTCTCAGGGTTTCTTCAGAAGTGGCCTATTATTAGCTTCTTGGGTTGCCCTGAGATTTTGTGACTTCTCCAAAACTATGCAGGTTGGCTCTTGTCCTGGGAAGCTCCGCCCATCTCAGTGAGAACTCCTAGAATTCCCCAGGTAGCATGGCAGCCACAGGTATTCTGGAATTTGTAATATAGAGACAAAAATGGGCTTGCCTTTGCTTGAAATCCCCAAGAAAATATCATTTCCCATGGAGACAATGTGTTATTGGGATGAGCAACGTATTCTGCAGACAGAAAAAAATGGAGTCTGCTACCTATAGTTAAGTTAATCAAGAGTGAGCAAGCAAATAAGCCAGTGAGAGGTGATAGACAAGAAAGAAGGGCATGGAAGTAAGTAAAAACAGGCTTGAGAGGGTAGGAGAGGAAGTAACAGACAATCCTGGGAAGACAGGTGACCTTACTATCTGGACTATCTTTATTGCTACCCGCTGGCACATAGTCACATGTACGTTCTTCCTCCACTTCCAAGAATGGGGATGTCAGGGGAAAGAGGGAGATATGTGACATAGTGGAACTCTGGAAGCACCTTGGACCTCTTGTTATTGATCCCATCATGTCCGTCAGCAGATCCAAAGCTTTGTAGGAGTGTCTGCCTCCACCTAATCTCTTCTTGTTGAGCAACTATTACAAAGTAGCCTGAAGGGTGTAGTACTCCAGTCTCAAGTAAGGAAAATCAGATCTAGGTACGACTAATCCTAGAATTGTGTTCTCAAAGGCTTTGATGGCCGGGATCTGATGGTTGTTGTGGGTTTTTCGGGCTCTTTGGCCGTGTTCTGAAGGTTGTTCTTCCTGACGTTTCGCCAGTCTCTGTGGTTGGCATCTTCAGAGGACTGGAGTAGGAACTCTGTCCATGCTCTGTTGCTGTTTGTTGGATAGTTGAGTATTTATAGCTGTGGAAACAGCTTTTGTCCTTTTGTTTTGTTCCCACAGCTATAAATACTCAACTATCCAACAAACGCCAACAGAGCATGGACAGAGTTCCTACTCCAGTCCTCTGAAGATGCCAGCCACAGAGACTGGTGAAACGTCAGGAAGAACAACCTTCAGAATATAGCCAAAGATCCCAAAAAACCCACAACAACCATCAATCCTGGAATTCTCACCATTTGGAGACATGGTTGGGACAGGCAACAGAGTTGGGTTTCCTTGCCATCATCATGACATGTGTTGTAGCAGACTTGAATTTAAGCAGGTGTGTTGTTTGGCCACCTTGGGAGATGAAGTGTCACATAGAATACTATATCCTTCCACATACTGTTTCTTTATGAGCTAGTCATAAATACAAGGATATATATGAGCCTTTCAATCAAAATAAGACAGTTTGACAGTTCTGAATTGAGAGCTAGCCCTGTTATTAGGCAAAATGAGGCAGCTGCTGAAGGATCAAACTAGACAATACAGCTAATGAACCAGAGTTCCTTTAAGGGATAAAAGACATCTCTTTATCCTAGTGTCAGCTCCCCTCACCTCTGCATGTTAGAAACTAGCTTTCTTTTGCATTGTGGTGGTTCACTGAGAGGTAAACACAGACTTCATTTGCAAGTCTGATTGTTCAGGCACAGAGCTTTGAAAACTTTGCATGAAAGGAGGAAAAACATTGTTAAGCTATGAGCTATTTAGTTTACTTGTTTGTTTAAACTTGTACCCCACCCATTTAGTGGATAAGCCACTACTTTGGGCAGCTTCCAAGAAATAAAAATATACTGTACAACGTTTTTTAAAAAATGATCATATAAAACCAAAAACCCGAGTTAGAAATATACATTTCCCTTCACAGGTCATCTGACTCCCAAGGCAGGAAATGATGAGTGTTAAGAGAGCACTGCATATTATTACCTATTTAAGTTATTACGACTATATTCTTATTGGCAGGAATCAGGACTTTTTGCTTCACGCATCAAGATAACTTGGCCATCCCAGTATACTATGCACCTTGATTTGGGTGGACACAGAGCAGTAGTCGTTGTTCTTCCTCAGGCTGCAAAATGTTATGTGACATGTGAATATGAGACTATTTTAGCTGCAGACTCAAATCTTGTCACAATGTTTATATAACTCATTTCCACCTCCCTCTAGCTGGAGAAACCTAGGATTTATATTATAAGACCAATTTCTACCAGACTGCCACCACCCACCTGCTAGGAATAAAGCCCCATTGAATTATCCATGTAAATATGTGACATGCTTGAACGTGGTGGGACTTCACCTTCTGGCTAAACCTGCTTTGAACAGGCTATGAGCCTGTAATCTAGAACTGAAGTGGCTGTGTATGTGTGTGTTAGTCCATCCCTAAAACCTTTCATTCAAACCATGTTACTACAGCCACTGTGTGTTTCTGGTGATGAAATTAATGGGTTGGGACAAAGAAGGCAGGTGGAATGTGTTGTAGGAGAATAGCTGGCTAGCTTGGGAACGGTTATACAAGTTTTCAACTTGTAGACCATCTAGAGGAAGAGTGTGTACTCTAATGGGGTGATAGACACACCAACCAACCCCAACCAACCAACCAACCAACCAACCAAGAAAATAAAATAATCAAACCTATTCTTTCTTCTTTGAAAAAGATGTGACACCCATTCTTATTTATTAAACAAAAGTGTTGGGAATCCACATTTATGGACTCAGCATAGTCCCTTGACATTTTATGAGTCTAGTGCCAAACTAGATGTGGTATGACTCCATATGAGGCTATGAGTTTTAACAGAGGAAGGTAACCATTTAATCCTCCCCCATCCCAACTGATGGATGGTTGGTTGACTTGCATTCAAAATCAGCCCTCCCGCACTTTCCAAGCTATGGGAGAAAATATGTGAGTACCTACATCTTTTCTCTTGATGCTAGAGAAGAAGTGATGGAGGTCAGAAAATGAAAGAAAGGTATTAAGCAGTCTATCTCCCTACTGTTCTTCCACACATAGCCTCAAAGGCTGCTTTTTGACTTAAAATCACAATGGATAAAAGATATACAAAACTGCTTGTCTCACGTAATTTAAGTCTAACAGGACACCCTGGATGACCAAACTTTCTGATTGTTTTGAAAGTGAAAAAGAACAAAACATTTTCAGCTGTTGGGTATGTTTCTAAATAAACGGAGGGTACTTATCGCCTTGGACATAACTTTGTTCAATCCATCCTTGTTGAAGTCAAGTCCTAGAATAGACTCTGGTACATAAACAGAAGCTGATGTTTATGGATGTTGCCGAGATATAAATAGACTTCAGATGGCAAAGCGAATGGTATGAAAACTTAAAAATGAAAGAAGAAACTCAGAAGCTGCCCCAAGTATGACATGGGGTTGTACAGTATATGCTGTGTTGGAAACATCTCTTCTTTAAATATATTTCCTGGTAATGAAAGTAAATTATGAACGTTTGCCATTCATGTAGCAAGTTAGGACAGTTCAGTTAAATAGATTTGACAGGATGACTCCGTCGTGCTGGGGAGAGTGTTCTATTGCAATGAACGCTCACTATTCAGCGTTAAAACCAACAGGTCTTGTGATGCCTTGAGGACTAGCAACTTTTATTTGGCACAAGCTTTGTGGGATAGAAGCCTACTTCAGCATTTGTAACTTCTGATATCATAATTTGGGTACCTCATGAGAAGACAGGACTTACTGAAAAAGATTGTAATCCTGGGGAAAGCTGGAGGCAGCGGGGGGGGGGGGGGATGGACCAAAATGAAATAGATTGACTCAATAAATAAAGCCATATGCTTGAGTTTGCCAGATCTGGTTCAGGCTGTTATGATATGGCCTCTTAGAGGTAACTCATTACTGGGGTCAGCAGAAGTTAGAAGCCACCTGATAGTAATCATCATCATGTGCCACCAAGCCAATTCTGACTTATGGCAACTGTTTTTAAGGTTTTCCAGGTAGAAAATACACAGAAGTGGTTTGCCATTCTGTTTTTTTGGGGGTAGGGGGACTCTTGAGATTGTGCCTAAGGCCACAAAGGCAGGCACATCTCCCAGGAGGCACAATGGGGAATTGAACTCCCAGCCTTTGATGCTACAGCTAGATCTCTAAACCACTGAGCTGTCCCGCCTGCTCATTTGAGGATACATAACAAAAAAAAATTGAAGTGTTTGAAATGTGATGCTGGAGGATAGCTCTGCGGACATCCTGGGCTGCCAGAAAGTTGAACAAGCAGGTCCTAGGTCCAATTAAGCCTGATCTCTCTCTCTAGAGGGGGAAAAATGTTGAAAATAAGCCTGTCCTACTTTGGGCACATGATAAGAAGGCAGGATTGTCGGGAAAAGACAATAATGCTGGAAAAGGTGGAAGGCAGCAGGAAAAGTGGAAGACCAAATATGAGAAGGACTGATTCTCTAAAGGAAACCACAGGCTTGAGTTTACAAGAGCTAGCAGTTGAGGACAGGACATTTTAGAGATTGTTCATTTATAGGGTCCCCATAACTCAGAGGTGATGGTACATAACAAAAACAGATGCCTTTAAGGGAGGATAAGATATTCATTGAGGATAAGGCTGTCAGTGGCTACTAGTCAGAATAGCTACATATTGCTTTCAATAGGTGAGGCAGTATGTTTTTCAGTACCTATTGCTGGAGAACATAAGTTGTGATATTCATGGGTATCTCACAACTAGAACTGAGCTCCTAGCTGCCCATCAGCAGCTGGTTGGCCATCATGGGAAAGAGGATGCTGGACAAGATAGCTCTTTGGACCTTGTCCAGCTGAGACCATCAATTCTTATATCTTACTTCCATTCTTACCTTTGCCTCCATTTCCTCCCTTGCTTCTGCTCTTTCTGCTCTGCTGAATTTCAGATTGTAAGATCATTGTAAGACCTTATTCCTTGTATTCCATACAGAAGGGTTGGGCAAGATGTCAAGGGCCTGGGTCAATTTTCCATCACTGGCCAGATATTACCCTAGCAGCACCAGTCCTTGCCATTAAAGTGAAAGTAACTAGAAGGTCATGGCCTTTTTAAAAAAAGCTACCCCCAGTATTTGGTAAGAGGGACATGCCTTGACTCATAGGAGAGAAGTCTCATTTTTGCAAAAGCAAAAGGGCAAAATGAAACAATAAAAACAGCAATCAAACAACAATGGGAGGCGATGTGGGAATCAATGGCACACAGCAGTCTGGGGGGGGGGGGGGAGAGAGTCACAAGCTACATGATTCCTGCCCCTGCACTGAAATATCAAGCTAATAGTGCTAAAGGATGACACTGGATAAAGATTATACAGTAGTTATAATAAATAAGAGTGTCTGGAGACTGACTGGTCCAAAATCTAGTGATTAGTGCCAGTTGGAAGGATAACACCAATTATTGGAGAACTATACTAATTACCAGTTCTTTTCCAAACTCAATTCAAACAGTTGCTATTGATATTTAAAGTCTTGCATCACTTGGGAATAGGGCTCTTAAATGTTATTGTATTTTTATTTTCAAGAAAATCCTGCTTAATGCTTCCCCATCTTTAGAAATTTGGTCAGTAGATGCAGTGTTTTCTCAAGTAAGGCTTAGAAACAACTTCTTCTTCTAGTTCTTGCATTAAAACAACTCCCATTATGCCTATAGGGAGCATGGCTCGCAGCTTTTGGGATCTGGGCTACAGCGATCCCCAAAATTAATTTTTCCAATCTCTGTTCTCAGGCTGGTCTGCAAGAAAATTGCCAAAACTATGGAGAAAGATTACAGTAAAACTAGGGAGATGCTTTGCTACTTTAATAGATGGCCATATTCAATGATGCCATCCATGGCCTGCCATCCCATTCTACTACCCTGTTCTGCCCCATGTGTTGCAGATCCGGTATGGATTATGGCCCTATAATTCCTTGCCATTAAAAAGTGGGATTTACTTATTCTACCTGTCACTTGACTTCAAGCATGTAGAGTGAAGCCCTTCCTTTTGACCTGATGAGTTTGTGGCTTATTTCAAGCCCTAAGGTCCCTCTTCCTTCCTCTCTAGTTAAAATACAACAGTCAATTAAAACACACACACGCACACCACACAACAGGTTTAAACAAAAATTAAAAAAATTAATGAGGCTATAACATGTTAAGCACTAAGCAAATTTCCTTGGAGAAGGTTTCACAAATCTGTGTGTCAACACTGACACTTATTCTTTGTTGGGAAAAGACCTCTGAAGATTACAGGAGGACCCCCTCATATCTGCGGGATCAATATCTGCCGATTCTCTTATCCATGGTCTGAAAGTACTAAAAATAATAAAAGACAAATCCTAGAAATATATACTGTATTTCTAAAGCTGAAGTTACCAGAATTGGCCACCAAAGCGAGGCAGAGACAATGTGTTTGTAGAGTGTTTGCTAACTGTTAAAATAAGATTCTCTGTAACCCATTTTTCAGCATCCACCGGGGCGCTAGGAACCAATCCTCCGCAGATATGGGGGTCCTATTGTATTTCAAATCAAGAAAAGTAGAAAGGCTAAATTTGTATCCCCAGCATCTCCAGGTGGGCAAGGAAAATAATAAATAGCTTTTTTTTGTGATTTATTTTTTATTTTTTGGTCCTATTATAAATCTGAGTGAAACATTGCTGGTTTGTTTTTGTTTACTCAAAGGAAAACAATAGTGACTGAAACCTTGGAAAACCACTGGCAGTCCACGTTGAAATACTGGGTTAGCTGATCAATGCGGACCAGGCATTTCGTTTTCCTATGACCCACCAAAGAACAAACTCCTCAACTGACACAACTTGGTGGGAAATGGAAGAGGGCAGAAGAGCTGCGATTCAATAAAGAGGATGTTATGACGGGGGAAATGACCGCTGCAAGATGCATTCCTAGGAGAGCAGTTCTACCGTGTAAGTCAAAGTGAAAAATGAGGAGTTCACTGGGGTTCAGATCAAGGAATACACTATTGTAGGAACTTGAATCCCTCTCCTGCCTGGAGCAATTCACAAGCTCTCTTCTTTCCTTATGCAGTTGCCTCTCCCCTTTTTGTTATCCATTGAGAGTGAAGTTTTCCAGGCATTTATCTGTCCAAGTAATAAGATGCACTAGGTACCAATGAAATACTGTAATGGTAATTTTACGCAGGTTCCCTCTACAGGTAAGAGGAGGTGAAGCTCGGCTGGCAGGAGAGAGCGAGCGAGAGAGAGAGCCAATGCAGGTCCTCCATTGAGACCCAGCGGGGAACAGGCGGGACCAGGAGTCTGAAGTCCCGGGTTCGAATCCCTCCTCCGCCACGGGCGATGACTAGGCGGGTGGCAGCGGCAAGCCACGCCTCCGCTCGCATCCTGGAGTCAACATAGGCGCGAAGCGACCGGCGGCCGCCTAGCAAGCGCCCTTCTCTCTCTCCGGCAGGAAGCGCTCAGCGGCGCCGAGGGCTGGCGTTCCGAGGCCCGCAGAGCCCGTCGCCGCCTCCCGGCCACCAGTAGCGTCCCCCGCTCGGCCTCCGGAGGCCGCTCCGCTTCTCGCTCGCCCCTTTCGCCTCGCTCGGCCAGCTGCCTCCGGGTGGAGAAGGCGACGCCGGCGGCTCCTCTCCAGCCTCTCGCGGCGAAAGCCGCCGCCGCCGCCCGGCCCCACCTGCGCACCGCCCCGGGCAGCCGAGCCCGAACGCCGGCCGGGAGAAGCAGAGGCGGCCGCTGACGGCGAGGAGAAGAGCCGGGGCGGGCTTCCCCTTTGGGGCGCCTTTTGCGCCGCCGGCGCCGCCGCCTCCCTGAAGCGCTCGCCGACCGGGCAAGGCTGGGCATTTCTGGGCTTTGAGAGCCCGGGCTCGAGAGCCTTCGCCGGATGGTTCCTCTCGCCTCTGGTTCGCGCCCTCGACAGCTGGGAGGAGGAGGAGGAGGAGGAGGAGGAGGAGGAAGAAAAGGAGGAGAAGCCCAGGGCTTCGTTTCCGACTCGGGCGAGGAATTTGGCTGCAAGGTCACCGCTCCTTTCGCCCGCGTTGCTGCTGCTGCTGCTGAGAGGTGAGGGGAACCTGGGGGGGGGGGGGAACGGACTGTTTGCAAACGGCTGGAAAGGTATCGGGTGTGTGTGTGTCTGTGTGTGTCCGTCCGTCCTGCAGCTGCAAGCAAAGGGCCTCGCGCCTCTCTTGGGCGCAAAAGCGCCAGCCTGGGCTTGCCTGCTGTGCGAATCCGGGGGTGCGCTCATACCCCTTGGCTTGCTGGCGCGTGGATCCCTGGCGCGCTCCGACTTACTTCCGAGGAAGCGCGCCTGGGATCGCGCGGCGCGCTGCCCTTTCCGAGACCTGCTCTTTAGGGTCTTAAAACTCCATATGGCTTGCAACCGAAGCACCTCCGGGTTGGGACATGCTACACTTTTATTATTATCATTATTACTATTTTTTAAAAAAAGAAGTGTCCCTTCAGCAGTTTCCAAAAACCTTGGGTTACAAAAGGAGAGGGGCTCACTTGCGCGGTGGAGAGGAACTTTACAGACAAGTTTAATTATTGTTGGGTTGATTGTATTTCTCCACAGGGTTAAACCTGTTTTAAATCTAATAGGGAGAGATATAAGGGCAAAGACACGTGTGTTCATGCGTGAGGATGGAGGGGCATGTATATTTATCATGGGGAGTACCTCCTTCTCCCTTTCCCGTTTATAAGATCTTCAATAATGCAAAGCCCTGACTCAAGAGAATTATGGATCATTATTAATTTACTGTACTGTTATTGATACTAGTTCTACTTGCCTTCTTCCCAGAGCTGTGATTCCGGGGTGGGGATGGGGGTATTATTATTATTGCACCCCCTCAAAGGACGTGAAAGACACACTTGCAGTGCTCTCTGGTCATGTACCCCAGCGAAGACAAAATCAAATGGGTTGGGTTGAGGCCCAGATGCGTGACATGGGTGCAGACCGTTTATGAGCTGCTTGGAAGGCCAGGGGAACTTGCTTGGAAAATAAAGTGCAGGGAGAGAACTTTTCCCAGACGCAAGGTCAGGGCACGAAGCCAGCCGCTTCTTTAGGCTGCAGTTCTACAAACACAGACAAGAATCCTTCCAGAGATACGAACTCCTGTTAGAACCGCTACTGTTTAGGGCATCAGGAGAAGTAAATCGAGGCCCGTATTGTATTAGGAGATCTTGCAAAGAGATTCCACCACCCCTGTTCTGCTGTGCCCATTCATAAGTATTTCATGTGTGTGGGCACGAAAACAGAAATTTCAACTCACAAGCATGTGCTCCCAGAGGAGGGGGTAGAGTTGTGTCTTTGTGAGCCGGGTCTTACCATAGGTCTATATTTAGTCTGGGGAACAACCCCTCCCATTTCCTCATTTTTGTCATGTCTTCTGAAAAATGGCAATAAAACTCACCCAAAAGAGAAGATCCGAGCAGTTGTCCCCTCTACTCGCCACAACATTACTTTAATTGAGGACCCTGAAGCAGAAGAAAACGTTTGGCTCAGAACCTGAGAAAGGGAAGTTAATTGGGTGCAAAGTTTTTTCTTTGTTATCTCTAAATAAACAGTTTCCCCCCCCTGTTTCCAAGGGTGGCTTGTCTGTAGACAAACCGAAGCGATGCAGAGCAATAAATGTGTTCTGGAAAGTCAATAAACAGTTGATTTATTGACATGATTGTATTCATTAGAGGGAACTGTCCCCAAAATTCCGTCTTCCAGGGTTGAAAGCAAAGATAAAAGAGGAGAGAGAACTCCAAACTAATACATGAGAGTGAGGATCCTATATCAAGAACAATATCCATGTATTATCATTGTTGATCGTCTGTGTGGTTAAACGTGCTATCTGATTAAAAATGTCTGCCCACAACCCAGTAGATTCTCCTGCAGATGTTTCATTGAAGACAATAATGAGAGCTGCTAAGATTGCTGGGCAAGAGAAGTTCTCATTGGATTATACCCTTCTGTCATTTTGCTGCAGTGTATTTGGGTTTGTTGCTGCATGTGTGCCTGTCTGTACGTGTGTGTTTTTGCCATCCAGTAGAGAAGAGTCATTGCCATGGCAACACCACTGTCACAGCCTAGAAATTCTTCCCGAGTACAGGTGATGGGAAAACAAGGCCAGAGGAAGATCTAAACAAAAATGTGATCTTGGGGCTTCCTTTTGATAATTTTCACACATGAAATGTATTATACTGGCAGGTTCAGCCGTTGGCTGCAGAGGAGGAGGTGAGGATAGGAAAAGACGGGTCTGAATGCAATGTCACTGTCTCTTGGCACTTTTTGGTGTCGAAAATATCTTCTACTATCTTCTAGTCTGTGTCAGGTCTGGACAAGCCTGTTAGGCCTTTAGAACAAGACCACACAGAAGTGGGTTTCAGAAGTCATGGAAAAACAGAAGCAAAGCCGTAAGGGTGTGGGTTGCTCTCTGGTCTGTGTATGGGAGGCTTGACTTTCTGCTCAGCTATGAACCAAGCCTGATTGACGTTGCTGTTCTGCTTGTCATGCTCACTGACCTCACAGGGTTGCTAGGAGAATAAACAGATTCCTTCCCCCCCCCAACTTTCTTTGGCCAAAAGAAAGGTGAGGTAAAAGAAACTCTGTTCTACTAGATTAAGTGCTGTCCATTTAGCCTCCATAGAAGTGGTGCTCCAGTATCTCAGTTAAGGCATCTTTTCTTCTGCTTCAGACCATCAACAACCTATGACCTTTATATACTAGAGATGGCTGGGGTTGTGACCTTCTTGACAAAGCATGTACCGTATTTTTCTGTGTATAAGACCCCCCCATGTATAAGACGCCCCCCTCCCCACTTTTCTAACCCAAAATTATACTGTTGTTATACTGTTATTATATTATACTGTTTTGTTTTATTTTGTAAGCTGCCCCGAGTAGACATGGTCTAGAGGGGCGGGGTAAAAATCAAATAAATAAATAAATAAATAAATAAATAAATAAATAAATAAATAAATAAATAAATAAATAAATCAATAAAATTAAGAAATCTAAGTGGGGCTTAGCAAGTGTAGGGGGAAAGAGATCAAAGCGCTGCAGGATCGCTTTGCTCCCTGCTTTTCCCGCCACTTGTTTTTTTCTCTCCTCGGCTTACTTCCGTGTATAAGACAACCCTCAATTTTTAGTCTAAAGATTTTAGACAAAAGTATAGTCTTATACATGGAAAAATACGGTATGTGCTCTGCCACTGAACTATGGTGCTTCCCTGAAGGATAGTTTAAAAAGTGAGAGCCAGCACATCACAGTGGTTAGAGTATTGGATAAGAACTCAGGCAATCTCGGTTCAAATCCCCACTTGGCCATGGAACTCACTGGACAGTCTTGGACCACCCAATCTCGCTTAGCAGGATCCTACCTCTCAGGGCTGCAAGGAAGATGAAATGAGACAGAAAACAACATCATACTTTGCCTTGAGCTCCATGAAGAAGCGTGATGATCTTGATGATGGTGGTGATCAGAACGCTCCTGGGGTTGAGTCAGTCATTTCCTCAAAACTTCTGCCACGGCATAGTTCTAAGGGCAACCTATCAGGAAGATTTTGTGCACAAAGCTGGGTGAACAGGAATGCATCGGGAAGGGACAAAACATACTGTTTGAAACCTAGATTTTTATTGCTAGCTGCCTTGAACACCTCTTTATTGTTAGCTGCCGAATTACTGGGAGGAATATTATTATTATTAGTTTTATTTATATGCCGCATTTCTCCCAACAAGGGACCCAAAGTGGCTCACATTAAAATGTATTATTTATTTATTTATTTATTTATTTATTTATTTATTTATTTATATCCCGCCTATCTAGTCCCTCAGGACCACTCTAGGCGGCTTACAACAGATATATAATAATATAATTAAAACAATTTTAAATGAGGGAAGAAACATTAGACAGGATGGGGGAAACACTAGGAGAGAAGAAAAGGGAAGATCAGGAATTAGCTGAGGGGAAGGCCTGCCGAAACATCAGTGTTTTTAGTTGATTTTTGAAAGTACCCAGCGAGGGAGCCGCGCGAATGTCAGGGGGAAGGTTATTCCAGAGGCGAGGAGCCACCGCCGAGAAGGCCTGATTTCTTGTCTTTTCTTCCCGGGCCTCCCTCGGCGTTAGGCTCCTCAGCCTCACCCTGACTCGTGCGAGTGACACGGTAGAACTTGGTGGAAGTAAGCGTTCCGCCAAGTATCGAGGCCCTAAGCCGTTTAGGGCTTTATACGTGAGCATCAACACAATTTAAAAAGAAAATAAGTTAAATATTAAAAGGTAAATTAAACAATATATAATTTAAAAACAAATCAAAAGATTAAAGCATTAAAACATGGAAAAGATTAAAATTATCTGATGAAACAGGGTTCAGGGATTCAGTTGTAATTGTTAAAAGAAGAAATGGGTCTTTAGCTTTTTTCGAAATGATAAAAGGGAAGGAGCCATCCTGATCTCTCAAGGGAGAGCGTCCCGTAGCCTGGGAGCTGCCACCGAGAAGGCCCTGTCCCGTGTCCCCATCAGCTGTTCTTGTGCTGGCAGTGGGACCGAGAGGAGGGCCTCCTCTGCTGATCTTAATCGTTTGAGAAGGCGCATATAGGGAGATAACAGTCCTTCAGGTAGCTTGGACCCCAGCTGTATATGGCTTTATAGGTAACGACCAGCAATTTGAATTGGGCTCGGAAACGAACTGGTAGCCAGTGCAGTTCTTGTAACCGGTGCGTTATATGCTCCCTGTAGCTGGCCCTGTGATGTATAAACTGAAAATAAATAAGGATTCTGGGGACAAGAATGATTTGTGAACGTAAGTAGTGGGTTTTTCTTGACCCCCTTTTTCTCCAAACGGTGACATAGCTCTCAGAATGGTGGTAGAAATCAGCCAGCCCATGGCACCTAAAGCCCATTTAAAATAAGTAAGTAAATAATGAAATAAAGAAATAAAGAAAGAAATAGGCATACTACCCTTAGAAAACTACACATTGTTCAAAAGGTTCTTGGGCTAGCCTGTTAAGCCATGAAATCTGAGTTGCTGCTCTGTTTACTTAACAACCGCCAAAGCAATCTGTATTCTCTACAGTGAGTAGCAAATAGCTTTGATACACTCCTTTTGCTTGTGCGACAATTCCCAGCCACCCATTCAGGCAGCGTTCAGGCATGTGACAAAAATATGCATGAGGAAATGAGCTGATGCCATTCAGGAAGAGTATTACTGTACTATGTTTCTGCAGTAAACCAGTTCTTTGCGATGTGTACAAATGTTCTGATTGTCCTGCCGAGAAAATAATGGAGCCATATCGGTGCAACGGTGAGCTGCTCGCCTAAGTGTCCTATCACCCTATAATCGCTTACGTTGTTGGATCCGGTTCATACTTGCCTCTGTACTGAGAGGATTCCTGCAGGCTTTGGCCTATTTTCCAGTGCCTCCTGGTGTTGTGTCAAATTCATTCTGGTAGCTTCGATGACACTGTTCAACCATCTCATCCTCTGTCGCCCCCTTCTCACTCTTTCCCAACATCAAGGTCTTTTCTAAGGAGTCTTCTCTTCTCATGAGATGGCCAAAGTATTGGAGCCTCAGCTTCAGGATCTGTCCTTCCAGTGAGCACTCAAGCTTGATTTCCTTCAGAATAGATAGGTTTGTTCTCCTTGCAGTCCAGGGGACTCTCAAGAGCCTCCTCCAGCACCACAATTCAAAGGCATCAATTCTTCGGCGGTCTGCTTTCTTTATGGTCCAGCTCTCACTTCCATACATCAAAACAGGAAAAACCATAGCTTAGCTCACAGTAAAAGACAGAGATTTTCCAGTTGGCTATGGGAAAGAAGTGGAGCTGTTTCATTGTGTGCTGAATTCTGCTGAGAATTCACCTAGTCTGTCTTTTGATTTGGGTTGCATGAATGGTTTGGAACTGTGTCAGATCCAGAACGATTGTTGTTCTTGTGCCATTGGAGGTTGGTAGGAGAGTAAACATGCACAAAGAGGATTGGGAAGAAAATGGCCAAGAGATAGGAGTGTTAAAGTTAAAACAAAAAGACAAAACAAGACCCAGGAATGAGACAGGATCTTATGAGTAGTCAAGTTGTAGTAGTACCATATAGCAGATGGAAGGGAAGGAAGAGTTAGTAGATGTAGCAATATCAGTCATCTTCTCACTGAGATGTGAAGTGTAGGGAATTAGAACATTTGAAAACAATGCTTTCCAAGACTCCTAGATGATTACACTTTTCTGCCCTCACCCTCCAAATCCATGTTTTCCATCTAGACTTTGGCACAATCCCTTAGTTCCTGTGTTGCCCTGTTGTATGTAACAAACAATGCCATTTTGTATACAGTCATGCCCCGCTGGACGATTACCCCCCACTCTGTGATGAATCCGCTTTACGTTGACATTTTTGCGATCACAAAACAATGTGTTAAATGGGGTTTTTTCGCTGTGCGATGATTGGTTCCCTGCTTTGGGAACCAATTTTCGCTTTACGACAATCAGCAAACAGCTGATTGTTGGGTTTCAAAATGGCTGCCAGCTGAAGAAAATGGCCCCCTGCTGTTTTCTAGGATGGATTCTTCGCTTTACAGGCACCGAAAATGGCCACCGTATGGAGGATCTTCGCTGGACGAGCAGGTATTCAGCCCATTGGAATGCATTGAACGGTTTTCAATGCGTTTCAGTGGAGTTTTTTATTTCGTTTGACGACGTTTTGGCTCTACAGTGATTTCGCTGGAACGAATTAACGTCGTTAAGCGAGGCATGACTGTACATCCATATAAGTCCTGTTGAGTTCAGTATTGCCCCACTCCTAGGTAAGTCAGTACAGTATAAGATTTCAACCTAAACAAAAGTACAGGTAATTGAAATAACACATTTCCTCCTGGATTTATTCCTACCGCCACCCTTCTCTCTGTCAATTTTTCTGTGTCCAGCAGTAGATTTTGAGCCCATGTACTCTGTCCTTTTAATGGCTTTATCTCGAAACAACAAGCTACAGGAGCCTAGATAAATCTGAAGAGAGCTTGGACAAGTTGATTTTTGGCGAGGGTGGGGGCTGGTGAGTCCCTCATCTAGTTGCCATGTTGGATTCTGGGACCTATAGTCCAAAAAAGTAATTGCCCCAACTCTGGCAAAGAGTTCGGCAGGAAAATTAGTTAGTATGCACATAAGATGTTGTAAACGTTCTCCTAAAAATAATAACGTATGAAGGTAGCAAACACATGAGCACTTTTCAAGTGTTATGTGAGGTCTAAATGGGTAGTGGGGATGGAGTGGGTTGCTGTAAAATTCTCTAGCAAAGTTTGTAAGTGCATTTAGCTGAAGGACTTATAGTGCTCAGTGTTCCCAGTCATAAGAGTGCTGTTAGCACATGCACCTGAATACACTTACAGATTCCACTGCAGACGTTCACATTAAAGATGTGAAAATATGAGAGACATGGATGGGGTTAGAGCTGAAGGAGTGGAGCTTTTATATGCCCACCAACTTCTTAGATGTTCGCAGAGTCAGACATAAGACCTGAATAGGGCTATGTTTACAGACTGCTGGCGTGCCCTGGTAATATTTAAACTTTATTACTGCACTGCATTGCGTGTGGGTCTCCCTTTGAAGACTGTTCAGAACTTCTGTTAGTTTAACATTGGTTTGGTAGCTATTGGCTGAACTCTGACAGGCAATACCTATCTCTGTGACAGTAAACATCTTGACTGGTTTCCAGTATTCTTCCAGTCACAATGCAAGGGTGGGGTATAAATTTAATAAATAAATAAATGCAAGGTGCTAGTTTCATCAATAAAACCCTGAAAGCCCTAGGACTAGGTTATCTTGGGAATTGCCAACTCCCTTGTAGACTTCCTCACTTTGGAAGTAATATAGATGCTACCTTCTCAGTCGTAGTCCCCTGACAGTGTGTCCGTTTTCCCCAGAATACCGATTTCCGTGTCAGTAAATTCATATTAAATGATGCATCTTTTTATTCTTTTTTACCTTTAATGGATTATGTCTGTTTCTCATTCATTGGTTTCTGCCATTTTGTAGTTTTTGTAAAAAAGCAAAATGACTGTGTATGTTAAGTTTCTGTTATAAGTTGCCTTGTACAGTATGTGGAAAGTTTCGCAACTGAGTCGGATTCATGGTTAGAGAGGATCACACCAAGACTGTTGATACCAGCTGAATACGGTACATTTTTGATACCTTAAGTGAAGGACAAGACAAAACCACATCTCTAATTCACATATAGAAGCAACTGGCATTTAAATTTTAATTAACCCCTGGCATTTGGTTAGCATCCCCCCCTCCATCACATCTGAGGCAGCAAGCTAATTTAAGGGCCCCAGGATGGCTGTGGAGCCTACACACCTCTGTTGTCCCACACCTGGAACAGGCTGTCACTCTGTCACTGGTAGAACCAGCCCTTAAGTAGGCAGCTTTGATGGAGCTGGTGAGTATGTTTTATTCCCCAGCATCCTGGAGGGCCACAACCCCCCTGGAATGCTTGAAAAGAAAAATGAAAGCCAGAAGTGGCTGCCAGTCTACTCTCCAATTGTGGTCTGGAGAACTGTAAGCCTCCCATGTGAAGAGTGCTACTCCTGGAAGCCTTTGGAAATTAAAAAAAACACTTCATTATGGTTTGAAAATATTTGTCCCTGGGGAAAGACTGTGAAGCCTGGGGGTCCCACAGAAATTACCTTGGCATCCTCCTGCATATCATGGACCACACGATGCCTACCCTTGCTCTAATCCCGATACTGCACTCGTTTTCTGGGGGCATGATAATAAACGAAATGGCTGCAGGTCCATTTTGAGTATGTGCTTAAATCATTTGCCTTTTTTATCACTTTTGAAATCCCCCCCCCCAGACCCTGGTCTCTTGGGGAAGGGTTTGAATAATCATTCCTCCATTTATTTTTCACACCCATTTTTGCTTTTTTTCCTCTTCCTCCTCCTCATGAGCAGCCAAATGTCAACACATTTCCTAACACTGCAGCTCCTTGGAACACTAGCCTTGCTCTGCAGTGTCCCTTGTATTCTGAAATACTGAGCTGGCAACAGGACTCCCAGCCTGCTGAGGTGAGGCTGAGCCACAGCAGGTCTCTGAGTCCCTGAGCTTAAAAGATTATATGGAACAAGAGAGGAGAGGCGCCACAACCTTTTCCTGCATTTTGATCCGTTCGCTAATTAGCCCTGGTTAAACATCCCTGTCTCATTCTTGCATAGAGCTTCACTGCAGCAAATTCCAGCCACTTGATCTTGCTATACCTTTGTCTGCCAGAGATATAAGAGGACTTTCTTCTAGGTTATGCTCCGTCGGCACAGGTACTTAATAAAAGCACAGTCAAATTGGGTTCTGAACTTTTTTCTTTGAATCCTTTACGGAGACAGAGGTTAGAAAATTGGGAAGCAGGCCTGCCATTTTGATTGTCCTCCTCCCTGCCTCTCAAGTGTCGTTTCAGACATTCTGACTGCTGTCAAGACGGGGAGCCAAACAGATGATAAAATGGTGTAAAAGGAAACCTAGAATGCCATTTCATCTCTGTGTACTAAAACATGATCCTTGGTTTTGACATCGATTTTGGAAGAATCTGTAAAAACTTTATTTCTATCCAAGAGTTGTTGGTAGGGTGTATTTGGTAAATCAATATTTGCTTTGATCAGAGCTGGATAAACTGAGATCAAAAAAGCAACTGAAGATACTTTATTGTTTTCACTGTACCTGTTAGAAAGCTACACCTACCCTCCTACCGCCCCATTAATTAGTGCTCACCATGCTTTTGGCTTGGCTCCACTTGTACCTTTGTGGGCAGCGTCGGCTGCAATTCTGCGTGTGCTTATCTCAAAATAAGTTGAGCAGGGGGTTGGACTTGATGGCCTCACAGGCCCCTTCCAACTCAATGATTCTATGATTCCAAGTCCCACTGAACTTAGCAAGTCTGCAAAGACATGAATAGAACTGCTCTTTAAGTTCCAGTTCATGCATACATGTTTCTCCCTTGGCAGTCATGACTAGATGATTTTCCGGGAGAAATGGCAGCACTTGCTTCCTAATAGAGGGTTTATGTACCTGCCAGTACAATATTTTTCAGTTAAATCAGGTTTGCGTAAATCACATGACGGCTATGCATGTGGGGAACCAGCTTCAGTGAAGGTTGTCTAATAACCAAGAATGGGACTCTGCAAGAAGAACATGCTGCTTTCCACAGAAAGACTGGCCTGCTCTACTGTTGCCTATCAGAAGGAGGGACTGCAGGCCAAGGTGGCCAGAGAGAATTGAGTGCTTCTAACTGTAATGACCTTAATTTGAAGAGAGAATTATAGCACTCCTTGCCAAAAAAAGAGGACTCAGATGATGAGAAAGATCTAAAGATTGGAGTACTGCTGGCAGTCAGAATAGACATTACTAGTTTAAATGGAGATGCAGTCTAGCTTAGTGGAAGACAGAGTCCATGGAAATCTTTTCCTCTCTCTTTATAATGTATTTGGAGTTGTCATACATGAATCCAGGCCCATCTTCCCCAAGGGGGGTTACAGAGATGGGTCTTTCTGAGCCTGTAGATGGCAGGAGATACATCTGAGACTTTTTATATACAAGCCACTGAGCCATGTCCTATGCCTCACTGTTCCTTTGTTTTGGACTTTTGTTTTTTTGGATAGAAATGCTGCTGCTGTTGCAGTTGTAGAGAAGAAACTAGTTACTTGGAGCTGCTTTACTCAAGTGTATAGAATGGGATGTTCTTATTTGGGGCTCATTTGCAGTGTTCCAGGATAAAGTTATTTTTCAAATTCATTTCCCAAGCATTGACAACTTTAGAGTGGTATTTTTTCAGTTTTTTGTAAGACTGGGGGTGGGGTGGGGGAAGTGCCTTTCTGGATCAGATAAAGCCTTCATTTCCGATCCTGGAGAATTTACTCTTTTTTTGGGGGGGGGACACCAAAATTCTCAGAAACTGTTAAGTCAGAGGAAGGTGTGGTTGAAAGGATTTGACATTATATTGATAGAAATAATTTTTCTGAATTTAGATGAGCATTCTGATTTGCAGACATTTCAGAAGAACCTGCAAGGAAGGCATGAAGACAGTACTTCTCCTGAGTTGCACTCATCCCCAGAATGATCTGGAGGTACACTTCCTCTGCAAGTGGAAGTTCCATTTCCCTAGCTTATCTGACAGCCTTTGAGCAGCCTTTCCATCGTGGATTTCTTTAACCCAGACTTCCCCAATCTGTTGCCCTCCAGATATTTGGGATTATGAATACCGTCATCCCAACCTGGTGTCCATAATAGCTAGTTTCATACAAGTCATGCCCAAAAGACTTGGAAGGTGCCAGCTAGTGACCTAATTCAAGATACCTAGGCAGCACATCTTGTTACAGGAGCTGCATCTTGTGTTGATACCCATATATAAGCTTGGAAGTCCACAGCTGGAAGGGACCCTATGGATCATCAAGGAGTCCCAGTGGGGAACTGAACTCCCAACCTCTGGCTCCCCAGTCAGAGACCTAAGCAACTGAGCTATCCAGGAGTTAATATTTTCCTCCTCTCTTCCAGCTTAAAAGTGGAAAGCTTTGCCTTTTGTGGCTGTGCTAGAGGTGGTTTTAGGCAAACTAACCACCTCCATAGAGATGGCTTGCACAGGTCGAGTGTAGGGGAAAAACAGCTATCAGTTATCACTGTAACTAGAATCCTTAAATTCCCTGAAGGATGGCATAAAAACGCAGTGTTTCAAGTACTTTATAAGTCAAGGACAAATTGCTAATGGATGCTCAGTTTTGTATCTCAAGCCTGGAGTGTGAAAGATCAGAATTCTTAATTTTATCTTAATGACAGGTAGAACACTGGCACAGGGGTGAGTTTATGCTATAAAAATAGGTTTTAATGAGTTCATTTCGGCATACAGCTATGCAGCTGATATTAAAGCTATCCTGGCCAGTTTTGCTGATATTTGGAAATGGGAGGGCTTGCTAGTTCACATCTGTTATTCAGACATGCACTGTATTTTTCCATGTATAAGACTATACTTTTGTCTAAAATCTTTAGACTAAAAATTGAGGGTCATCTTATACACGGAAGTAAGCTGAGGAGAGAACAAAAATAAGTGGAGGGGAAAGCAGGGATCGAAGTGATCCTGCAGGGCTTTGATCCCTGCTTTCCCCTGCAGGGCTTTGATCCCTGCTTTCCCCTGCAGGGCTTTGATCCCTGCTTTCCCCTCCACTTGCTAAGCACCACTTAGATTTCTTAATTTTGGGTTAGAAAAGTGGGGGGCGTCTTATACATGGGTGCGTCTTAAACACAGAAAAATACAGTATGAATGGGTGAGATCGAGAAGTTCTTGATGGTAAAAAAATAAATAGTCAGAAAGGAAGACGTACTATGTGTTTACTATGCGGTTTTTAAAATCTCACTATAAGATGCAAGGCACAGTAAGGGTAGAGGCTTACATATTTTTATCGCAATATACATGACATATATATTGAGTACAAGCGGCCAGGTCCCTGCCATGAGGAGCTTATAGTCTAGGAAAAGTTGGCTCTTCTTTATGGCATTTGTATCTTGCAATCTTTCCAAGGAGCTCAAAGGCAGCGTTAACTGACTGTCCTCCCCCCCCCCCCCCCGCTTGCAACAAGATTGTTAGGAAGGTTAGGCGAAGAGAGAATGGCAGACCCATTGAGTTTCCTGACTTCCTGTTGGTTGAATTCTGTTCTCACTGGGTCCCAATCTGAAGCACCACAGATTATCACCATTGCTGTGTGTGAACAGGGGGCTAGTACTGAGCAGTATGATTCATTCACACTTATGGATTTATTTGCAAAAGGTTAGTATGATGTTTTTCCTACAGAGAGGCCAGTGGATGTAATGCTGCACTGTCAATTGTGTTGGGTCGTTGCTATATGAAATTAGATTTTAAGGGCGCAGGTGGCAAACATATGCCAGACACTGAGGAAAATGTTGGCTAGACACATGTTTTGAATGACTTCCTGTCCCCCCAGCTCCTTTGCTAACATCTGTTGAGTGCTGGCTTTGCTCGGCACTAGTTTGCCTGCTTTTATCCACTCTGGCTAGGTGAAAAGAGGTTTGTTATTAGAAGGTCAAACATAAGCTGTCTTGGGGACACTGGTGTTTTAAATGGAGCAGACATCATTGTACCTGGACTCAGTGACACAGTCTATTCACTTACAGTAGGCCAGTGGAATATAAAATAGGCCAACGCAGCCTGGAACTAGAACTTGGAAAATAACTTTTAAAAATATGTTATGTGACATGTTATATAGCCTACCCATTTCAATTAATCCAGTGACATTAAATACAGTGGTGCCTCGCTAGACGGTGATAATCCGTTCCTCTGAAATCGCTGTTTAGCTAAATCATTGTCTAGCGAAAAGCATTTCCCTATTGGAATGCATTGAAACCTGTTTAATGCGTTCCAATGGGGAAGAATCGTCATTGTCTAGCGAAGATCGGCCATAGGAAAGCCGCTTTGCGAACCGCCGATCAGCTGTTTAAATTGCTGTCTTGCGAAGCTTAGGTCCCCAAAACACCTGAGTGCGGAGGGAGCTGTCAAAATTGTTGTCTAGCGAAAATTGGTTTGCGAAGCAGGAACCAAACATTGTCCAGCGAAATTCCCCCGTAGGAATCACGAATCGCTATAGCAATCGCAAAAAGTCAATGTCTAGCAAAAAAAACTATCATGCAGGGGTAACTGTCTAGCAAAGCACCACTGTATTTAATGTAGCAAAGCTTCCTGGGAGGGGTAGTCTTGTTGCCCATTAGCTCCCCTCCTGATGAACTAAGCCCTCTCAGGAAGCGTTGCGACTTCCATGAAGCACCAGGAGAACATATTTCTCTTTCAACAGAGCATCATGCTGACAAAGCCACCAACGGAGGTGAGAAAAAGTGATGTGTGGACTTTTATTGTTTTGGCCTCGTATCCCAGAATTCTGCTCTGTGGACTTGGGACTCTACAGCTATTTTGTTGAAAGAACAGATGATGGCTTGTATACTAATTGCAGATATCTAGTTACTTATTAAATTGTACAGCTTTTACACTAAAGTTTGAACTTGGCTTGGGGTATATGTACAGAAATTAAGTACCTTTAAATGCTCTTACTGACAGGAAATGTATATCCTGTTGTCCACCTTTGAAAGGGAGGTGTCCAAAATAAATAAGATAGTCAATATTTTGGTTTTACCAAAAAAAGGGGGGGTCACTAAATCATAACCACGAAACTTTGAAACTTTGAAAGTGACAAGCTTATAAAGAGCCAGCCCGGAAGACCATGTTTGTGCTGCAGAACAGTCAATGTCTTGCTGGAAAAGAAGTGTTTATCTGATCATTCTGAACATACCTGATTTTGAAATCAAAACAAAGTTGGACCTGATTAGTATTTGAATGGAGGAACACCAGAGTGTATCAGAGATTTCCAGATATGGCTAGAAAAGAACTCTGGCTCAAACCTTGGAGAGCTGCTGCCAGTCAGAGTTAGGAGTACTGAGCTAGATGGATCAAGGGTCTGATTCCATATAAGCAACACTCTGTGTTGCTAAATGCTGTTGCTTTTTCAGAAAGCAATGGGTGTATTGTCTTTAAGTAGGAGAAAGTACAACCTACCAGCTCAAGGAGCAGATTTTGGAAAAAAAAATAAATGCCAAGTAGTCACTCTCAGCACAGGGAGTTCCAGTTTCTGGGTCCTGCTGTCCAAAAGACCATCACAATTGCTGCTGTTCTTGTTGTGTTCAAGTTGCTTTCACTTAAGCTGACTCTTAATTTCAAGGCATGTTAGAGGTTCAAAGAGTACTTTACTACTGTCGTCCTCCATTACACTTCTTCTGTGTGCTGAACCAACTTTGTCTCCACTACAACACATTGGTTCTGGATTGATACAGTTGGTAGGGACACACAGACAAAAATCTCTAAAGGCAGAAGGGAGATTCAAAGGGTTGTCAACAGATCACTGTCCTGTTCCAGGGCCAGGAAACAGGCTTGCTTGAGTGTAAGATTAAGGCAAGTGCAGGCGATCAGAAGCCATAGTCTTAAAACAGCCTAACTCAAAGAGTCACGTGAGCCGATGGGGACAATTCAGAGTGTTATCAGAAAGTGCAAAGACCAATAGCCAGCAAGGAGTCGCCAGCGAGATCAGGACACAAGAAAAGCAGATCTAGGAATTATCATGAACTTTGTCTTCCGTGGCTTGCAGTCCTACTTGAAGGCTTTTTTATAGATATAGTTGAGCAACTGGATGAAAAATTCAGTGTCAGAGTTTCACCCGTGGGTTGGTTCCCTGGGAGGAACAGCCTACCCCACAGGAGACCACGTGCTCCTGGGAAGTCTCTCGCGTAGTCCTTTGCCAAGCTGGTCTCGTGCCTGCAGCCTATGTGGTGTGGGCTTCGGAGGCTGTCCGGCCTCCTCTGACGCAGTTCCAAAGCTGCCTTTACCTAAAGGGGTCCTGGCCCCCCAAGGGTCCACCCACCATCTGGGGATTTAGCCTCTGGGGTCTCAAAAGACCCAGGATTTCCTGAATCGGGTGATCTGTCACCCATGCTGCCTTCAAGAGACTCTGTAACTCATCCTCATTGGATAATGTACCTGATAATAACATGAGAGGGAAGAAAGAGGTCCTTGAAATACCATGGCTTTAAGGCATAAACCAGATTTTAGCCTCTTCAAGGGGTGTCTTTTAAACGGGCCATGAAACCCATTTTATTCTGAACTGTTTTTAATTAAGTGAAAATGCTGTCCTTTTAAATGTTTTCTATTAGTGCCAGTTTTAAACTGTTAGCTTTAAATTGCTCTTGTTAGCTGTTTAAATTAATAATGAGTACGGTGCTGGGCTTTGGAAATGTTTAAAGCACTATTTCTACGTCAGACTGCATTTTATTGGAATTACATTTTATTCGTTGTCCTTCATGTGTAAGCTGCCTTGTTTTTATTTTAAAAATAAATAAACAAGACAAGGGAAGAAACATGCCGCTAATCAGTGCCCGACATAGCAAAGGAATGCTACAAGAGCTCGGGAAATTTACTTTTTGGACTATAGTTCCGACAGTGCTCTGGAAAAACTACTTTTCGGACATATGTCCCACCATTCTCTTTCATTCCCATAAGCAGTGCAAAACAAAACAAAACAAAAAAGATTTGCTCATCATCAGAGGTTACTGTCAGTGTGTTGACTGAAGAAGTCTGAGGATTGTTAGCTAAAGAAGTGTGGAGTATTGGCCTCCCCCCATGCTGTGAATATCACACCTGTTTTCCCAAAGAGATTCTTTTGATAAAATGGCATGCTGCTCCACTGTTATCTACCTTTGATCTGTCCTTGAAAACTACCCTGTTTCCCTGAAAATAAGACCTAACCTAAAAATAAGCCCTAGTATGGTTTTTCAGGATCCTTGTAATATAAGGTAAAGGTAAAGGTTGCCCTTGACAATTTTTGTCCAGTTGTGTTCGACTCTAGGGGGCGGTGCTCATCCCCGTTTCCAAGCCATAGAACCAGCATTTTGTCCGAAGACAATCTTCCGTGGTCACATGGCCAGCGCGACTTAGACACGGAACGCTGTTACCTTCCCACCGAAGTGGTCCCTGTTTATCTACTTGCATTTGCATGCTTTCGAACCACTAGGTTGGCGGGAGCTGGGACAAAGCGACGGGAGTTCACTCCGTCGCTTGGATTTGATCTTACGACTGCTTGGTCTTCTGACCCTGCAGCACAGGCTTCTGCGGTTTAGCCCACAGCGCCACCACGTCCCTAATATAATATAAGCCCTACCCCAAAAATAAGCCCTAGTTAAGTGAAAGCCCGCCTTCCACCATTGTGCAACAACCAGAAGAAGATGACGTGACTGTATTTGAATTAACGTAGATTGTTGTACTTGAAGAAAATAAAACATCCCCTGAAAATAAGCCCTAATGCGTTTTTTGGGGAGCAGAAATTAATATAAGACCCTGTCTTATTTTCGGGGAAACAGGGTATGTTGTACTTAGGGCTGGTTTGGTCGTTGGGCTGGTGTTCCACCAAAGAAGTTCCATACCGCTTTGCTTTTTCTAAGTGGCTTATAAGATCGAACCACTTTCTCTTTCCCTGCCTTTCCAAATTAAGAAATTAAAAAAATATTTGGAAACCATCTTCCTTTTAAAAAAATCCTTTGATCTGTGGCACTGGTTCCTGAACTCCGGAACCTGCCAGTGGACTGCAAAAGACATGTCTGAAATTGGCTGGTATAGTCAATAAGGATACCAGTAAGACCAAACTTTTCAATTCTGTAGAAGTCTTAAGGCAGGGGTGTCACACACAAGGCCCGCGGGCCAAATCCGGCCCTCCAGACCTTGTCTGATGGCCCGCGGAGCCGCCGCCAGCCTTACAGATACAACCGGCCTTTTGATGGGGACAGGGCCACCGGCAGCGACCACAGGAAGCGCCCCAGGTGCTCCACGTCGCCGCTCTCCTCCAGGGTCTCGCACACCCTGGCCACCTGCTGAGGGCTGAGGTTGAGGAGGGGCAGCTGGAACATGGGGGCGGCCAAGTTGAGGCGGGGGGGAGAAGCACGGCTGAAGGAGAGGCCAGAGAGGCTGCCGGGCGCTGCCCTCCGCCTCGCCGTCTCGTCGGGCTGAGGCATCCCTGAGGAGACCCGCTTGCCCACGGAGCGCTGAGGCGACAGACCACGGGTCCCCCCCCCCCGCTCGTCCCTCCCGGGTGCCCTCGCCACCACCCCGGCACCGCCACCCTTGGCTCCAAATCCCTGGAGCAAAAGCAAGCAAGGGGGCTCGCCTCCTTCTCGCTTCGCCCCCCACGCCGCTCCTCGTCTTCTCCCGTCGCCCCTCGCCTTTCTCTGTCTCGGGGCTTTTTTTTTTCTCCCCCCCTCGCAAGCGCAGCCAGAGCCGCCTGGCGCGGGTGCTGCGCGGAGGCGCTGGGAGGCAGGACTGCGCCTCGGCGTTCGGGCTGTGTTGCCTCAAGCGGTCGAGGGCGGGCAGGAAAGGGCGGGAGGCGCGAGGGGAGGGGGGAGTGGGGGGAGGAGGGGGAGGATAATGACTTGGGGGGGAAGAGAGAGAGACACAGAGAGAGAGAGAACAAGGGAAAACCCCGGACGTCCTCCTCCTCCTCCCTTGGCGCGCATCTCCCACCCGCTCCTGATTTGCCGCGGAGGGCCCCCTCCGCCAGATTGGCCGCCCCCGCCCTCCCTCGGCTCGGTTTCCATGGAAGGGCTCCTGCCCATCACTGTCAAGCGCCTGCCAATCAACAGCGCCCACCCATCCAATGCAAGGAGCCACTCACCGCGCCGGGCGCAACCCCACCACACAACCCTCCCTCCTCCCATAAGGGCGCCCTACAGATACAACCGGCCCTTTGATGGGGACCAAACTGCTGATGCGGCCCCCGATGAATTTGAGTTTGACACCCCTGTCTTAAGGCAAAATATTGGAAAGTGTGGAGTTCAGTTTAAGCAGGAAGTCCAAACGTTGGGCCAGATATGAGGTGACCTGGGCCTTACTTGCCCTCTTGTAGGGCTTGTGGATACAGTAGGTATGGTTTTGGTAGATTAACCCAAATTAATTAACTATAACTTTAATATTGGCTGCTCCCAACAAAATGCACTGTAGATTGTACTATTTCGAGAACGCAACAATTTAATTATCTTTTACTTCGGTTACTCTATAAGTGTTTTTAACCAATGAACATTTTTTTTCTAGCTGAACATCTCAATTTTTTTAACCTCACAGCTTTTATCCTTGAGCATCACCCTCAGAACAAATTGATTTCTGTTAAGTGACATTAAAAATTAAAATGACCAAACTGCATGCTGTAGCTCCCCCCTCCCCACTTTATATGTATTCCCACATCCTCCAGTAATTTTTCTTTTTTTTGGGGGGGGGAGCTATCTTAATTGCTGTTTGATAGCCTTATTAGCACATTTGTTACTTGTTAGTACGGGTAACCCTTTCCATATGCACATAATTGTATTTAATTACTAACGCTGTACTGCAGCTAAAACTGTGCTCACGACCTGGGGTTCAAATCCCAGGTAGCCGGCTCAAGGTTGACTCAGCCTTCCATCCTTCCGAGGTCGGTAAAATGAGTACCCAGCTTGCTGGGGGGGCAATGTGTAGCCTGTATAATTAAAATTGTAAACCGCCCGGAGAGTGCTTGTAGCGCTATGGGGCGGTATATAAGTCCAATAAATAAATAAATAAATAAATAAATAAACAAAAGTCCTGCCACTTAATTTTAAATTAACCGTTTAAAGATATGTGCCTCCGGCTACAATATATGGTTTTTATTGCTTTTAGATTGTACTGTATTTTTAAAAGCCTAATGAGAGAATATTTGGGCCTGTAATCCTGTGACCCAAACGGAAAGATGGTGTATTATCTAAGCAAATGAAGCTGCTTTCCATGGAGTTAAGTCTTTGTTTCATCATAGCTGTGTGTTGTTTATTCAGATTCTGTTTCTAAAGTAATGTTGAAGGCGGTAGCTTTAATGATACATGAGGACCAGTGAGGTTGAAGCCCTATTCAGATGTTTGCTTGGCTATTTGCAGCCACCACAAACAGAGAGAATGATCTAAGCTCTAACTCTCGCTTCAGCCATTTTCTGGTGTTGCTGGTCTCCTACATGTGGGGAGGGACAAGTCTGAATAGGAGGACCTTCTGCCGTCTGTGGGGTTAACCATGTGAGTTGGGATTAGATTTTCTAGGGGCCCAACTCCTGTGGAGAGCCATCACTAATAGCAAAGGCACTCCCTATTCAACTTTGTCATCCTCTGGTGGATTAATAAGGTTAGTTCCTCCCTCCTCCCAGTTTCTTAAGCTGGGTGTCTGGTTTTTGTCCCCCCAAAAGTATAGGCCTGCAGGTGGTGCCTTTACTCAAGGTCTGGTTTTAGTTTAGTTTACCTCTCCTCCAAACAAATGGGACAGCTCCAGATTAGGGAAAGAGAAGGTTAGGGCTACAGAACAGCTGGCTGACACACAAGCTGATTTGCAGAGGGAGGGCCTTGCCCTAGAGAGAAGTGGTTGTGTGACAGGCCGAAGTTCTTCAGGGGAAGCAAAGACAAACAGCAAGAAGCCTGCCAGCAGTAGAGAGTTCCTAGCACATAGATCCCCTTGCCCTGGCAGGTGTGACAAGGAGCATTTACTAGATGATGTCTCATGATATTTTGATGTCCCATCATACCACATCCCAGATGTTGGAAAAGGGAGGTTTGGCTCTCCAGGTTATACTTACCTGGAACCTGAAGGGTCGCAGAGATGTATAGGTCAGGGTATGAGAATGAGGAGAGAAGGGATAGGATATGTTTATGATTGCTATACAGTGGTACCTCGACTTACGAACTTATCCATATTGGAACGGCAGTCGTACATTGAAAAGTTCGTCAGTCGAGGCAAATTTTCCCATAGGAATGCATTGAAAACCATTTAATCCGTTCTGGCTGTTTTTCGTTCGTATGTCGAGGCACTGCTCTCAAGTAGAGGCATTAGTTCCCTTAGGAACTAATGCAAAGCTGGTTAATCCATACTCTACCACTAGGGGGACAATTTTTTATTTTTTTTCTTCTTTTGACCTAAGATGAACTTAGGTCAAAAAAAGGGCAGGGAAGTTTTTTTTTTTTCGTAAGTCGAGACTCCGTTCGCAAGCCGAAGCAACATTTTGCGAACGGAGCCATTCGTAACTCGAAATGTTCGTAAACGGAGACGTTTGTAAGTCGAGGTACCACTGTACGTGGAACCAGTTACCTTAAGAGGTGGTGAGTGCTCCTATACTGGAAGCATTCAAGAGAAACGTAGACAATCACCTTTGATTTGTATTCCTTCATCATGCAGGGGGTTGGATTTGATGGCCTTATAGGCCTCTTCCAACTTCACTATTCTATGATTCTATGATCCTTTTTGCATATATTGCTTTCACTAATAAGCACAATTGTACCTGCATAGGCTGAGCTTGGAAGAAACCGTTATTAGCTAACAGGCTTAACAAGAGATTAGTGGTCAGTCTATTAAAGTTATGAAAAAACATTAAAACCTAGCTGAAAGTATATTCATATTCAAACCCCTTTCAAAGCTAGCACTTCATTCTAAAATCATATTGCATTTATTACAATAATGCTTGATATATTATCTTTGTAAGGTATGTAGTTTAATGTTTAACCCGTTTGTTTGAAAACTAGGACACAGATATTTGAGGCCAGACTATGTGACCTGCAGTTGCCACTCAGCCTAGGTAGGTATAGCACAAATTGGGAGTAGCCGTTCACCTTTCGGATCTCTTCTGCTGCTGTGCTCACAGTCCCTTACCATTTGCTGTGCTGGGTGGAACTGATAGGACTTGTGAAACATCTAGAGAGCCAGAGTTTCCCATGTCTGGTGTAAAATTGTTTTGGCCTTATGGAAGTTTAGTACTGAATGGAATCCAAATGGAGGCAATGGGAAACTGCTGTGGAGGAGAGAGGTCTAATAATTTTCCTGGTGACTTACTGTCATCATTGGTATATAAATATTGTGAGGGTGGAGATGTGTTTTTCAGCTGAGTCTTGCATTGGACTCTTATCTGATTGCAACTGTGTATAATTAGGAGTCAGTTAGCTCCCTGTAGCATGAGAACTCATCTAGTGTTAACCTTCCACTGGCATCTGGGGAGGGAAAATGATGCAACACAACCACCACAAACGTGGAAAGCTTTGATTGTTTTCTTTTACAGAGCAGACCAAATTGAGAAACCTGCTGTGAGTCCGGAATTACTTGCTGGTTGTCTACTCCTTGGTTTTCCCTTAGGCTCTTGGTTTTCCCTCTTTGGGACATCCATTTCAAGGGAAAGAAGCTTAATCTAAAGGAGGGAGGCCAGTCTTCCCGGAGGAGCCGTATAGACGCCTCTTTGCAATCGTGTGCACTCTGGTTTAGGACTGCCTTTCCGTCTTAATTAGCTGCTTCTGTTCTGCTGAGCTTCCCCTTCTTTGTTGATGCCTCCTTCCAACATGGCCTCTCCTTCATTCCTTTCCTTTTGCATTGTACTTTTTCCACTCCACTATCGAGCCATTCTTGCTTTGTGTATAAAGGAACTGTGTGGTGGGTTGGTGGTGGTGGGGGGACAAGGATGCATAAACTAGTTCCATTCCCTCCATTGCTTTTCCCTCCGTGTATTGAAGTTAGACCTCTCCACCAGGAAACCTTGTTTATCCTTGTTCCTGAATACTGATTTTTCAAAGATTTATCTAAATTAGATTCACAAAGGCTTTTACGGCCGGGATCTAATGGTTGTTGTGGGTTTTTCGGGCTCTTTGGCTGTGTTCTGAAGGTTGTTCTTCCTGACGTTTCGCCAGTCTCTGTGGCCGGCATCTTCAGAGGACAGCAACCTGTACTCTGGTGTAGTACTCTGGCACTCCCAAGCCAACTACACCAGAGTACAGGTTGCTGTCCTCTGAAGATGCCGGCCACAGAGACTGGCGAAACATCAGGAAGAACAACCTTCAGAACACGGCCAAAGAGCCCGAAAAACCCAGAACAACCATTTATCTAAATCCTAGCAGAACCCATAGAGTATAAGCTTCTTAGTAACAGACTTTGTCCTCAATGTGTAGAAAGTCAGAATGGGACAAACAAAAGCATTCTCAGTTCTCAATATTTGTGGGCATTTGTTTTGGGTTATCTCAGTGGTCAAAATCCTGTTGAGTTACTCCACACACATTGAAATCCAGGTTGCACATGCAGCGGTTGCAGTAGTGCTGAAGTGGAAGTGCTGTCCCATGGGCATTTCCACTGGCCCATTGTGCAATTGATGGCTCACCATTATATGGCTACTGGGCTGTTCTTAGCCTCAGGACATGTGCAAGATCTTTCGATATGTGAGACAGAGACTTCACAGGTAAAACTGAATATACTTTATCTTTCTGCAGCCCTGCCTTATCTCTGTAAAATTGTCCTTTAGGAAAATGAGAGAGGATATTCCTCGACCTAATTTTTAGCACTTACACTCAACTGCAGTTCTTGGGATTGTTTCAGGGGAGCCATGACAGTTTCACGGTGAAAGCTGGTGTGGAGTAGGAGATACAGTGACAAACTAGGACTCGGGACACCTGCTTTTGAATCCCCACTTGGCCTTGGAATCTCACTGGTGGGTGGCCCTCGTAAAACCACTTCTTAAATATCTCACCCAGCTCAAAAACCTTATTACGTTTGTGGTAAGTTGGATGTGACTTGGTGGCACATAATAACAATGACTGTTCAGGGGGCATCAAAGCCTAATAGTGCAGGTACATGTCTGCTATCTTTTGTCCTTTCCACCCTCTTGTTAAAGCAAACTTGAAAACAGTGTTGTGGTGCTAGTGAGATGCAAGCCACTGGTAGAATATATTTTGTATGAACTCTCCGGGAGTTATATGGTAGCACCTGGACAAGTGGAAGGGGACTGGGAAATAACATTAAGGGCCCAAAAAGTTTCTTGTTTTTGTTTAGTCGTTTAGTCGTGTCCAACTCTTCATGACTCCATGGACCAGAGCACGCCAGGCCCTCCTGTCTTCCACTGCCTCCCGGAGTTGGGTCAAATTCATGTTGATAGCTTCGACGACACTGTCCAACCATCTCGTCCTCTGTTGTCCCCTTCTCCTTCTGCCTTCACACTTTCCCAACAGCAGGGTCTTTTCCAGGGAGTCTTCTCTTCTCATGAGATGGCCAAAGTATTGGAGCCTCAGCTTCAGGATCTCTCGTTCCAGTGAGCACTCAGGGATGATTTCCTTCAGAATGGATAGGTTTGATCTCTTTGCAGTCCAGGGGACTCCCAAGAGTCTCCTCCAGCACCACAATTCGATAGCATCCATTCTTCGGTGGTCAGCCTTCTTTATGATCTAGCTCTCACTTCCATACAACACTACTGGAAAAACCATAGCTTTGACCAGTGGTTCTTAACGTGGGCTATAATGCCCCCCAGGGGGCGATTTCATTTTTCAGGGGGGCGGTAGAACGAAAAGGGGTGGCGTGGGGGTGCTGGAGCAGAAGGGGGTGGTCGGGGGGGGTGCTGGAGCAAGCCAAATCTGTGAAGATGGCTGCAGTCTTTTAACAGTGTGCATGAATATATATTTTCCTCCAATTTTAATTTAGTTTCAGACTTTTTGTCTTGAAATTTTTAGTTCCTGCATTTGTTTTTATGCCCTTTTTATATTTCACTTGCAACTAAATCATTAAATGTTACTTTTTGGGGGGCATTTCATTTTCTTGGAATTTAATTTTGTTTTCAGGGGTCATTGGATTTAAGTGTCTTAAATAAATAAATAAAGAAAGAAAGAAAGAAAGAAAGAAAGAAAGAAAGAAAGAAAGAAAGAAAGAAAGAAATCATCACCGTGGGGAGGGGGGCAATGATAACTTCCTCAATGGCTCAAGGGGGCATTTCTTTCAAAAAGGTTAAGAACCACTGGCTTTGACTATGCGGACCTTTGTCAGCAAGGTGATGTCTCTGCTTTTAAAGATGTTGTCAAGGTTTGTCATCACTTTCCTCCCAAGAAGCAGGCGTCTTTTAATTTCGTGGCTGCTGTCACCCTCTGCAGTAATCATGGAGCCCAAGAAAGTAAAATCTGTCACTGCCTCCATATCTTCCTCTTCTATTTGCCATGAGGTGATGAGACCAGTGGCGATGATCTTAGATTTTTTTTGATGTTGAACTTCAGAACATTTTTTGCGCTCTCCTCTTTCACTCTCATTAAGAGGTTCTTTAATTCCTCCTCACTTTCTGCCACCAGAAAGTTTAAAAGAGGGCAATTTTATATCATGGAGAAGTATTGTAAGGGTCAGGAATAATATATTTCTTCCCGCCATGCCAAATTTGTTACGGACATGTACATGATGATGGTTGCATCTCATAAGTGGGTGAAGTCACTCCACTAGTATGTGGCCTCAGACATGCTTGACTATATGCTATCCACACATATTCCTTGGGGTTTTCACGAAGCAACCATCAAAATATACTTCCATCTCTTTGTTTTCTTTTTCTTCCTTCTCTTGCTTCAAAGAAACATTAGTAGTCCTTGTTCCAACAGCTCTTGCATTTAGGTTATAAATCTCAAAGCTGACCTTAGGTCATCCTGTACTTTGTGACAGAATATCTGTGAATGAGACGTCTTGAGCAATATTTCTTGGTCTTTTGTTTCTGAGGCTACTGGAGTGGAACCCGTCACATGTTCACCACTGGCAGCCCTTTAAATTACCGGTCTCAGTTACTTGAACCACGAGAGGGAAGGAGAGTGGTGGTAAAAATAAGGAAATAAATGGCTAAAATTATATATGAATTCCACTACTGAAAGACACTGCCATCTATTTTTCAGTCAGTCGTCTCCTTTCAGTCTTCTGGTACGTAGGTTATAAAGTGTGGGGAAGCGGAAGAATTAAAAATGACGCATGAACAGACAGCTGACAAATACAAATGTATATATTAGTGGGTGTGCGAAGCAGCACACTTTCGAAGCGGGGAAGAACCATCTGAATTCCTGTCATAGCCCTGAGGATACGGAGGAAGAAGATTAAGATAGTGTGACAACTGGAAGGATTTGACTTGAGGAAAACCCCGGTTCAAATCTCATTTGTGAACTTTTCCAAGTGGTGCTAATCAAACCAGTGCCTCTTCTCTCCTCACCTTCCACACACCTAGCGATGTGAAAGAATTCTTCTTCATCAATGAGTTGCTAAGTCTCACCATGCCAAGATTTCTCCTCAAGACGTTTCCCTGTACCAATGGGATTTATTGGCTCCTGATGAAACATTATCCTGGGCTCATTTTTCTTTTATAAGTTTTTGCTTGTTTGTTCAAGGAATGATCAGATTCTGCTCAGCTCAGTGCCCTTTTCCAGGAGATCTTGAAAAAGAATTCTTTTTGCCAAGGAATTATAATAATTCTATACAGATTGTTTCCCCGCCGGGGGTGGTGGCGGCAGGATGGATTACCCTGAAACATTTGAAAAATCTCAGGGAAAAAGCTTCATAGAGAAATTTTATCTGTTAGGAGAAAACAGCTTTTTCCCCCCAGTTGGGAGCTTTGAGGCGATGTGATCCACGTCGCTACCCTTGACCATTTTCGATGAGGTTGATTTTTCAGACAAGGGGAACACTTTTTAATACAGGAGCTGTACAATGTAGAAGAATTCTTAATTTTTCAGAGGTTTTGTTTTGCAATCCCAGAGTCATCACAGCTTCTGTGTTCTTGATTTCTGTAGGACATTTCGTTGGTAACACAGAGTTAGAACTTTCCCCCTGCTCACACCATATTCTCATATGTCTATCCTTCTGTTGTTATTTTTCCTAATGTTTATATAAAGACATGCCTCCTCTCTTTGATTCTGAACAAGAAATTTAAAAAATCATGAGCCAGAAAAGTTCTGAAATGTTCCTTTTGTGTACTTTTGAGCCAGATACAGATAACCAGATCGGTTGGGTGATCCAAAGACTTTAGTTTTGGAGGCCACAGAAACTCTAGTTTATCTGAGGAATCCAAACACCATGTGGACCTCACAGACCATGGATAGTTGAGTGGGAGTACTACAGCCTTCTTAATGCATCACAGCATGTGCTTATGTGCAACCTATGAACAGGAGGTATTAGATTCATAGAATCATAGAAAAGTGAAGTTGGAAAGGGCCTACAAGGTCATCACGTCCAACCCCCTGCTCAGTGCAGGAATACAATCAAAGCATATCTGCCTGGTGATTATCTAAGATTTTCTTGAACGCCTCCAGTGTTGGAGCACTCACCAATTCTCGAGGCAACTGGTTCCACTGTCGTAATGCTCTAACAGTTAGGAGGTTTTTCCTGATATTCAACAGAAATCTGGCTTCCTTTAACTTTAGCCCATTGCTCTGTGTCCTGCACTCTGGGGTGATCAAGAACAGATCCTGTCCCTCCTCTATATAACAGCCTTTCAAATATTTGAAAAGTGCTATCATATTACACCTCAGTATTCTTTTCTCAAGACTAAACATGCACAATTATTTCAGCCTTTCCTCATAAGACTTGGTTTCCAGCCCGCTGATCATCCTTGTCGCCCTCCTCTGAACTTGTTCCAATTTGGTAGCATCCTTCTTGAAGTGTGGCGTCCAGAACTGGACACAGTACTCAAGGTGAGGCCTAACCAGTGCTGAATAGTACATTGCGGGATTTGAAACTATAGTATTAATGCAGCATAAAATAACTTTTGCCATTTTTGCAGCCATATCGCACTGTTGGCTCATATTTAACTTGTGATCTATGACAATTCCAAGATCCTTCTCACTCTTAGTTTTGCTGAGCCACGTATCCCCCATCTTGTAACTGTGCAATTGGTTTCTTTTTCCAAGGTGCAGTACTTTTCACTTATTCCTGTTGAATTTCATTCTGTTGCTTTTGGCCCAGTGCTCCATCCTATCAAGGTCATTTTGAATTTTGTTTCTGTCTTCTAGGGCAGTGGTTCTTAAACTTTTTAAAGAAACGCCCCCTTGAGCCATTGAGGAAGTTATCATCGCCCCCCTTCCCACAGTGATGATATCTTATTTATTTATTTATTTATTTATTTATCTATCTATCTATCTATCTATCTATCTATCTATCTATCTATCTATCTATCTATCTATCTATCTATCTATCTATCTATCTATCTATCTATCTATCTATCTATCTATCTATCTATCTATCTATTACACTTAAATCCAATGACCCCTGAAAACAAAATTCAATTCCAAGAAAATGAAATGCCCCCAAAAACTAACATTTAATGATTTAGTTGCAAGCGAATTTTAAGACGCAAAAAGAAATATAAAAAAGGGCATAAAAACAAACTGCAATGCAGGAACTAAAACTTTCAAGACAAAAACTCTGAAACTAAATTAAGATTGGAGGAAAATATATATTCATGCATCTTCACAGGTTTGGCTTGCTCCAGCGCCCCCCTAATGCCCCCCTTCTGCTCCAGCGCCCCCACACCGCCCCTTTTCATTCTACTGCCCCCCTGAAAAATGAAATCGCCCCCTGGGGGGCATTATTGCCCATGTTAAGAACCACTGTTCTAGGGTAGTAGCTATTCCGCCCAATTTGGTATCATCTGCAAATCTGACAAGCATTCCCTGCACTCCCTCATCCAAGTCATTAACAAAAATATTCGGTCCCCATCTTATTGCATAAACACACAAACAGACACAGAGCATTTCAAAGCTCCTAATTTTTTTTTCTATCGACATACCTAGGAGTCTACTTTATAACAGCCAGACTATTTTCCATTTGTTGTCTTCTGTCACTGTCATCAGCTCAGACAGAAGGGTAAATTGTCATCACATGCTACTCAATACTTTGGGGGCAGGGGTTTTGAACTGAGGGTAACCTGCTTCTAAATTCTTCTGTATGCAAAATATGTACTCTGCCATCAGGGTCAGCCCACCCAAGAGAAAAGTGAATCCATTGCTCAAAGTGGTGGAGTGGGAGAGAGATTTAAATTTTTTTCCTCTTTAAGAAGTCTTCTACCACCTCCCTGAAATGATGTAGCACCACAACAGTTGTTCTGGAGGACCTTTCTTCTCCTGGTATAACAAATGCCATTGGAGGAAGACAGACAGCCGAGCTTCTGCTTGCCCTCCTTCATTCTAAACAATGGGTCAACGTTTTGGGACAACCTCCCACTTTCACCTATTCTCCAAAGGAGTCACGGAACAAAATGCCCATTCTTGGGGTGGGGAGGTGGCCTTTATCACATTTAGGCATTACGGTAGGGGTGTCTTGAGAAGGTTTGTGCTGCAGTGTTGGCAACAGAATGCTTGCCTTCTGATGCCAGCTACTCCCAGCTCCCACTGAGCTGCTTGAGAGAAAATGTGGCATCAGTAGCATGGACATTTTCTGTTACAGTGGAGATGCTCGGTCGGTATCCTGCATTGCCTGTACAGGAGGCAAGCACACGGCAGCGTAATATGTAATTGAATTTGCCATGCATGTTGCACTCATGTGCTCTCTGCTACAAATGCAGCTACTTTTTCCCACGTGTTGTCTAGATTTTTTGTGCTTGTATGAAGAAAGCTCACACATTCACTCTGGCAGCAGGAATATATCCTCTAGTTTTGGGCTTTGGCCGGGAAGATGTAATCTTTATCAAGCCAATAATAATCTGGCTAGGTCAGATCAGTTCTTTGTAATATTGCAATATTCATGGATTTTACCAGCTTCCCTACATCCATTTTTCTAAATTCAAGTAGGGAAGCACTGTTTTGTAAATATCTCATAGATACTGCCACTGCACTGTACTCATGTGGATTTATGCCTAAATTAGGAGTTAGAGGTCAGTTTTTCCTCCCTGTCTGTTTTCTTTTCTCTGGACTGTACCAATAGTCTTGATGAGACTTTAAAAAGAAAAACATGTTGTGTAGCATGTGGTTAAGGGTCAAAGTTGCCTAATTTTAAGATTTCAACTCTTGATTTCAATCTCCCAAACAAAAGAAGCCAATCTCTTCACTCAAAAGCAATTTTATTAACTTCCTCAAAGCCTTTCATTGACATAAAAGAAATGAACAGCTGACTGTTTTGCAAACGTTATTGATTTTTATCTTCAAAGCAGATTCTCTGGGAGGTTGAACACAGTCATCTATTCCTAGTTTATAGGCGAAAACCGGGGTGTGCATACAAAGTACAGTTGGAGATGTAGGAGACAGGAAGGTTAAAAGAGCTACTGCTATGGGAAAGGCAGTTTTGCAGTTATTTGAACAACTCACAACTTAGAAACACTCTCGCTGCTGCCTGCAACAGCCAATGGAATGGACTCGGTGTCTTTTGACATTCTGTCTCAGCATGAATTACTTAGCACCTCCCTCTGCTCTTGGAACAGGAAGTCTAGTTTAAGTGGGTTGTCAGAGATCACAGTATAAATGGGTGGTAGAGGCTGGATAGCATCCAGTTCTTTGGTTCTCTTTACAGCATTTACTACTCTTATCCATTGCAACTTATTGCTGCAGATTTTATAAAATTATTAACTAATGATGTTCACACTTCTGCAAGGATGGGTTATTCTTCCTGGCTGCCACTGGATACTACCATTCCTCTAAATTCATGGTTTCCAACCTTGGATGTTCAGATATTCTTGGACTAAAAATCCCAGAAGCCTTCATCACGAGCTATGTTGGCCAGGATTTCTGGGAGTTGTAGTCCACCACTGTTTTAAACCCTACTCATGCTTGCAAAGAAGTGGAACACTTTACAGAGCAAGAAGCTGTCAACTGTGCTGTTGGGTTTGTTCACTGCTGGAAGCTGACACTCTTTTATGTAGTAACTTTCATGTGTTGGCTTAGGTCAGGCGTATCTAGAAGGCCAGTTTTGTCCCATGTACAAATCTTCCTGAAAATTAGGAGGGCAATTTCTCCACATACCTTTTTCCTAGGTTTGCACAAACAAAATACTATTTCAACATTGGCCATTGAAATCTGGCAAAGCTTTTAGCTAAAACCAGGAGCTTAAAAAGAGGTGTGTTTATTCATTTATTTGAAGGACAGGCATCTCTATATCTCAGGTGCAAAGCTGGAAAGTGCCTGTACTTTCCAGAGCTACCTAGCTTGCTTGTTTGTTATTGATTTATTTAGCCTTTATAAGTCACATTTATAAATCACCTTTCCTCCAGTAAGCTCAAGGTGGCTCACTCTCTCCCTTCTTTCCTCACAACACCCCTATAAGGTAGGTGAAATGGAGACGTCGTATCTGTCCACTGAGTTTCATCTCTGAATGGAGATTTGAATCCGGATCTCCTGAGTCATTCATAGGCCAATACTCTAACCACTGCAGCATAATTGGCTGTACTATAGAGCTTGGAAAAATTATATTTTTGTACTTCAAAACTCAACTTCAAGTTTTATATATATATATGACAATATTTATACATCTGTATATGTGTGTGTGTAATTTTTATAGCACAATACAATATGTATTTATTGACATATTGTATTTAATGACGATATTTAAACATATTTAATAACAATATTTATAGCACAATACAATATGTATTGTTGTATAGCACAATACAACTAACATTGCCACCTAGCCTGTAAACAATTTATTGGTGCTCTCTGCTTCCCCTGGGCCTCTGTATCAATGTCCTGCCAGCATTGGCTCTGTTGTCATTCATTTCCTCCTCCTTCCCTTGGCAGATTGTTCTTGCAGCTTAAGATATCTCAAGGTCAAAGAGCGTATCAGAATATTGAATGCAGATACATTATTTTTCTTACTTTCAGCTAGCTCATTATTTTTAATCCTACTGATTTTGGGACACGCTGACATGTGTTCAAACACATGACATTTCCTCCTGAAATAGGGACTTCGTTGGGTAGTCCTCTGATGCAACCAGAATGTACCTGAATGGCTTTACCTGTTTGATGAGATGTGTAAAAGGTGCAATTCAGTGGGGTTCCACAGTTGTGTAGGCTAGGGGCACTGTTGCAGAGTTTTGAACTTCTGATAGAGTTCCTTTTGTTATGCAGTAGAAGTATAGCAACTCACAGAGGAAAACAGCTACGAGTTCCCCAGAGTCCACCCCTTTGTCATTAAACTGGGACTTAAGGTCTCGGGAACTCACTTTGAGACATTTGTAGGAGAAAGATTAAAAAAAACATTTCTTTACTCACAGTTGCTTGAAATTACAGATTGGTCTATACAGTCTTCTTTACTGCACACGTACTTAGCAACCAACCAAACACAACAACAGCAAACAAACAAAACCTTACACCAGCTGATTAAATAGAGTAAAAAAGCACTCAGCACAGAGGCGAGGCTCTCTTTGAATTCAAAGGTTGGAAGGAACAATTGGTTAGTGCTGGGTAGATAATCATCCCAGCCTAGAAAACTCCCTTCCAATCAAACAAATTGCACACAGCAGGCAAGATTTCAAATAAAACTCCGGTGCCTACTCTGCTTGTGCTGATGTGCCCAAGTCTATGTGTTATCTTCTTGGGCTCCACCATAGGTCCACTGACATAGGTAGCAGATTGTTGTTATTGTTTAGTCGTTAGGTCGTGTCTGACTCTTCGTGACCCCATGGACCAGAGCCTCAGCTTCAGGATCTGTCCTTCCAGTGAGCACCCAGGTTTGATTTCCTTCAAAATAGATAGGTTTGTTCTCCTTGCAGTCCAGGGGACTCTCAAGAGTCTCCTCCAGCACCACAATTCAAAAGCATCAATTCTTCGGTGCACAGGCTTCTTTATGGTCCAGCTCTCACTTCCATACATCACTACTGGAAAAACCATAGCTTTGACTATGCGGACCTTTGCCAGCAAGGTGATGTCTTGGGTAGCAGATACATACGATTTATTATTTTAGATATATAGGTTTTGATCTTTGTATTTTGCAGTTTCAGAAGTTCTTTTTATGTGAATTGTTACCCAATCTGGCCTGTCATGTTCATGTGGTGGTGACACTAGTAATAGTAGTAGTCATCATTGCCATAGTAATCATAGTAATCATGCTCTTTCTTCTCTCCATTGTTGCTTGCCCTGTTAGGTTACATCTTTTTTAAAGTGGCACAATTAGAAAGATCTGGATAGATACAAATCAGGCTGCAGGCAAATGGGAGTTGTGAAGATGACATTATTAGAGAAGTGCACCCCAGACAATTTCCACAGGCAGATGTTGAGAGAACTTGATGACTGGCTCTGTTCCCATTCTTCTTATGTTGGTTGGGCTTTCTGTATGTATGAAGAAGGCTTTCTGGCATATGTGGAGGTGGTGCTTGTAGTTCTGCCTTCTTGAAACAAGTGCCCTCCAGACATGCTGGACAGCGACATCTCTGGACCCCAGCAAACATGACCAGTCAGGAGATAGATGCATTCCAACACATCTTGAAGCTGGTTAGTTGCAGAAAGCTGGCGTAGAGTATTCCATGTGGTCATCAACGCTAGATGTACAGTGGTGCCTCACTTAACGGCGATAATCTGTTCCAGGAAAATAGCTGTTAAGCGAAAACGTCGAAAAGTGAAAATAAAAAGCCCATTGAAACGCGTTGAAAACCGTTCAATGCGTTCCAGCGGGCTACAAACTCACCATCCAGCGAAGATCCTCCGTACGGTGGCCATTTCCGCTGCCTGTATAGTGAGGAATCCGTCCCTAAACACAGCGGGGAGCCATTTTAATCACCCGGCGGCCATTTTGAAAACCTGCCGATCAGCTGTAAAGATCGTCGTAATGCGAAGAATCGGTTCCCGAAGCAGGGAACCAATCATCGCAAAGCGAAATTCCCCCATTTAGGCCATCGTTTTGCGATCCCAAAAGCAATCGCAAAAATGTCATCGTGAAGCGGATTCATCGTAATGCGGGGTAATCATAAAGTGGGCCACGACTGTATTGGGTTCATGATCTTATGTAGCCCCCTTCTACATGGGGAAGTAGGACAAGGATAAGCCAATAGGCGAAACTTTGTTTTTGCTGCAATTAGTACACAGAATAAGTGTCAGCATATAGTCTCAAAGACACCACTGTATTCAGTATGCCTGGTAAGACTCAACCCAGTTATCGCAGCATCAGAAGCTCAAAACAAAAGACGTTCTCTGGGAAAAACCTTCTTTATTTAGCAGTAGACAGAGCAGATATCAAGATGTGTGGTACCTCTTTCTTGGGTGTCTCTCTTCTGATCATACAGATACAGCCATGTTTATCTCAGTTCCGGTCTAAAGTAGATTGCTTTCCTGTCTAGATTGCTTCTGTCACTTCTTTCGCCCTACTGTTGGAAAGAAATGAGAACAGAAGACCTCTGTATGGTCAAGAATCTCCATACATACCTGTACTCTCACACCCTGCAGAAAATGTGATTTTCCCTCTTAAAGGGAACAAAGGGGGAGATGGCCTTCACAATTAATCTTCTCTCAAGTATTACCCTATTGTATAAAGGAAGGGGGAACTATGGTTAGAAATAAAGGATTTTACTTACCAATCATAGAATAATGTTTGCCAACTCCATTTAAAAATAACTTGGAAGATTGTTTCTAGTTTTATTGCCATAGCCCTGATGGCTCACAACAACCTCTGCATAGTTTCATCTCCAGAGCCATCTTCTGGAAGCCAATGAGGAAATCCTGTGTCGTCTGTTTTTGTTTCACAGGGGGTGGTTTTTTTATTCTGGTTTTCAAAGAAGGAAGCATTTTGCTGAGATTATACTGTGGCCATAGCCACTGTCATATGGGTGTGGCAGCAGGAACACAGCAAATGTGTGAAAAAGTGGGGGGTGGGGCAATAAGGAAGGGGAGGAAGACCTTTTTTAGTTTTAATTTCCTTAAAGTCAGTAACTGTGGTTTGTTTCTGCTGTAACCTGTGCTCTCAGCTCTGTCCCCCACTGTCTACTTAACAAAGAAGAACAGACATCTAGTGAATCTACTCTTCATTTAATCGGAACTTCACCAGTGCTGAACCTATTTGTGCCTTGGACAGGTGTAAAATTCAGGTTAAAAATTGTAGTCATCCTATTAACAAAATGAGATATTTTGAATTCTTCAAAGTAATCTGTTTCCCAAATCTTGTGGGATAAACTTATGCAGAAACTCTTGTGGGTTTTATAAGTGGGGCTAACCCTGTAAGACACCACAACAAAGCAAGTGCTCCAGCCTAGAGCATCACAAGGAGCCTTTTCCTTCTTTAAGATCCTCATAATTTGCACCAAACAAGTGTTGTTTCCGCTTGACAAGCAGAGCTCACACACACTCCAAGCACAGAAGGACTGACTGGCTGTTTAGAAAAAAATACAAGCAACCCATCCAGTGCTTCAGTTCCTTAAAACATTCACAAAACAAAACAGCAGTTGTCATCATTTAACACAAATTGTGCAGTTTTTGTAGCGTGAAAAGTGGGCAGATTGTGTAAAACATGGTTCTCGCTGCTGGGAGAGAGCCTGCAAATTCCTTACCTTGTGGACAAGGAGAAGAAGGTTGCATCCCACAAGTCTTTCACACATCCCTGTATGTGTGTGACGCTTGTCTTCAGATGTGAGATTCAACATGCATATTTTGGGCAGGATCATCTGGGCAGGGTACATCATCCCACACCTCTTATATATCACTTTATAACTTTGGCATGGTGGGGCTGCGGTTCTGTATTTTTAGAAAGGCAATGCTTGCATTAGGTGATCAAAAAATGTTATACTTCAGAGAACACGTTTTTGTTGAAATGATTTCTCCTTTGTTATTTTCAGACCTCAGGTAGTGTCATCTTGTAATTCAGCAGGCATTGCCTTTCAATTAACCTCTGAGTGCAGTTATGGAACAAGACTGTGCAGATAAGCAGGCTGGCAATCATAGCTAGGTGTTGTGCAAACAAATAATGCTGTAGTTTTGCCCATAAATAAAGTTTTTGCTGGGGCACCCAGAGCTACTGCCATCGGAACAGCTTTGCCTAAATCACTTTGGCAACTGTCACTTCACGAGACGTTGTTTAACTTAACTGCCTTGTATACCTGGTAAGTCATTCTTCCTTTCCCTTTCACATTGTGAGGAAGAATAAATCTGTTTTCAGTGTTGGTTAATAGGCGTCTGTCTTGTTAAGAAATACTGTACGATATGGCTTGCAGATAAGAGAGTTACACCTAACACATGATACAGCTTTAAAAACGAATCACAAGCAAACAAAGCTGTCTACTTTTGTGTTAGTGTATTCCTTTGCATGTCGAGACATTAGAAACTGGAGTTGGTGAGGTTTTTAATTGTTGTCTGCGTGGACTGTTGCCAGAAGTAGATGCAAAAACCAAATCGGTATTCCAGTTTGAATTTCTTTTACGGTTGTGATAGCAAGCATATACGGTACATATGGAATTGTCAGACTGATGCCTGAGAAATGTCAAGATCATGTGTAAGATTTTTTTCGACTGAAACAAGCAGCACTTGACATTGACATGGTTAAATTCACTCGAGGAAGAACTGTATCAAAGAGCAACATGAGAATTAGGCCTCGCTAACCACCCTCGAGTTAAATAGGTTAGTATTTCTTAAGAGATTTTTTTGAATATTTTGGCAAGTACTTTGTCTTGGGGCTGAAGCAGCAATACGTAAGAGATGCATGATGGAGTTTCTTGGCATTCCTTTTCTAAACACTTAAAACGGTGTGCTGGAGGCATGGGATTTTTGGAATTCATAGACTGCAGCTCCCTAAAACTAGAGGCTTTCCCTCAGCAAGACGTCCGAGGTTATATTCTGCAAATTCCAAATATCCTGTGCCTAGTAGCCTGAATGGTCTTTGCATATGGGCACTCACTTGCATGCTTTTCTGGCCCTAACACCTTCCCTCAAACACACACATGCACAAACACAAACACATACACACACACACACATTTCAAGATTTGCCACTACACTGTCAAAATTTGTTGGCATATTTATGGCAGAATAAAAAAAAGGTTGCAATTTCGTTCACAAGGTTTGGGACGGGTCCTATGGACTCCCTTCCCCATTATGTTGGCCACCCCGAATTAAAACTATCTGCAGGGCTGGGGGTGCAAACCCAACCAGATCAACATTACATGGACAGAGATCTGTGTTGTTTCCTGGTCTAATCTACCTGTACCCAGAAAGTGCTTTTAGCTGCTTAGGGTTACACTGACTTTCCATTTCCCTCCACCTGCTTACTTGCTAAACACATGCTTAATTTACCAAATAACAACTCATTTTGCCAGATTTTGCTCCCAGTTGCCAGTCAAAAAGTTATAAGCAATCTGAGGTTGACTGATTTAAGCTGTGCGCAAGTCGAAGGAACCGGGGCAGAGAGAGACTCTTCTTATGCAGGCATGTTGTACTTGCTTCTCTAACCCTCCGTTTTAATTGGACAGAGGAGCATGTGGACCACTTCAAAAGCAGTGTGTCAAAAGGAAATTGCATGGCTGTATGCAAAATCAAATTATTGGTCACCTAAATGGAAGAGGAATTGCTAAGCATGAGATTTATGATCTAGCACAAATAGTTTAAGTTCATGGATATGTTCCACTGTGAAACCAAGAGTACTTTGGGAGGGAGGAGCAATTGAGATGAGGAAGATGGCATGCAGGAGATGGAGGTTGGACTCTTCCAATTTTGCTGCCTACATCAAATTGAGCCTGCTGGAGTTCCTCTTATATAGAAAAATAAATGTCAAGAGAGTCCATTATGGACCTCTGTTCTCTAGCATCTCTGGTATAGTTCAGTTCCTAGTTCATAATTCTACAGTGTCTGGACTAAATGGATCCTGGTGCATGACATTGCCATAGGTGTGATTTTTTTTCCATTCAGAAAAGCAAACTGACCTGGCAGGTGGCATGTGTCTGAATGTGCAGATGTTCTAATACATCCATGTTTCCTCTTAAGAAATCAAGCTGGCAGCTGTGCCACAAAGAAAGATATTTAGTTTGTCATCCTTTAAAGAAAGAGTGACTAATAGCAGTAGCTCTCGTGTGTAACTCAACAAATGAAGCTTTTAAAAATATGCTTCATGCTAACAGGTTCTTGCTTTCAGAAAGGAAATGTTTTTGCTGAAATAAGAGATTTACAGGGCCAGTCTGGAAACATTACATTCAACAGGTCAAGAGAAGTAACAAACCAAGAGCAAATAATATATTAAAGGAGTTTAAATAAAAAAAAAAGGCCTTATTGAACTCCATTCCCTTCTAATTTTTGTTTTGCTTTACCTGTACACTTACCTCAGGCTGTACAGGTATCTGAATTGTTTTAAATTGCTCACTTCCATTATTAAGTACATATTGGCAGAAGCTGTTCTTCACTTTCATTACTGTTTGCATTCAGTACTTTGAATGTAATTGTTGTGCTTCTAGTGGGTAGGTAATTTTAAGAAATTATCACAACTGGTCTATTTACAAGTAATGGGTTAAGTAGAACTTGTGAGCTTTCCAGAAAGCATGATCCTGCATAAGCCCCACAGAACAAATTGAGGCACACAAGTAGCACAGTACTTTCCCCAGCAATTACTTGAAATGAAAAAGGTGTTTCTGAAGGGTGCAAACATGCCCTGTTATTTATTTTGCCAAGAAGCAGGAATACAGTGGCAATGCAAGGGTCAAAAAATTCTGCCCCATGTTTTTCAAGGTAAAGAAGTGTCCTTCAACATACTACAAAACATAATAAAATATCATTCAGAAATCCATGTGTGGACTCACAGACAGTGTATAGATCTATAATGTCTGTGTGATTTTTGTGGGTTGGATGCTGTACTTAGCATCAAATTTGATGGCACTCAGCTTCCAATTTCCTGGCTTTGGGAAGCCAGAGACATGAAATAACCTGAAATTTGGTTTTGAATCAGCAGGCTTTTAAACAAATCTGAGCTTCTGTTTACGTGTTAAAGGGAACCTTTTAAAGCTGTAGCGACACTTTTCAAATCCCGATTTGTTCCTGCAGTGTGCCTTGCGCCCAAAATAATGTGGTGGTTTTTGTCCGTTGTTGTATGCCGGTAGCAAGGGGTGAGCTGTGAGGGAGTGAAATGTATGGCTCCTTGCCTTGTGAATTCATCCCATCTCTGAATCTAATTGCTGACCAAGGAGAACGTTCTGTTTTATTTACTCCATGCCTGCCAGAGAAGTTAGTTCAGAATGTGGTTGTAATGTGGGGGACATATTTCCTTTATCCAGTATGAAATCACTTTATGTAACTGTTTTTACAATGCTTTGTGGCTGGACTTCAGAACTTGGATGTTTATATGGTTCAGACCCACTGAGATTTAGGAAGTAAATCATTATGGTATTTCCTTTTGCCAACCCTGAAGGGGTTTTATGTGTACTGGCTGGAAGAAAAATAAAATTGCCCAAGATTGCAGGTGAAGTTGTTTCCAGGGGTGGCATTTTTTGACCCCATGTATGAGAAATTGCCCATTCACTGGCTGACAGGCGACCTACCTAGTCATTCTTTTGAATGGAGGGGGAAGGACAGGATGCTTTCTGAGAACAGGTTTGTGAAGCCAGGCTGTAAAAATTGTGCTTTAACTCAGCTGTTCTTGAAGCAGCCTTTCTAAGAAAATTTCATCTCAATGGATTATCCCAGGCTGTAAACAGGACTGTATTTTTACAGGGCAGTTATTTCCGGGAGTAATTGTGCGACTTCATTTTGTTTTGTATTATTCCTGCTTACACACCTTTCTGATAGGGTATGATTTTTTGTGATCTTGCACTTTTGCCCATCAGTCCATTTTCCTCCCATGTCAGTTGCTTTTTTAAAAAAAGAATGATGATGATGGCCACGATCCAACAGTGAACGTCTGCTGCCTGCTTCTCTTTCCTCCAGCAGACTGTGAAGGGGCAGTCACCCGTTCCCCCTGGAGCTCTCTTCCATGTGTCCAAATAAATGGGAAAATTTCTGGAATGGGGTAATTCATGCAATAGAGCGTTTCATTGTTGGGGGACAGATGAGAGGACAAAAATCCCAGTTTTGCGCGTGGAGTGCTGCAGAAGCATATTTTTGGGTGCTGATGAATAATTATATGCTATTAAGTCAGTTCTGACATGTCTAGTCTACCAGCGTTCCTAGCTATAAAATGCTTAGAAGTGGTTTATGAGTCCTTTCTTCTGGTGGCAGTCTGGGACAATGCAGCTTGCCCAAGGCCAGACAAGTGGTAGGGCATGTAACTCCCACAGCCACACATGCTCTAGTCTAGGTGATTTCAGTTGTCAACTCTCCTAGGCAGAATCATGGGGATTTGAACTCCTATACTTCAGCTCTACAGCCAGGAACTTCAATCCAGGACATATTCGGTTGGCCCCTCTCCCAGGTGCCACAGTACTCTTGACCTATTGAGTTGTACAGTGGACCCTTGACTTACAGACGGCTTGACTTACAGACTTTTTGAGTTACAGACTTCTCTGGCCGCAAAATTTAGGTTTGACTTGCAGACTGAGATTTGACTTACAGACCAGAAAAAAACCAAAATGGAACAAAAATGGAACAAAAACTGCCAGTTACGGGATTGATTGGTTTTCAATGCACTGTAGGTCAATGGAGACTTGACCTACAGACTTTTTGACTTGCGAACTGCCTTCCAATACGGATTAAGTTCTCAAGTCAAGCCCCCACTGTACCAGCCTGCCTGATAGTGGTTACTCATATTATTCACTAATAAGCACTTAAACAACGTACAGAGCTTAAAAATGAGTCAGTCCCTGCCCAAAGGTGCATATTGTAATAGAGGCAATATAAAAAGCAAAAAAGGGATGGGAAGGGAAGAGAAGAGAAAAACAGGCACATTCAAGTAGACCTTTTTGAAAGTTGAAATGTGCTTCAACCTGATTTTTAAATTGCTTACTGAGCAGGAGGGGTGTGGCGGATTTGTAGTCGCATTTCCAGCTGTGTCATCTGTGAGCAAAATGTATTCTGACCAGAATGTATTTTTACTCCTCCTTTTCCAAAAACAATACGCATTTTCACTTCTCCTCCCAGGATGGGAGCAAACCATCAACCATGTATTTGTTCTGTTCATTTACTTGCAGTGTTATCTGGAAGAAGACCCGGAGAGTAGGGTTGCGCTCTGTGTTAGCAGAATACATGTGCCTGTAGTGGCGGTAAAACAGCATTGTTCTCTGTGTCTTTTTAATTTCTAATTGCATAAATTCATGTGTGGCAGAGAGTGGGGGAGAAATGATCCATTTTGTCTTCCAGAAAATCCTGGTGGGCAGCCTGTTTTAGAAAGATCAGAGGCAAGGCAGGTCTCCCACCGGCTTATGACCAAGGGTGGCTGCTGAATCCTGATTTAATGGGGTGGTGAATGCAGTCCAGATTTTAAACCATGCTTTAAAGATGGTGAAATTCAGAGATAATGCACTACCTACCCCATGCTCCATTGGCTTCCGCTGCTGTTGACTGTGATAGCAAAAGGACACCTTTGGTTGTCAGTCAGAATGTGTCCCTGTCCTCTAGATGCTGGAGATATAGCCGTCTCTGTTTGTGAACCTCAGTGAAGAACATCAGGCCAAATAAACTGTTGTTCTCACCCAGCAAGACTTGCTGTTCCTAAGATGAGTCAAAATGCATTATATGACTACAGGTTCATTGGTACTGCTACACAACCTGCAGAGTGCTACCAGTCACTTGTATTCCTTTAAAAATGCATTCAATCACTTTAAGAAGCTTGGGGAGGTGTACCTGAGGTAGTGTATGTTTCAATCTAACTCTCAAACTAGCTCTTCCAAAAAGGTTGGATGGTGGCTGGTATGTAGTTGTTTGAGGAGTTTCACGGCCGAGGAAGAGTTTTGAAGCTTGATCTTCCAAATTCGTGGCCGTATTTTCTACACAACAGTGGCTGTCACATTTGTAGAGGAAGGTAATTGTAGGGAACCAGTTCAGACCAAAAGGTGACAATGTGTATATGAAATTAGTTGACTTTTGAAAGTCCATGTATTAGGGAAAGCGTTGGGCTGAATCATTTACACCAGTGTGGTAGTGGTGAGGGATCACAGGCCTTCAGGCCTAATCCTGATGTACAGGGGATACGGAATTGGTTCATAGACCTCCTGATGGTCTGCCCCTGCCAGCAGGAAAGGCAGTTTCCACTGTCTCCAGTCATTCATTGGAAATGACAGCAGGAATTTCTCTTTACATGAAGAGTAGTCTCTGCTATTATCAGGGATTCCCTTTTAGACTTTGAGCCAGAATTTCTAGGAACTTTGGGTGGGGTGGGGTGGAAGAGCTAGTGCTTTTTCCAAATAAGTGGTTATGTTAGTCTGTTTCTCAGGACTTCTGATCCCTGTGGGGCTGTGAAGCTCACTGGGTAGGTCACCTTGGTCCAGTCACACAGTCTGGTTGATGTATCTCACAGTGTCATTGGGAAGATAAAGCAGCTAGACAAAACCCTATGAAGTCACTGAAGGAAAGGTGTAATATAAATGCAAGTAATAAATATTGGCATAAAATATAAGTTTGCATGAACCAGTAGTAGGGAACATCTGAAACGCAATGACCAAAATCCTCTTGCGTAGCTGTGCAAATGACATAACTTTTGGAGTAAAGTTGCATTGTTGAGAAATCAACTTAGACATCATTAGTTGAACATTGAATCATATAACTCACTATGCAGTTGATGTCTACAGTGATTCCTTAACTTGGAGCAGTTTACCACCAAAAGTTACGTTGTATGGGCTACCCCACTGCTAACTAGATACAAGGATTTGGGCCAATGCCTGCTTTTTCTTGGGAGAATCCAAAGTCTTTTTTCCTCAGGACACATTGGCCCACCAGAAACATGCAGCATGCTGTTACATGTGCAGTCAAGGAGAGAAACACTATTAGTCTGATCTAATCAGAAGGCATGCCCAGAGTTTTGAAATGCAGCCATTTTGACTCACAAATCACAGAATCTCCTAATCAGCTAGTCTTTTAAAAGTAGTCTGAAAACAACAATTCCAATTTCTGGGCATATCCTTTGTACCAACCCTTTTTCAGTGTGTTTAGGTTCAGAGCCTAGACTTGGATATTTTCTTTATCCTTTACATGAATACAGAGATTTATCTGCTCTTTATCTGAAGGGATGATTAACATGTTTCCACATTTTCTTTTTTAACAGACTGGCTTGTAAGTAAGAAGAGTCGGTAGCTGCACCTCAGTCGGTGTGAGTGCATTCTGAGCCAGAATTCAGACCATCGCCACGTGAAGCTGAGTGCAGCTACTCATCGCACTCCCATGGGGACTGTCCCTGATCCCCTGAGATCTGCCAAGCTTGCATTGATTGCAGCCTCTGAAGAAGAAAACGGCCTAGAAGAGCTTAAATCCCCAAAACACCAGCAGAAGCAAGCAAGCATAGAGAGAAGTAGTAATGGATATCCTTTCAGTGCCAAGGTGCAGCCAGCTGGAGAGCACTCATTTGACATGAACCATGGGACAGAAGCCAGCATGCCAAGGGGTGAGCATCACTGTGGGTGTGACATTAGCAAATCACCCGTATTTTCTCCTGGGTCCTCCAGCCTCTCCAAAGAAGACCGTCTAGCAGCAGCAGAACCAGTAAAAAACTCTAGACAGGAAGGAAACAATGGCTGTAATGCAAAAAAACAGGCCTTAACAGATAGTCATATTTTGATGAACACTGCAATCAAGGATCCTAGTGCCCAGGAGGATTGTAAAATTGTGCAGAGTGGTACCGGAGGGCCACTTTGTAGCCAAGTTGATGATAAGACAATTCCTTCCTCCGGAGGAGTTGGTGGTGTAATGGAGAATAAAACCCATAATAACAATTCTTCTTTGCTTCCCACTCCTCAAGGTGCCCAGCAAGTAGCTCCTACAGCGAAGGAAACTGTGACTGGAAGCAGTGATCTTGAGAAAACTCAAGTACCACCGTTGGCAAAAGAAATGGGACTCGTATCCGATCATGGTCTAAAGGCTAACGTTTGCTTGGATGCAGAATTGAGGGATACAAAGAACGCAAGTTCCTATCCCAGTGTTAGAACTGTGCAAGAGCCTCTCCCCAAATCAAACCTTGAGCGTTCTCCCCAGACTTTGTCCCACAATGAGACTGCAGAGGAGGCCTTGCCAGAGGTCTTGAAATTCAAAGACACCGGTACAATGACAGTGCAGCTTGAAAGCAGGCCAGCGGAGGGGGAGACAATAAGCAGGAGCCTCCAAGATGCAGAGGTCCAGGCAGTGGCCAGTGTGGAAAGCAGATCGGCTTCCACCAGTCCGAGTATCTTAGCTGCATTCCTAAGAGAAAACATGCCTTCTGAGGCAAAGCAGAAGCAAGAGCAGTTGCACATTATTTATAGAGGTGCCAGCGGGAAGGAGCACTCAGAAATCATGGATAACCTTGCGGTACTTGGCCAAACAGCTCCGTCCACTGGCATCCTGCCCAAAGTGCGTATTCAGGCACCAGCTGGAGCGGAGAAATGGTCGGGAGCGCAGGCTGTCACACTTCAAGTTGACCTAGCGGGAAAGCAGGATGCAGCCTGCTTGTCTTTGCTAGACAACTCAGAGCATCCGTGCCCAGCAGCATCTGGCAGTACTCAAGAAATATCGGTCAAGGGGATGGAAGTACAAATAGCAGATGGGGCTAGAAGCCCTGGCAGCATTGCCCAGCAACTGTTGGACCCTTCAGCTTTGCAGAACACAAAACCTGTTTGCCAAATTTCTGCCCATGCAAGTGATCAGCCTGTGGTTCCCCCACAGCCTGCAAACCTTGAGACTAAGCTACCTCCATGTTCTGCTCTCTCGGAAATCAGTAGTAAGCATCAGAACCTTGGCCCCTCTGCTACAGAAAATCAGCTGGCCCCTTTATCGTGTCCCAGAGTATTAGAATTGGCCAAACCTCTAGTCACCAATGCTACTGAAAGTAATCAGCAGAACCAGCCGCAGATCAAGACTCTTGGTGATGTTGAGATGGGCCCAACTGGTTTCCACGTGGGTGCAAAATCAAAAACAGAAGGGACAGTTATCCATTTTGGTCCTAAGGAACAGAAGATGAATGCTATAGGAGTTCCTGCTGGGCCCCAAACGGTGGGTGTTCCAGTCACATTACAGACAGGTCAGGATATATCTCCAGGCGATAACCGAGAGGTGGAAGCCTTACCTGGTCAGAAATTGGCTGCTGGGAGACCAGAATCTGAGTTGAGTAGCAATTCTGCCCTTGGTCTGCTAGCTAAAATTGGCGCGAAGGGGAAAGAATCAAAACTTGCTGTACCAGCAGCGGCTTCTTCCGTCCAACCAGTGCCAAGCCCCTGTAAGAAGAAGAAAGAAATTAAGCCTGTCCCGTTCACTAAAGGGCACGTGAAGCAGTCCAAGCATGTCAGGGATGTTGTGTGGGACGAGCAAGGCATGACCTGGGAGGTGTACGGAGCATCTCTTGACCCAGAATCCTTGGGGGTTGCTATCCAGAACCACCTGCAGAGGCAGATCAGAGAACATGAAAAACTCATTAAAGCCCAAAGCGCCCAGACCCGTAAATCCATTTCTTCAGATACATCCTCAAATAAAAAACTTAAAGGGAGGCAGCACAACGTTTTCCGATCCATGTTGCAGAATTTTCGGCGCCCGAATTGTTGTGTTCGCCCTACGGCTTCTTCTGTGTTAGACTGAAAAAGGTGGGGAGGTGGGGGAGAGGGGAGGCGATGTACATCTTTGTCTAGCCATCTGTATATGTGCACACAAGACAACCCTAGAATATAAGACTTGAAGCTCAGCTTTGTTGTGTGAGATTCCGATACAGCAATGGGAGGAAGCGTTTTATTCCCAATAAGTCGTCACCTCCTATCTTTCTAATGTTTTTGCAAAGGGTACATACTTCTTTTATGTTTCCGCAGACGTCCCTGACCCCTGTCAGCTGCCAGGTAAAAATAGGCAATGAAGCACAACTTAAAAATGACCAGCTTACGACAACCATCTGTGACAATTTGAGAGGTGGAAGAAAGAGAGGACAAAAAGGCCCTTTTAAAAAAAATATATTGTTATGTGACTATAATGAAAACTTCAACAGTTGTATGGTCATGTAGCAAATATTCCAAAACTGATGAAAATATACGTGTATGTGAATATGTATATATATATATATCTGTTCATATGTATGTATGTTATATAATCTTATGGGCATATATAAGATACATACATTTCATTCATATATAAAAATTTCTGAGTTGGATTGATATGGAAAGAGAACTCTCTTTCCCCGCCCCCCTTAAATTTAAAAACTTTTGGAGATACCTTTAAAGAGATGCAAGAGGAGACATGATTGCAAGCTTTATTTGTTATAACAGAATATAACTTGTGCAAGGTTCATCCAGAGGAAGAATTTCAGAGAAAGTTCACCCCTCTGCCTCATTCCTTAAAGGGATCTGGAATTCTTCTGCCAATACACAGTTGTGTTGTTCCAAAAGCCCTCTCTCTCTTTCTATAGGTCTTTGGAAGCCTCTGGCAGGCCTGGCACCATAGAAGTGCTTAGAACTGGATCACAAGGGACTTGGAATTTAAAGCTCCAGATTTCAATGGGTGTCAAATTTCCTTTCAAGAATCTTTGGACTCCTGTGTGAGATTTCGACTGTTATTTGTTCTTTAATGCACTTCGTTTTGTTTCAGCGAGTAGTCTTTTTTTAATGCTTTCCTTTTGAAGAATTTCTTCCATATTATGTAGTAGTGGAAGCATATGGAAATGTAGAGGGGATTAAGAATATCATGTAGCCTTTCATGTACGCATACATAAATTTTCAGCCTATAAGAAGGAAGCGGCAGAAGTGTGCCTAAGGCAAACGCTTCTTGTGCTCAAGTCCTGCTGGTTGCCCATCTTGGCTAAGAAAAAAAAATAATCATATGGGTAGAAACATGTTAAAACCACTGTACTAAGATTCATGAAGCCATTGATTAAATATCATGCAGAGCATTTCTTCAGTCTTGTCTTGTGGAATTAAGACTTTGTTGCACATTCATAGCAGGACTATGGAAACTATGACTCTGGATTACACGTTCTGGCTTTCCAGATCTCAGAATTCAGCAACATCTGGAGTGTGTCTAGATCTCTACCATTGTTGTAGAGTCCAGATACTCCTCAAAGTTTGGAAAAGTTACATTTTTTTAACTACAACACACACACACACACACACACACACACACACACACACACACACACACACACACACACACACACACACACACACACACACACACACACACACACACACACACACACACACACACACACACACACACACACACACACACACACACACACACACACACACACACACAAAGTATCTCCAAACCAGGATGGTTGTGGATTTTGCATGCCTTCATCCAAAACAAGAAAACTGAGAGGAGACTGGTTCTCTCACATTGTGAAGTCAGTATCCTGAAAAAAAGTTGTTAGGAAGGAAGCCAAGGACAGGTGCCAGAGAAGATGTGTGCTATTGTGTCTTCTCGTGTCAGAAACAGATATTGGATGCAGCCTATAATTTGAAAAGCAAAACGTTCAGCTAAAATGAGCATCTGAATGTCATAGCAGGATCTTACTTCATCTCTGGGATTCTGCAAATGAGCTAACCTTTTTGGTGGTTGGTCAAGACTTTAGCAGGAAGTGTGTGAAATCTGATTTCATGAACACAGAGAAACGGTCTCCGTTGTCTCTCTACAACATTAAGTGCGTTCCACTCTAATTATGCTGATTGCCGATATTTCTAAACTGGCTGGATGGCTCAGTGAGTTGGGTATCTGATGCAAAGCCAGAGATCGAGAGTTTGATTCCCTCTTCGTGCCTCCCAGGAGGAAGGAATCTATGCAGCCCTGGGCGAGCTGCTATGTCGTAGAGTAACCACAGGAGAAGGGAACAGTGAACAACTTCTTCATCCTCTGTACCTAGAAAATGTTGGGAAGGGTTGCCGTCAGTTGGAATTTCCCTGGTGGCATGTAATTATTACTGTTTCCTAGTATTTCTCAATGAGTGCTTTCTTTAGGCCACTGGTGCCAATACACTGCCATCCTAGGAGCTGTGCCTTGCCTGACCTTACATTGATTGTTGGTGTCATGGGCCAATAAAGCAATGTGCTTTTTTTCCCCCTCAAGCATTGTTTTTCCCTGCAGATTCTAACAGATCAGCAATGGGGAACATCTGGTCTGTCAGATATTGTTGGACTAATTTAGATCAGCCTTAGCCTGCACAGCTAAAGGAGAAGGATCAGGGAAGTTGAGGTCCAGCAACCTCTATAGCACTATCCCTGTCGTCGATAAATCTGTAATTTATTTATTTATTTGTATTTATTTCTTCAATTTGTGTCCTGCTCCCATTAGTGCTGAGACACTAATCTGGGTGGTTACAACAAATGTAGAACAACGGTTAAACAAAAATACAAGCACTAGAAACAATTGCAGATAACCATTAAAAATAGCTGCTTCTGGCCTTAACCACATCTGTCTGGAGCAACCACTTGACACATTGGCAAAAACAAAAAACAAAGCAAATTTGTCACCAGAGAGTATTTTTTTAAAAAAAAACCAAATTGCTTGACATTTCCGTAGATTAGTTTATATGTATATATAAATGCCAGTTTATTTGCAGTGATGATCTAAATATAAATACAGTCCATCTCATAATAGTGGGGTTGATCTATGCACTTGCTGCCATTTTAATTTATTTGTTCCCCTCCCAGAATCTTATGGGCATGATCCTGACATGATCATAGTGAAACGGTAGCTCTTGCAGGGCCAGCTAGAATGGTGAGTGGCAAGCTGTTTGGGTAGTTATAGCCCAAAAAGATCTGTATGTCTGATCTAGGGATTTCTGTCCCAGGAAAAGTGACACAAGCAGAGTGTCTTTGTTGTCTTGAGTAAAACTTAGACAAGTTGTTACACCACACAGATGCTCAGTTAGGCCAGCTCTCTGAACCACTACACTTTTACTAACATGGCTGGTTAAAAAAAATCAATTCTTAATTATCCTCCCATTCTGCAAAGTGGGGGTGGTGCCCAGCAGGAAAGGCTCTGTAGATTAATTGTTGTTCTGACTACAGTTATGTAACTGTCCCTTTATAGATCTGGAGGGTTAGCTAAGAAGGAAGAACGAGGGGTGGGAACAGAAAGTGCAGCATCCAGATCGTTCTCTTTCCACTTGAGAAAAGCAAAGCAAAAGTCTCAGTCAAAGAGAGCTGGTTGCAAGGTCAGCAAACTAAATGGGCCAACTATGCATCTGGTCTGTGGGAACCCTTGTCCATGGTCAGGAGAATGGAAGACTTATCAAGAATCCTTTCACAGTCTATTCAAGCAACGGAACAAGAGTTTCGGGAGCAAAATTCAGATTTTTCAGGCCAACATGTGGATAGTTTTTTTTTCCGGAGACTTCTCCCAATGAGACAGAAAGTTATCAAAAATATGGAATTGCATATCTTAGTATTCCAGAGCTGGAAGGGACCCTGTGGATCATTGAATCTAGCCTCTGTCAGGGAGGTACAGTGGGGGAATCAAATTCCCAACCTCTGGCTCCGTGACCAGATATCTAAACCACTGAGCTATCCAGCATATATTTCTGTAGTAGCCATTTAACGCATCTTTGTGCTGAATTTAGGACCAGCCCAATATTTTTGCACTCAGCAGCTAGTACTAGCCACCTTGCCAACTCAAGGTACACAGTAACAAAAGTCAGCCAAAATATTTTGTCAGATGAGGTACAGTGGACCCTCTACTTAAGGAATTAATCCGTATTGGAATGGTGGCTGCAAGTCGAAAAGTCTGTAAGTCGAATCTCCATTGACCTATAATGCACTGAAAACTGATTAATCCCATAACCAGTGGTTTTTATTCTATTTTTATTCCATTTTGGTTTTTTTCTGGTCTGTAAGTTGATTCTCTGGCTGCAAGTCGAATCTAAATTTTGCAGCCAGAGAAGTCTGTAACTCGAAAAGTCTGTAAGTTGAGGGTCCACTGTACAAAATTCCATAAGCACTTCTCTATAGTACTCCCTGGCAGTATACATATAATAACATATAAGCACTTAACATTTTTCTGTGGTTTCAAAATACTTAAGGTCAAAAGCCTATCGCAGCTGCTGGTTCTAGTTGAATTTTACCCATTCTTCCTTCACGACTTTTTGTGAAATGTATGCCATATTCTGACGGTATGGTGTGTGTTTCTCTATTGTCCCCACGAAAGCTTGGGGAAATCTATTAGTTACACCTTTAATTCTAAGCCCCCTAAATAGATAATATTACTATTGAAATGTTTGAAAAAGTAACTTTACTCTCCTGTGTCTCAAAATATTGTTTCTTTTTTAAAATAATCTGACGCTGCAACACAAGTTACAGTGCACACCAGACCCCCTCCATCTTGTCCTTCTGATAGCAGGCTAAGATCTTTGTTTTCAGTCAAGTATTGAATCCCTCTCATCTGGATGCAAAGAGCATTTTTAACAGGTGATTTCCACTTCAAAACTTTTTTTCCTTCCGTATATTTCCTTTTGCTGTTTTTATTTTTCAATTGTTTAACAGGCTTTTACGTGTTCTAAGAATGTTTATTTTGATTTATGTATCTGTTATATCACCTGCCCACCACTTTCTATCTAACCTATCTTGGGTCTTTGAATTGGGAGAAGACTGGGGTATATATAAAATAAAAAATGTCTCAATTATATGTTTTGCTATCATAAAAGGAGTTAATTACCCTCAGAGGTTTTTTTTTAACTAGTTACTTCAAAGTTCTGCTCCATATAATTTGCTCATGATGTTGGCCAAATGTGTAACACTGTGACTTTGGGCAATAAGTAAAATATAACTGCATGTTATAGAGTGGGAGAGGAAGTTTTGCCACGGTCAAAAATGGAGTTTCTCCTGGGTTTATAAAAGTGTACAGTTTGCCCTTACACTACAGTTTGCTTCAAAATTCGTTTCAGCTCTGGCATTAAAATGTTCCAGAATTCACCACATCATTCCAGTTTCCAATCCCATTTCATGCTTTCTCAATTCAGTCGTTGTCTTCATTCATTCTGTTCATTCCAGCGCAGCTGGAGTACTGTATCTTGTGATGTCTGCTTGAACAAATATCTGCAAATCTTTTTCATTAGTAAAAAAAAAAAACCACCTCAGGACTGCTGTGTTAGAATAATAGAGCTTTATGTACAATGTGTTTATTAAAAGGAAGGAAAAAAAGTGTAAAGGACAAAATCCACAAACAGCTCGAGCCAAATGTATTAGATTAAACTGGCTGAATCCCAAAAAAAGTTTTCTCAGAACCAATGTGAGTCCAAACTTTTGCCCTCCAGGATTTCATGAGCTCTCCATTGACAGTCTTTTGGCTTTAGCCCTTGTGCTTGATGGGAACTCATACGTATCACTAGGTACCAGTAGGATCCAGATGTTTGACTGCATTTCCCATCAGCCTTATGCAACATGAACATTTGTGAAGGATGATAGGGATTAAAGGTTCAACCTTTTTGGTCTGGGTAAAAGACAAAGTGGCAATTCTGTATTCTCTACCTAAGACTCAATCTCTTTGAATTCAGTAAGAACTTCCATTAGTCACCTAGAATAACTCGAGCGGCCAAAAGGAAAGGAAAGGCAAAGAGTGAGTGAGGAGAATTTTTCATTTTACAAAAAATATAAGAAAAAATATTTCGAGAGCAGAAGTGACTGTGACCTTCCAGGAGTGAACATAAGTAGTCCCGAGACCTCTAGAGGCTGCCAAGCAGTGGTAAATTTGGAACTTTTGGTGCAAGTCCCCTGGCCCAAGGAGAATCTAAAAGTGCAGGCTACTGGATTCTTCCATGTCCACAAATGAGGAACATGTCTTTTATAAAGTTAATGGCTCTTAATTACACATTTGGGACCATCCAACCTCCAGTATTTAGCATTGCGTCTGAGATACCTTGCAACAATGCACTGTTTCTGGGAAAACCCATTTCTATTCCAGTTACAGAAAGGGGTGCAATTAAACTCAGAGGGAACTGTGAAGATTCAGTTCCTGTGACTCTAAAAGTCCTGCAGCTTCAATGCTGAAAGTGCCAGCCCCTTTTACACTGTTACCTACAGAGAGAGACAAATAAGGACCTACATAGCTCCCCAAGTTCCTGAGCTTTGGTCAAGGATAGGCATGCCGCACATCAAGGGATGCCGGAGACAGGGCTGCAGTGACTCCTATCTTGAGATCCTCCATGCGCCACCAGTTGTGTCTGCAGATTGTGCATCTGTGCTGGGTAGTTTGTGGAGTTCCCAGATGCTTTTGAATTGTAGCTCTCATACTTCACCATTGGCTGTTCTGGTTAAGGCTTTTGGGAGGAGCAGTCAAGCAACACTGGAGGGCCATTTTTATTTTACAGTATCTACTGTATTTATTTATTTAAAATATTTCTACCTCCACTTTTCTCCTTAAAAAGGGCCCAGAGTGACTTTTACATCATTTAAAGTCGGTTTTTAAAATTAAGAGCAGCGAATATAAAAAAACTGAAAAAGATTTTTAAAAAACCACACTAAAAAACGGTAAACAAATGCAACACCAAAACCACATTCAAAACAGTAAGGTATAATAATCCTTCCCCCCCCAAAAAAGCCAATCAGGCTGCCAGTCACTAAGGGGAAGCTTGGCTGAAGAGAAAGGACTTCACTTGCTTGAGGAAGGACAGTAAAGATGGGTCCATTCTGGTCTCTTGTAAGAGGGAGTTCTAAAGTCCAGGAGCAGCAATAGGAAAGGCCGTTCCATGCATTCCCACTAACCACCCCTGTGAACGTGGTAGGACTGATAAAGGCCTCTCCTGATGATCTTAACACCTCAGCAGGCTCTTAAAGGGAGATGCAGTCCTTGATAAATCTTGGACACAAGACTTTAGGGCTTTATAGGTTAGAACCACTTTGAATTGTGCCCAGAAACAGATCAGCAGCCAGTGAAGCTGCTGTAACGGTGTGTGTGTGTGATGTGACCAGCCCCAAATCTGGCTGCTCTGTTTTGGACTCGCTGAAGTTTCCAAAGTTAGTCCCACATAGTGATCCAGCTGGGATGTAAATAAGACATGTGTCACCATGGCCAGATGTCCTCCTCAGGCAGGTGGCATGCTCGTTTTAATTGTGCAAGTGCTGGCCACTGCCAAAACCTGGGTATCCAGGTTTGGAGATGGATCCAGAAGCACTCCCCAAGCTGTGCACCAGTGTTTTCCAAGGGAATGTAGCCCTGTCCAGCACAGTCTGCATTCCTGTTCCTTGATCTGCTTTTCAACTGTCCAGGAGCACCTCAGAATGTGACTGTCAGTGGCTACCAGTTCTAAGGGCTATTTATAACTTCCTTTATCAGAGATCATACGCCTCTTAAAATCAGTTGCTAGAAAACTTGAGCAGGAGAGTGTTACTGCCTCAGGTCCTGTTGGTGGACTTCCCCAAACTGGTTTCTTCCTATGGGAACAAATCACTGGAATAGACTGGTCTTGGTCTGATCCACATGACCCTTGTGTTCTTTCAGCCACACCCTGAAGCACTTTTGCTATTTTGTTTTGCATCATGTTTATGGGCTTTTATGAATGTTTAAAGGAATAGATTTTTAAAATTAATTGATTTGACTTGATTTCCAACTAAATGTTTTGTTAGCATGTACCTACGTTGCCATTTTAAAAAGTAAGTGTTTAAAACCAGTCAATTTGACTCAATTTCAATTAAATATTTTATCAGGATTCACCTATAAAGCTGCCATTTCTAAGTGTTACCTCTTAGAAATATGATGCGCTGAAAGCAGAGGATACATTTTCAAATCATAGTGCTTAAAATGAAGTGAGGCTGTCCTTCCAAGACCACTTCGGCTCCTAAGTACTACATATAGAAATATTTGACATAGCATCTCCCCTTTTTTGGCTTGTTCTAATTCAGAGTAAAAATGGACGCACTCAACATTGTGCAGTAGACGTTTTTCCAGGCATGGAAGTACAGTAATTAGTATGAACCTGCACTGTTTCTGCCATTTAGACTGCTGATACAAGTGGAAGGATAGTGTCGCATTTTTTTTAAAAAAAGGAGAGAGCTTTAAAAGGTGCTTAAAATGCAATTTAAGCACAATTAAATATTTCAGGGTGATTTGAATATGACTGTGTTCAGCAACAAGTATATTCTGCAAGGTCAAAATTACTTCTAAAGGTCAAAGCAGTGGTTTTGCTTGAGAGTTAAAAATTGGCACATCTAGAGCATTGATATAAATCTTATCTGCGTATATGTTGTGAAATTGAACTGCCGCTGATCAAAATGGTGCTGGGAAGGGAGGTATGTAAATAAGATTTAGCCTAGCCAAACAAACAGAAAGTGAATTTCACCAAGTACCTAAATTTCCCTAGAGTTGCTCTGTGTATGGAATTAAATGAAAAGTAGTTGATGTGGTCCACTCTATCTTAAATATTTATTTGCTAAAGAGACATGTTTAAGAATTTATCTAAAAAGATACTAAGAAACAGCCAGGTACAAAAACACACTGTAGTAGATGGCAGTGGCCTAAATCCCATTACTTAGCGTCTTAAATTGCAATAGAGTAGGCTCACTGAATCAATGGGGATTTAATGAGTCAGCTCCTCTATGAGTTCCATTGGTTAAAATGGGCCTACTCTAATTATGATTGACTATGCTAAAGTAAATCATGGTTAGAGTAGGCCCATTTTAACCAATGGAACTCATAGAGGAGCTGACTCATTAAATCCCCATTGATTCACTGAGCCTACTCTATTGCCGTTTACAACTCTAGTGCAACTTACTATGCTTAGGAGCAGAATTTGGGCCAGTGTTAAGTAACTGGCAGTCTGTAACAGTCCAGTGGTAACCAGTGCCAATTATGATGAATAGGACGGAGGGCACAGCACAGGTGGGCAGAACCGAAGATGATAACAGAGTTGGGCAATGCCCGTTTGCCCTGATGAATCACCTGCCCTGGCAGATCGGATTATGGCCAGTAAATTTGGAAGAACTTGAAGAGTGAAGTCCAGGAAAACACGTAGAACTCTTGGCAACCTGCTTCAGAAAGATGAAATACATTGTTTGCACCAAACTTTTGCCTCCTAGGAGACAGCAGATAAATCAATACAGGGTTTTACCCTCAGTCAACTAAATACGGCCAGCGACATCAGTCGCTGAAGCAAATGCTTAATGTAGTGTTCTCTTTGGTCTAGATTTAATAATCTCATATTTCTCTTTTTAATTCACTTCCAGTGTTTTGATGGCTATTTGAACTGCCCTGTTCGGAGGTTTTGTCCTTTAGGTATCTAATGCCAACAGTCTATACTCTTTTCTCCCTTCCTGCTATTGTCCAAAATGTGAACTTTATGTGAATTGTTTGAATGGTAGTAAACATTGATTGTATTGTTGAATCAGAGTTATTGATGGTTGGCTTCTCCTGTTGCCTTTGTCTCTTTATTGGCACCGATGTATGTTTCCTTCTCAATGTGTATTGAGGTGTTTGCAGCTGTCATTATGTTCAGATGACCTGCGATTGTTTTTCTTTTGCTTTAATGTTCATTCTTGTGCTTTCAGGTATTTTGTTTTCACCCAAATTGTCCTCACAGGTTGTGAAGTGATGTCCATGATGGACTCTTTTGTCGTTTTTTGCCATTTTCTTCCAGGTATTCTCTTCTTAATGAACTCTGAATTTCGAGTATTTTGAAGCGATTTTTCTTGTGGAGATGTATTCCGCCCCCCACCCCCCCAAAAAAACACCTTTGACTATGGACTGTTCATAAAATTTCAGAAGACTGAAAGTCTTCTAGAAGACTAGAAGGAATAAACGCAATGGAAAGTATTCATTATTAGATAAATCCTTGAAGTTCATGAGGAAAAAACTCTGGATACAATTCCTCCTTCTGCCTCCCTCCATTTACATTAGACCTTTTGTTGGCCTTCCAGTAGTTGAGGAAGGGGAACGTGGTGATAAACAGTCAAAAACAATGGCCATTTTTTTTCTCCAAGAGGAAATTGCAAAAGCCGTGTTAACATTCTGCAGCAGCTTTCAGCAGAGGATTTCAAATCAACTTATTTCCTAGCTGATTAATGCCTCTAATTATAGTGTTTCCAATACATATATAGTGACAAGTAGATACATAGATACTTATTTTTTGAAAAACTGAGAATAATGGGGGGGGGGGAAGAGAAATAAGATTTCTGAGGCACATGAGCTCATACAAGTGGAGACTGATATTGCTAAAGTACAACTATAGTACAGTTATTTTTAAAATAGAAACAAATGTGTATATATTATGGGAAGTTTTAATTAGATATGACAGTGAATACAATACAATGGCCACATAAGCCTACTGAAATACATTTGCAATAATGTGTCCTCTGACCTCCTTCCCTATAAATGTGATCCATAACACCAGCACATGTCACATTATACATCAATTATTATCCTTTTTTTATCCCCCCCCCCCCAACACACTCCATTACTATTGAATGTATGCAGCCTTAACTGCCTGGGTTTTAACTGTTTGCCAGAATCCTGCTGGTGATTTATGTATGCATTAAGTTAGATTGTGTGAATTCATCATGGCAAATTGCAGCTAGCTAAGAAGATGCCAGTCACATCACAAAATGTGTACCTGGTATGCATTGACTCTTACTCATTATGTAATTGGTGCTTCATTAGTTAGCAGCAGTGTCCCCTCTAAGCTGTGCTTGCGCGCATTCGCCCAGAGTTCCCTCAGGGTTGCACATGGGCATCTGGCAGTCAGTTTGTTTCCTTCCTGTTTCAAATGAAGCCCCGCCCACCCCTGCACACACAAAGCAAGGTCTCTGCATACACAGAGCAAGGCTCCTGCACGGCAGGACAGAAACCTAGAGGGAATGCTGGTTAGCAGCAGTTAGCTGCCAGGAGTTATGCGATTCAATTTATTTGTACATAATCACCAAGAGGATTTTTGCCTGTATTACTGTTAATGTTGTTGTCCTGGGCAAATAACTTTTTAGTGTGATCCGAAGCAGCCTAAATGGAACAGTATTCAACTGACCAACCAGTTCTCCCAAATCAATAGCAATCTAGCAATCTTGCCCTGTGTTGGAAGATGATTCAAACAGTTACCTGTGTGAGATACTGCTTTTCACTCTGTAAAGCATAACACGTTCAGTTATAAATGGATTGTTGCAAATTGATCATCTGGCATTGAATAATCCATGCTAAATAAATAAAAAAGGATTCAAATTCAAAGTGAAATGGAATAACTCTATTGTTCCTGCTTTTATAGTTGTCATTTTCAGTGGAATACAGAATAGTTTATATTTGATAATCATACTGTATTTGTATTTATATCCAGGGAATTTTAAGTCATATACAAGAGTATTATCCTCACAACGACAATTCATGACCAGATAGGCCTTATCTAGTGTGCTTCCTAGCTGAAAGAGGAGCTGAAATCAAGGCTTTCTGGTGAAAATCAGGACTTTCTACTTTACGTTAGCTTGAGGTCTCAAACAATAACAGAACTGCAGACTGAAGTGAATCTGGAAAACATGATTTCAAATTCATCTACAAATACAGCTCAGTGAACTGCTGGATAGCTCAGTGGTTTGGGTGTCTGCCTGCAGAGCCAGAAGTTGGGAGTTCAATTTCCCACTGTGCCTCCTTGACAAGCGCTGGCCTTGATGCTCCATGGGGTCCCTTTCTGCTCTGGTGTTCTCAGATGAGAAAGGGTTAAAAATGAGGCACAGTGCTGAGGGGACATTATCTTCTTTAACAGGCCTGGTAAAGTCATGGCACCCGCTAAGGGCTTCCTGAAAACCATGGCCGCCGATCACCAAAATTCGTCAACTGGGAAAACATTGCTTGTAGCAATTTGCCATTGAATCTGAGCATCAAACAGGGAAAATCCCATTTTAAAAAAAAAAACTTGCTTTAAGTAACCTTATTTGCTGGTTGACTCCAAATTTCAGCAGTACAATGTGCTAACTCTTGTGGGGGCTGTGAAGCTCACAGTAGTTCCTGGGGTGACATAATAGGCACTTAGACCTACCAGAGTTGCTCATCCATGTTCTTTAAACTAAGGATTAAAATAAAAAAGTTAATATTTCTTGTGCTTGAAAAACAGTGCATTGTTCAAAATCACTTCTAAATGCATTTAGAGTTACAGTGGGGTCTTGACTTAAGAACGGCTCGAGTTAAGAACATTTTGACTTAAGAACCACTCTCATAGGAAAATATTGACTTGACTTACATACTTAGATTTGAGTTAAGAACTGGAAAAAAACACGTGGGAGGCAGGGAAAGTGCAAAATTTGAACTTTCAGTTAACTGTTGGCCAGTGAAAAGGGTGCCTGTCTGCTTCCTCACTCCTCCCAGCGTTTAGAGAGTGGATTGGGAGACAGTCTTCAGACTGCCTGGTACTGCCTGGACTGTATTTTCCCTGCCTTCCCTGAACCTTTCTTGACCTAAGAAAAAAAAGAAACAAAATATCCCCCTCTAGTGGTCGAAGGCGGAATAGCAGCTTCCCATTAGTTTCTATGGACGGAAAAGAGCAGATACGGATCAAATGGTTTTCAATGCATTCCTATGGGAAATGCAGATTTGACCTGAGAACTTTTTGACTTGAGAACCGCCTTCCAATACGGATTAAGTTCTCAAGTCAAGACCCCACTGTACATCTTTCCTTTGTATAATAAATGTCCAAAGTGGCTTAAAGTGATAGCAATCTGCCCAGTGAAACATGGGAAACGGAAACAAAGGCAGCAAATGAAATTGCTGTTTTGCTTTGAGACTTAAAAAAAGAAAAAAAAAAAGGAAATTTAAAGTCCAAGCATTTGCAGGCCTGCCAGAAGTCTTTACACAGCAGTAGAAGGCATTCAACAAGGAAGTAACAAGCCTTCATACAACTGGAACCTAAAAGTAAGTGATAAGATGTCCTGTCCAGTGTCCTTAAGTACCATATTTTTCTGTGTATAAGACGCCCCCCCCACTTTCTAATCCAAAATTAAGAAATCTAAGGGTGGCTTAGCAAGTGCAGGGGGAAAGGGATCAAAGCGCTGCAGGATCCCTTTGATCCCTGCTTTCCCCTCCACTTGTTTTTGTTCTTTCCTCAGTTTACTTCCGTGTATAAGATGACTCTTGATTTTTAGTCTAAAGATTTTAGACAAAAGTGTAGTCTTATACACTGAAAAATACAGACCACTCCATAGTGACATGTTGGGATGTCTCTCTGCCAAGACCATGAGCCACCTCTTTCTACATTCTAATTTATGACATATGTATATGCTGTACCAGAGATTCTGCCCATAAGAGTTTTTACCATTTCCATTCAACTTGGTAGAAAATAAATTCATTTCAAAACTTGATTTCAGATTAGAGAAAATTATCATGGATGGTATTCATGATTCTTGTGTTCACCTGATTTATGAGATGGCTGAGAATGTATCTAAATTCCTGCCTTTTATTGTACAATCATATTTGTGGTAGCTGCTGGTAGGCAATAAATTTTCAGAATCCAAGGACTCCAGTCCTCATTGAGTCTGCAGGAATTCAACCAGTCAGACGTCTGGGGACTTTAATCAAGCAAAGTCCTGACAGGAGTTTCCATGTTCTTTCAGCTATGAATTCAGACTCTTGCACCCATGTTCATCCTATGCGGAAGACAGGAAAAATGGGTGGATAGGGCTAAGCTCTATGGGTATTGCAAGGGATTATGGGTGTGGTAGTCTCTCCCCATTAGGCTCTGAACTGCCAGCCTCTCAAAAAATAATAATCTACCAGGCCCATAATTCCTTGTAGCTCCTACAGAACTTAGCCCCACCTACCTATTTTCCCAGTTTTCTCCACAGGATAAAGATAGCTCCCAACGTTTAAACTCAGTAGCTGTAAGAATACAAAAATACCTGTCAAAACTTTGTTTGATTAAAGCCCCCATAAGTCTGGCTGGGGGGATTCCTGCAAATTTCTGGCAGCTGTGGCCTATAAATGCTGAAAATCCCATGCCTAGTAGCCAGAAGCTTTCCCGGCTTCTTCCACATCAATTCAAACCTAAGGAAAGATGTAATGGAACTCATTTGACAAGGCATTCCTAGAGCAGAAAGAGGAGGCAGCCAGGAATATTGCAGAGCAATGAAGAAATGTCTACTGGAAAGAATAAAACAAATACAACATCCTTCAGTGCTCTGTACCTAGAAAACCCTGCAAAGAATCGCTATAAACTGGAATGGACTTGGCAGCATATTATTATTATTATTATTATTATTATTATTATTATTATTATTATTATTATTATTATTATTATTATTAAGCATTTTGTAAAGTTATGGTAAGCTTTTAAAAAAAATCAAAAGAAATTCAAAAGGGTTCCAAAGTGAGGAGGAAAACGGAAGCCTTTTTTTATGGTAATGGAAAAACCTGGGAAACTTGAAAAGAAATGATGGCATATCACTAGTTATCTAGTTATCATGGAACCAGAAAGAATATTGCTCTCCCTCATCTGCTACAATGCCTGTGGAGAAGGAACCATATTATAAACTTCTGTAACAGAGATGAAGTGTACCTACAATGACATTTCCAAAATTGAATATTTGGGAAACCCAGCGTTAGGTGCTGAACCCTGGAGAATGGCTGTGCGGCAAGACATTTTTCTTAAGAATATTGGTTTTTTCTTCTTGCTGCTCTAGAAGCTGGAGCTTACTTTACGAAATTATCTACAAAATTCCCGATTTTGAACACTTGGTGTAATCAGCTTTGGTGGCTGCTGCTTTGCCATCGTCACCACCAATGAATGATACTAGAAATGGGGAATTATAGAGGAAACAAAATGGTGGCGGGCTACCCACACAGCTGCCCTTGTTGCTACTTGCAGGGGCAATGCAAAAAATAAATAAATTAATTAAAACTCATTGGGTGCGGAAGGAGTGGACAAAATGGTCCTTACAATTGTGACTAATGGTGAGTCTTATCTTTGAGAAACTGCTGGAGAATCTTTGAGAGGCATTCACGCACATCTGTAACATCTACCCAGGGTCAATGAGGGACAGAAGAGCCTTGTGGCGCAGTGGTTAAACCGCTGTATTGCACCCAAAACTGTGCTTACAACCTGGGGTTCAATCCCAGGTAGCAGCTCAAGGTTGACTCAGCCTTCAATCCTTCTGAGGTTGGTAAAATGAGTCCCAGCTTGCTGGGGGGTGGTGAAATGTGTAGCCTGCATAATTAACTTGTAAACCACCCAGGGAGTGCTTGAAGCACTATGGGGCGGTATATAAACAGCATGCTTTGCTTTGACAGTTGAAATAGGCAAACTACCATCCTGGCCCCAGTGAAAGCAAAGTGCAAAAATAATCATTTAGTACCATGTTTCTAAATAGGGATGGGGTGGTGCTGCGGGTTAAACCGCAGAAATCTCTGTGCTGCAGGGTCAGAAGACCAGCTATCGTAAGATCGAATCTACGCGATGGAGTGAGCTCTCGTCGCTTTGTCCCAGCTCCTGCCAACCTAGCAGTTCGAAAGCATGTAAATGCGAGTAGATAAATAGGTACCACCACGATGGGAGGGTAATGGCAATCTGTGTCTAGTCACGTTGGCCACGTGACCACGGAAACTGCCTATGGACAAACGCTGGCTCTACAGCTTGGAGACGGGGATGAGCACTGCCCCCTAGAGTCAGAAACAGCTGGACTAAATGTCAAGGGAAACCTTTACCATGTTTCTAGACTTCATCTTCCAGGAAGTCTGGGCCAGCTTACATGGTCTAGCTATCACATGATAACTTACTTGTATTGGCTCTACCATGCAGCTGTTTTGCCATACGCTGAGCATGGATGAAGGACTTTTTGAATTAGCTTGGAATAAAATCACTTGACCGGACAGGAACTGCCGCATCTAATTGTTCTCCATGCAAAAGGTGAAGCATTGCTCACATGTGGTTCCCAACTGGCAAAAGCCATGTAAGGAGAAACCAGTGCCCCCTATAATGGATGATAAGCAGCTCCAGCTCTTTTTGCCTGCCCACACTTGAAAATGTAAACTGAACCACAAGTGTGGCAACAGATTTGCACCTGCAAGCATATAATGCACTTCTCAGAGCAACTGTTGTCTGTGGCTCCACAGGGAGTGTGCCTTCAATGGCAAAACAAGATTTACAATATAGGATGAGAGCAGAACTTCTTTGTTGGACTACAAATTCCATAATCCCGTAAGTAACATGATCACTGGCAATGCTGATGGGTGGATTCTAAGAGCTGGAGTTTAAAAAGAATGTCTTTTTGCCAATAACGCCAGATTTTAGAAAAGTTAGCTTTTCGTGACGAAAAGTAACTTTTAATGTAACTTTTTCAAGTTTTGGATGAGTCATAATGATACCAGAAAGAAAAATTAGTCTCAGAAGGAATATCTGTTAATTGCATACTGCATGTTATCTTAGCAAGATAGCTCAGTGAATTAGATTGGCAGTTCAATCCTCCAGTGTTCCTCTTAGGAGAACAGCTGACCGGTGTGGCCTTCAGCAAGCTGCTTAGTCCGAGGATGCACCCAGAAGAAGAGGATAGTTGATCACTTCTAAGGACTGTATACCTAGAGAACCCTGGAAAGGGTCACCATACATCATATTAATTACATAATTATATAGTCATACCCCCCAAATAATGTCTTTACTATGAAATCCATTACGCATCTTCCCTGCAGCTTAGCTATAACATGTTTAAAAAATGAACGGCACTTGAACTCAGCGTTAGAATTACACAGAACTGCTATTCTTCCAAGGGATAACTCTAAAATAGCTACAGATCTATATACAGTAAACCACATAATTAATAGGCTTCTAAGTTATCTGACATTCTTGTGACTGTGCTTTCGTATATCCTTTTAAAAAGTCACAGAATCGGATACTGTACAGAGCTAATTTTAACTTTCAAGCTGTATTACAGCTTTTATTTTGTATACTCCCTTTAGCAACTTGCATGTAAATACTGGTTCTATAATGACTCCATTGACATTGTTGATTTGGTGAATTCTTTTTTAGGAAATTTCATGTCTTGCTGTTTCACATGGCTGGATATCCACAATAAAGAATATAGTATAATAAAAGAGCTCTTGTTTATTTGTGCTTCTGACTCTCAAGAAGGTGACCCATATTTAGAAGATGAATTTGAACACTCAAGAAGGAAAAGAATGCTTTTTGAATTAAGGCTCTATTGGTTTACTAATTTAGGTTCAAATAATGCCAGACACAGTGTTTCTAAGAGTTTCTCTCCAGACATTTTTACTTTCAGTTCCAAGCCACTACATGGGGAAGATGTGCTGGAGGAGGAACTTTGAACTCATACATTCCATAGCTCTTACACCCATGCTGTTTTTTGTCTGGCTTTCTCTGTCCTTTCCAAACTCCTTTTAACCTTGATAGGTAAAGAAAAATGGTATAAATGCGTGCCAAGCCTCAAATTTCTGCAGTAACCTGAATCCACCTGGCTCAACCTCTCCTGGTTGTTATGTTCAACAGTTGTCCCCTTCTCCAAGTATGGAAGCAGCAAAAAGAATACGTAGCTTGCGTTGCTCTGGACGGTTGCTAGTTGAGCTCAGGGGAGACAGCAAGCCACTGGAAGGCCGTGACTGTGATGAGGAAGGAGGGGCTGGCTCCCTCTTGTCCTCCAAAACCATGTGCCTTTTTGTTTCAGCCTACCTGCCCCATTCTGGCTCTAACATTGCTTCAAGTCCTGCAGGACCCAGAAAAGCACAACCAGTCATTAATGTCTATGGGATTCCTGGCCAAAGTCAACATCAGATGTGGAAAATATCCTTCAAACTTGGTAGGATGGCTGGATGTAAAAGAGGACAGGACCCCTGTACCTTTAATAGCTGTGAGAAAGGGCGCAGGAAGGAGGAGTCTCCTGCCCATATGCTGTCACCGAACCCCCTACAGTGAGTGGGAAAGGAAGAGAAGAAACCCCTTTGAGAAGAGGAAAGCCTACACTCACAAAAAAGGTGGGTAGTGACCAACTCCCAAAGAACAAGGAGCAGAAAAGGGGGAAGAGATAAATAGGGAAAAAGAAGAATGGAGAAAGGCGAGGCAGAAGTCAGGTGGATAGAGGAGGAAGACAAGAGGAACATGAACTTCTCAAAACAAGACCCTTGGATTCAGGAATGGATGAGGCTGATGGTACCCAGAAAGGAAGCAGAGAGATGGAGGAACCATTGACGCCTCCCCCCCCCAAAAAAAAAGCCTTCTTGGAAGAGTGTGAGAGGTGGAAGAAGCATAGATGGGAGTGTGAGCATGTGGCCGAGAGAGAAGAATAATTAATAAGAGGAGTGGGGAATGGAGCCTTTCATGCAGTGAGAGATCTCCTCTCCAACGGACCCCTGGGGGATGCCCAATGTCGAAATGACAAGCCAAGTGGTGGGAGACAAAAAACTTGTCACTGCTGTGATTGTCATTGCCACATGACTCTACCATGGAAGCAGAGGGAACAGGAGGACTAGATGAGATGGCCGTTGTGGTGGTGGGGAAGGACAAAGTTGGGTTAAGGACACTAAAACCCTTTCTCTCCCTGTTGAAGAAAGAGGAGAGGATGAAGTTTTACAATGATGTCATTGTTTCAGTAGATAATATGTTCTTAAACGTTCATTCGTTTAAACAAGAAACTGTCTCTGGTGGATCCATGGAAAGAGGTGGGAGTGGGGGATAAGGAACTTAAGCTTAAAACAGATTGTGGGTTGTTCCACATGGAACAAAAGTACCAAACCAGTTGACAACTGCACACAAAAGACTAGCTAACGACACCCATCGATTGCAGTGACAGATCATCTTTTTGTAGATGTTTCGTTCCTTCCCAAGGTTGTCGTCTCCCAGTTCCACTTCCTCTCACAACCACTGGTTCTTCCGTCCTTCTTCCGATCTCCATCCACTCCTCAATATCATATCCTTCACACCTTAGATGTAAGACGGGCTGTGGCTTTTTATATAGCCTACACACAATTCCGGCATTCAGTTAGGATTTTTTGTCAGCTACCAGCCTCCATCAAAAGGTCTCCAAGTCACCTGTCAGTGTATATCCAAGTGGGCTGCCTCTGCTAACTTACACATCCTCCCGTGCCACAGCCCCTTCACCCACACTCCACCAGGGCATTGGCAGCATCCACAGCTTTTCTATGAGGGATTTCCCTCCATGAGATCTGCATGTCTGCCACATGGTCACAGCCATCCACATTTATCAATCACTATCGGCTAGACGTTTGTCAGAAGTCCGATGCAGCTTTTGGAAGTGCTATACTTTCTTCTACATTGGCATGACACCCTCCTCCAGGTAAGCCAGCTTGTTAGTCATCCAGAGTGTGATTCACAGAGGCCACGAAGAAGAAGAACAGGTTACCTACCTGCAATTGTAGTTCTTCGAGTGGTTGTCTGTGATTCACACATCCCGACCCAACCTTCCCACTATAATGCCCTTACTCTTAAGCAGTAGTTGACTTAAGTGAAGGGAGAGCCTTGGTGCCAAGGTACATATACTAGGGGGGAGGGGCTTGTACTAATGTATCTTTTTTGATCGCAGGACCTATAGAATATTCCGACAGGGCTGCGCACCTGCGCAGATCGCCCAGAGTGTGAATCAGGGAAGACCACTCAAAGGACTACAATTATAGGTAAGTAACCTGTCCTTCTCAGATTACAACTCCCAGAAACCCTGGCCAGCACAACTAGCGGTGAAGGCTTCCAGGATCTCTGTTTTTTCCCTTTCTGTTGTTTTCCTCTATTCCTTTGCACTGTTCATTTAAGAAAGCCCTCTTGTCTCTCCTTGCTATTCTTTGGAAGTCTGCATTCAGTTTTCTGTAACTTTCCCTATTTCCCTTGCATTTTGTTTCCCTTCTCTTATCTGCTATTTGTAAGGCCTCGTTGGACAGCCACTTTGCTTTCTTGCATTTCCTTTTCTTTGGGATGGTTTTCGTTGCTGCCTCCTGTACAATGTTAAGAGCTTCCATCCATAGTTCTTCAGGCACTCTGTCCACCAAATTGAGTTCCTGAAATCTGTTCTTCACTTCCACTGTGTATTCAAAAGGGATTTGATTTGGATTATACCTGACTAGCCCAGAGGTTTTTCCTACTTTCTTCAGTTTAAGCTTGTGTTTTGCTATAAGAAGCTGATGATCAGAGCCACAATCAGCTCCAGGTCTTGTTTTTGCTGACTGTATAGAGCTTCTCCCTCTTTGGCTGCAGAGAACATAAATCAATCTGATTTTGGTATTGCCCATCTGGTGATGTCCATGTATAGAGTCACATCTTGTGTTGTTGGAAAAGAGTGTTTGTGATGACCAGCTTGTTCTCTTGACAAAACTCTATTAGCTTTTGCCCTGCTTCATTTTGATCGCCAAGGCCAAACTTACCTGTTGTTCCTTTTATCTCTTGATTCCCTACTTCAGCATTTCAGTCCCCTATAATGAGAACAACATCTTTCTTTGGTGTCAGTTCTAGAAGGTGTTGTAAGTCTTCATAGAATTGGTCAATTTCATCTTCTTCAGCATCAGTGGTTGGTGCATAAACTTGGATTACTGTGATGTTGAAAGGTCTGCCTTGGATTCACATTGAAGCCATTTTCACTGATTACATGATTAAAATCCATAAGGAGATCCTGAACATAGGAACGGACATAAGTGCAATATTGCCTTGGCGGTGGCTGGACTATAAAGACATATGCCTGTGTGATCCCATCTTAACTACTGAAATAACAGTAATAAAAAGTCTGATTGTTCTTAGCCTGCTGTGGCCTCTGTACCCTGGAGAAATGATGTGGGTCATTCACACTGAGATTGTTCTTTAATTTTACGTCTTCACTTATGTTCTTTTCTAATAAAAGGATCGAAGAACTATTTGCTGTACAGCTTTCTCTTGTATATTATGCCAGTTACCAAGTCTCAGATTTATTTTTAATGAGTTCAAGAGTAAAAAGACCCTTTCATCAATTGATTTTTTAAAAATAGGTTCTGGCATAATTCTGGGCTAGAAAAGCTCTTGTGTGTAGAGTTCCTTCAGCGCTGGAATAACTGTTACCAAGTTCTGCAACGTCATATTTCATGTCATGGGGTACTACCTTGTGTATTTACGTTATTTCCACCTACAATTCCCATGAGCTGTAGTATTATGGCTAATAGAAAGGGCTTATGGGCGGGGCAGTCCAAAAATATCTAAAGGGCCACAGTTGTTTCCATCCATGCTCTATGTCAACCATTTTCAACGGGGACCAATTGGCCTCGTGGGCAGCCCTGGCACATTTGAAGGGGGCCACGGACTGGAAACAATTCTTCACACATAGATTTCTTTCATATTGTGTTCATGGCCATGGCCAAAAACGGGCTGAGAATGGTGCTCTATGGCAGCGGTTCCCAACGTTGGATCCCCAGATGTTCTTGAACAGAAACTCCCAGAAATCCTGGCCAATACAGTTAGTTGTGGAGGCTTCTCGGAGTCTTAATCCAAGAACACCAAGTCCAAGAATACCTTGGGAGCAAAGGTTCAGAACCACTCCTCTGTGAGATAATTAAGGGTTGAACTAGATGATGTGGCCGAAGTGGTGTTGTTGTTGTTTAGTCGTTTAGCCGTTTCCAACTCTTCAGGACCCCATGGACCAGAGCACGCCAGGCCCGCCTATCTTCCACCGCCTCCCAGAGTTGGGTCAAATTCATGTTGGTAGCTTCGATGACACTGTCCCACCATCCCGTCCTCTGTCATTACCTTCTCCTCTTGCCTTCACACTTTCCCAACATTGGGGTCTTTTCCAGAGAGTCTTCTCTTCTCATGAGATGGCCAAAGTATTGGAGCCTCAGCTTCAGGATCTGTCATTCTAGGGAGCACTCAGGGTTGATTTCCGAAGTAGAGCATCCTTAAGAGGTAAAGATGCCTGTTCCTCCCGTCATGACCCTTCCTCATCCCTGCCTTCTGCAAATTTGGCCCTTTATTTTTTTCCAGCTGGCCATTGGGAGGTCAACGTAGACTTTAGCACAGATCCAGTGAGAATCTGGGGACAGAAAATTGGCTCCAGGACCTAACCAAAAGTGCCAACCAATGTTGCTGCCTCCTATACAATGTTACAGGAGGCAGCAACATTATACAGTACACACACATGCATGCACATAGACATATCAACTCACAGTCTGTACTCACTGTGTGTGGCTACGTGCCTACATTTAAAAAGTGATCATCTCATCACAGTTTGGGTGCAAGAAATGGTCCCATTCCCTTTTTCATAGAGACAAGAATGTGCACAAGTAGAGTAGATTTAATCAAACACATTACAGTGGTGCCTCGCTTAGCAATGTTAATTCATGCAGAAAAAATCGCTGCTAAGCGATAACATCACTAAGCAAAAATAAAAAGCCCATAGAAACGCATTAAAATGCGATTAATGCGTTCCTATGGGCTTAAAACTCACCTTTAAGCGAAGATCCTCCATAGCGCCGCCATTTTCGGTGCCTCTAAAGCGAGGAATCTGTGCCTGAAAACAGCGGGTGGCCATTTTGTTTACCTGGTGGCCATTTTGAAACCGCCGATCAGCTGGCCGAAAATGGGGGCTTCCCTGCGATCATCGCAAAGCAAAATTTACCTATAGGGACCATCGCAAAGCGATTGCTTTTGTGATCACTTAAACCCCATTGCTAAGCGATTTCGTCGCTATACAGAGCGATCGCTATGCGAGGCACCACTATACTTTTCTTATCATGGTCTGGAAACACCCATTAAATTCCTTGTTCCCTCCTCATAGCAATGAACCATCATTTTATAGTGTGAGGAAATGGTCAGTTTCATGGGATTATTTTTTTTTTTTAATGATTCTTGTCTTCTTCAGCTTGGATGCATCTATACGGGGGAAATGTTTTATGTTTAAATTAGTAATAATCTGAAGAGTTAAAAGGAAATAACCAGCACTGAATGAAACAAAGCTTGGAAAAGTGATTTTTTTAGATCAGAACTCTCAGGATCACTCAGCCAGCATGGCCTAGATGAGGCATATTGGGGGTTGTAGTCCAAGAAGTAATGGATTCTCAGCAAGCATTACAGGGTTGTTCTGGAAAGGAGAAAAACAGCAGCCTTACCATCTTCCTGGCAGCAACCACATCCTTTGATTCTATTGCCAGTATATATGAAATACTAGAGGCTGCTTGATACTGGTCTATCTGGACCACTGATCTGATACATCCCAATTCACACCCGATCCCTGAGCCAATATTTCTCTTTACAGTATTCTAATAACAGATGTGCCAGATCGGGAGATGTTTGCCAAAGAACCCTCAGAGGTCAGGCTGATAGTCACAATGATTTACAACATTTCTGCTTGATTGGTTTCTCCTCGGCCAGGCCGGGCCCATCTGCTTCAGCAGGCAGGTCTCTCCTCTTGAACAGAAACAACTGAAGTCAGATGGGGTTCTGTGCCCTTTCTTTGAGGTAGCAGGCTAGATGAAAAGGGGATCTCTGCCATATATGTGAGGGAAAGAGGGAAAGGAATATTTAGAGGGAAACAGAAGACAGACTCTATAAATCAGTTTCGTGGGATGAGTGCAAGTGCACCCACACAGACACCATGCTGCCATTTGCACATGCGCACCTGCACGGAGGGTGCCCTGCCTTCCCCAGCTGGTCCACGGGGGGAGAAAGCTTGGGGACGCCTGCTATAGAACATCAGCAAACTGTAGGAATACAAGAGTATGGTCTGTAATCTGGAAGCAGACTGCCCTGTTCCCACTCTATAATTTGCTGCCCTTGGGGGCAGTTAAGAATGGCCCCTGGGTGCTATTCTACAGAAAGCTTCACATTTTAGCACCCATCACAAATGCCTGATAGGGACATTTCTGAAGCAGAGCTGTTTGTGTCTGCTCATCTAATTTGATGCTTCTCTTTTTTTTTCAACTGCCCCAAATAAAATCATAATCTAGCATTTCTTTTGTTAGCCAGCCTTACCTTTCCTTTCAGCCTGTTAACATCTCTTTTCAGCAGTGGGCTATGCCTCCCCACCTCCAACCATGTGTTTCAGTCATGCACATAACAGCTGACCTATAATAGGAATTAGGCTTCCCTATCATTGTATTTTCTTAATACTGTAAATCTTAGTAACTCTGATTGGCCTATTGCTGCAGAGAATAGAGAAATATTGTGGGTTCAAATGCCTGCAAGAAACAGTACTGTTACTATTCAGCTGAATGGAGGTATCACCTACCAGGGCTCCGCAAACTTTCTCAACAAAGGGCCTGTCCACACTGGCATATGGATTATTATATGGATCAGTGTTGGCACTGTTCGGGTTGAGCCAAATGATGTGTTTCTATTTAGAACGCTCTTTCCCTTTAAGAGCTATCGGGCACCTTTGAGGCACAGCGCTAGGGCACATACCTTCTTTTTGGCATGATTCAGTGTGCTCCAAAATAGTTCCTTGTTTAGCGTGTGTGGACAATTATCTCACACCAGAATGGAAGTGTGGGTCGCATTATCTATGATGAGAACTCTGTGACATATTAGGTGGGTTGTAGCACTGCAATGGATGGTGGGAACCCCTCTTTTTAATTGTAGCTTTCTATTCCACTTTCTTTTTTAAAAAAATTCCCTAATGACGTGGCACTACTTCTGATGCTTCCACCTTGTTCCCCACTATCAGCAATAAAGACTGTTCCAAACTTTCTGCCCTTCCCCTTGCCTGCTCAGAAATTGACACCTAGTTGTGGCCAATGTGCTGTGTTTTGATTTTGGTTTTTTTTTTTTAATGATGAATAGAGACAGCCACATATTCAACTGTACAATCAAAGGGCTGGCAATGGGAAGGGTGAGAGCAAGTGAGCAAGCTTATCAGGATGGGAGAAGAGGACCCGCAACATGATCTCAAGTGTGAACAGAAGGATCATATAAGTGAACGTTGAAATAGATCACTCTGAGGATAAATACTAGAGATGGGAGATTCGTATTCGTATCCCTTGGGGTGCGAATATCTCCAATAAGGACCTTTTAAGCTTAGACTGGACCGTATCAAATTTTCTAGTTTGGACAGGCCCAAAGTGGAGAACACCGTTCTACTAGCCTTTCCATTAAATCATTTCCATGCTTTCTTACACTTAGAAAGGAAACTGCATTGCTTATATACGGACCCATAGCACTTAAAGCACTCTGCGGGAGGTTTATAATTTTAATTATGCAGGCTACACATTGCCCTCCCCTAGCAAGCTGGGTACTCAGTTTACCAACCTCAGAAGGATGGAAGTCTGAGTCAACCTCGAACTGGCTACCTGAACCCATGAGGATCAAACTCAGGTCTTGAGTAGAGTCTTGACTGCAGTAGTGCAGTTTAACCACTGCACCCCAAGGATCCTCTGAATATGAGCGGACAGGAGAAACTCAAGGGAAACTGGAAGCACAATGCTATGCCAGGTTTGCTTGGAAGACCCACTGTGCTCAGTGGAACTTACTGCCTAGTAAGTGTTTTCAGGGCTGTAGATGTGCTTTCCAATGATCAGACTCCTGGACTGTTCTCTCAAAAGTTCCAACCTATATCTTTTCTCCAACATGTCCTATTTCTTCTCCCCAACTTTACTGGGGGGGTTCTTCTATGCAAAATGTAATATCTTGTCAGCTGTGACACTTTGAGGGCTGGCAGAGTTCAGAGGGCGAACAAACGAAGAACCTGGCCTATCAAGGACTGCATAGGACATTTATTGCTGAATTTATTACAACGTCCCCTGTTTTGTTTTCCCCAGAGCTTTGCTCTGACAGTGAATCACCAGAACGATTGCCTTGTATGGTTCCCTTCCTTGTAGGTTATTACAAAGTCGGCCAAGTGACTGGCTGTCAAACCTAGTTACGAATATTGAATCTATTCAAAAATGCAACTTCATCCCGTTAAAACTCATTCATTTGCTTTAAAAACAAAAAATGACTTGAGCAACCCATCAACCCCATATACGTAAAATTTCTATCCTTGATCCTTTTTAGTTATATTGTCTTTTAGTGGTGTAAGCTTCCTTGGTTCCTTTGTAAGGGGAAAGGTGGGGTGAAACGATTTTAAACCAACCAACCAACCAAACACACTTTTATTTAAAGTCCTCATGCCCATAATGTCCCCATCCTGTGGAATCATATCAGGCAAAATCCAAAGAAACAAAACAAACACAAACCCAAAAACATGGCATCTTAAAGGATACACGTCCATGTTTTATTGCTAGGACAGATTCCGTTGGTTTCTCGGGATGACAGCCAGAACTAGATCCAAACAGGCTTATGTTCTTTCTGTTCAGCTGATCTATGTCCTGCTTTGACCTTTACCTGTGAGAGCTACTGAAACAGCCCCCCAAATAAAGAAATTAACAAACTGTTTCATCCAAAGAACTACTAAGAAGTTAGCAATGAGTGAGTTTATACATCCTTTTGCTACTTTTATTCTTTTTATCTTTTATTTTATGTTTTGTTTGTTTGTCAATGGTCTGTGTGAAGTCAAAGCACAGAATTTACAGGTATTTGCAGTTATACAATTGAAAATCCAAAGGGGTGGGATGGGGAGATGAGGCAGGAAGGGTGTGTTTTTCTTTAAATGTTCTGATTATTCCAAGCAATAACCTGTCCCCCACTTTGAGAGGGACAAAAGTAGGCAGGCAGGGTACAGCTACAATATTTACCAAACACACACATACACATACACATACATGTGCACACATGTACACAAATAATTATGGTTTATCAGCCAGGAAGAAGGAAGAGGGCTCCTACCTAAACACCCTTTGCCACCCGTTTCTTCCACTTCCTTTTCCACCCCCACCCTGCCCTCATTTGGCTTCTTTCTTTGACAAGATCCTTAAATAGGTATTTTTTAAAAAAATCTTATTTCTTCAGGAGAATAGCTCCTCTAGAGGTGAGTATGTGTGCATGCGCACATGTATATTCTGCGCCTGCAAATTAAGCACATCTGACCAAAAGCTGAAAGCATGGAAGTGATTTAATACAAAGTGCTATCATGGTGATTTCCTCTTCTGACAAAGCAAACCCACCCTTCAAAGGGGGCGGGGGCGGCAGATAGGAAAACATGGAAAGTTATGTATATTATAGGTAATAATATTAATATCTTATATTATTATAGGTAATAATATTAATATTATTACCTATATTAAGACAAATCTGGCATCTGGATGGCAAGGAAAATAGTGTAATGTCAGTGATGAAAGAGGTATAGTTTGGAGAAAAAAGGTCCCACTTGAAAGAGGCCAATGATTCAAGAAGAGTGGTTAAATAACCTACATCAGGATGAAGAAAGTCAAGTCCTGCCTTAATGATGGCATGAGCTTGGACAGTCTGGGAGGATCTACCACTACGTCCCATTGGCGTGGACATTAGGTCCCTGCCATGGATACCTGGCAGGTGTGGGTTGGTTCCCTTCTCCCCCATTCCTTTGAAGCCAAAAGACTGGAAAGGTGAGGAAAACAAGGGAAATGGAGGAAAGCCCACCAAGGAAGTCTTCTGCCAAAAAGTGAATCGAGGGGGAAGGGAGGAAGAGCTGGAGGCAGTTAGCCGGAAAGAGAAGGAGAGCAAGGCTGAAGACTGGGTGGACCACCCCGGATGGAGTGGGGAAGAGATGTATCCATTGTGTACATTGACTATGTGGTGCCACAGGGCAGTCATCCCTTAGGTCCTTCCTTTCTCTACTCTTTGCTAATGGGAGTGAGGGTAGAGGACCCTAGAGAGCCTGACAAGATCAAGACCCGCCCAGAGCTGAAAGATGGAATCCAGCAGAGCTAGAAGTCTGAGTCCTACCCACCAATGTGGTTTGTGGTGGGAGAACCAGTTCAATGACTGTGACAACTGGAGGAGATATCTGAGAAGGACAGGTGAAGGTCTGCAAGCTTTGGCTATTGAGGAAGCTGCAGGGATATGGGCTGTGAGGAAAGTAACCCTCAATTACCCCTCTGGCAGAGACTTAGTGGACCAAAGCGGATTTCCTCATTGCAGATACAGTGGCGAAAACTATATGGCAGCACAAAGAAATGTTCATTGGTTTGGTTGACTACTGAGTAATCTCCTTCAGTAGGATGAATGACATGGGGGGTTATCGCTTGCGGTGCCCATTCCCTCGGATGAGACGTACTCCTTCACAGTAGGACAGAAAACAATGTCCCCAATTTCAAATGGTTTTCTCAGGAAAGAAGGGGTGGGGGAGATGCCTGCGAACTAATGTGGCCTCAGAATGAATGGTTTGTATACTTCAGAAAACATTTGCATGCTGCTGATTAATAAGATAAATAAATTAAGAGAAAAGGACATTTGTTATTCCCATTCTTGACTTGGTGCTTATAAAAGCAAGAGCTGGGTTGCGTCACTGCACACTTCACTTCACAACAGTTTTTTTTACATTTCATTAGGTACTCGTCTTTTCTTTTGGCACATTCTGTCCAAGCATCTTTACGCTTAGTTCTTATGTGCTAATTGTCTTCCTCAGACACTCAATAGTGTGGGGGGGGGGTTGTTATATTTTTATTTAAAATAATAATTTAAACAACCCTTTCAGGGACACTTCAACTTGGTTAACTACTAAAATGCATAGGGCGGGAAGAATTTTGCCTGGGCTCTGAGATAGAGCTTGGAAACCAGCTGTGGTAATATGGGGTGGTGATGGATCGGGGATGGGGGTGCCTGTTTGTCTATTAGGGTAACTGGAGTGCTGCCCTATCTCAGTTCTGGCTACTTCTACCCTCCTCTTCCTGCCTCCCTCTTAGCATGTGTAATAAAGTTTAGGAACAATAAGTTATACATGGAGGAATGGCTTCTTGTTTGCCCCCTTCTGTTCATGGGTGCTTTCCTGTCGTAGGCTCTTGTGCCTTCTACCCAACCAGCCACAATGGGCACCAGGCACCACTGGATTCTGGTAGTTCTAATCCAAGAAAAAACAACTTTCCCAAGCCCTACTCTGAGCAGGCTGAACCTTCATGAAAGGTGTGTGTATCTTTTGGTGTTTTTTTGCATTGCTAAAAGTACTGCTAAGAGTTCAGTTGACTTTCTTTAGCCTCTACGAGCGGCTACATCTCACTTTACTACCTTTAAACTCTTTAAACTGCAGCAACACAGGAGGTCTAGGTGGGAGCTATCTGCTCTTCCAAACAGAGCATTTATTTATATAAATATACCTTGCTTGACAACACAAAGCTTGACTCAATGAAATACGTTTGAACTGCAGTTTCCATCGTCCTCAGCCGGCCAAGCCAGGGGACAGGAATACCGGGAATTGCAGTGCTACAACATCTGGAAGTCTACGCTTTGAACAATCCTATACTGTGATGGGTAGATTGGGGGGGATCTCTAAAAGAGGGGAAACAGTATCCATACTTTTCAATATGACACTGATATGGCTCTCCTATCTGATTTTTTTTTTCTCCCTTCCAAACAGAAAACAGCAACTTCAGATTATCTGAGTCAAATCGCTTGGCTGCTGCTTACACGTAGCCCTTTACAGAAACTCTCGCTGTCGACTCATTTCCTTTTATAGTGCTGGATTCCAAATCATTGGCCACTGTGTGAGAAAGAGGCAATAAACATGCTGTTTTACTTTCTCGGCTGGCACTGATAACTAAAGTCAGATGGGAAGGTCAATGGTCATGGAAGGCTCTCGAAATGGGTCGGGCTGAAGCAGGAATAAATAATGTCTGTGCTGCATATGACAAGTCCACATTCTTTCCACTTGGCCAGACTTTGATACTGTACTTAAGGAGATGTTTGAAAGAGAACAGCATTTAGGTTTCTAGTGTTTACAGTATATAATAAGAATAATAGTGTGTTGTCAGGTCAATTCTAACTTGTGGAGAACTTTTTCAGGGCTTCCTAGGTAGAGAGCACTCAGAAGTGGTTTACCATTCCCGTCTTATAAAATCCAGACACTCTTCTGAAAAGGCTATACATAGTGTGAACTTTCTTGATTATCAGTAACACCGTCGTAACAGAAGAATCCTGATGTACGTAGGAACTCCTGACTCATCGTCAAAAAGAAATTCTTTGAGATTTGGACAGCTATTTCTAGACTACTGAGTTCAAGTCACTACTTATCATTTGTGTAGTTCTGATGGGCAAAGAACATTTGCTTCTGCCTCCAGAAGAACAATCGTGTCCAGAAAGGTTCTAACTTCCTGCACAGAGACAAGATGTAATTGTCTGAGATCACGAAGGAATGTTTAAAAGAAAGTGACTTGGCTCCCGTTTCATACATTATCAGGACAAAAGCTAATCCCCCCATGATTTTGAACAATGCTGCTTTTGTGCAGGGTGGATGTAATGTATTGAGTTTCCAGGATAAATTGATCATATCTTTCCCAGAGCCATGGAATAAAGAACTGCAAATAGCACAGTAGTTAACGTGTGGCCTTAATGAGGTTACTTTATTAAAAGGAGAATAATGCCCATGTTTCTGGATGGTGTTTTCTAGTTACTTTTAAGAGGGATTTTTAAAAAGATATTTTGAGTGGAGTCTTTTAAAATGTATGCTGTTCATCAATTTTCTCAGATTTAGACTTTTTAAAAGGTAAAGCAACCCAAGTAACATAATAAGGGTTTGTAAACATTGCAATAATTAATTACATTCATTATAATGAATAATGGGATTTTTTTTTAAAAAAAATGTAATTTTCCAGACTCTGGTCCTTCCTTCCAGAGAACACCAACTCAAAATTGTGAGATCTCTTTTTAAAAATTTATTTTAGGAGAGAGTATAGGTCCCAAATTCAGTCACTAGCATAGCCAGTACATACGCGCATTACAAATAAATCCTTGCACAGTCCAAAAAAGAAAACTTTCCTCATTTCCTGAAGAAACTTCATCCGGTAGAGATTACACATTTCCACCAGGAATAAATGCTGCCATCTTGTGTTGACTTTGAGAAACAGTACAGTATCATCAACTTCTTACAGCAAAATTCAAGCTTATAGCAAAATTCAAACTTAAACTGAAGAAAGTAGGAAAAACCACTGAGCTAGTCAGGTATAATCTAAACCAAATCCCTTATGAATACACAGTGGAAATGAAGAACAGATTTAAGGAACTAGATTTGGTGGAGAGAGTGCCAGAACTATGGATGGAGGATTGTATCATTGTACAGGAGGCAGCAACAAAAACCATCCCAAAGAAAAGGAAATGCAAGAAAGCAAAGTGGCTGTCCAACGAGGCCTTACAAATAGCAGAGAAGGGAAACAAAATGCAAGGGAGATAGGGAAAGTTACAGAAAATGGAATGCAGACTTCCAAAGAATAGCAAGGAGAGACAAGAGGGCCTTCTTAAATGAACAGTGCAAAGATATAGAGGAAAATAATAGAAGGAGGGGGGAAGAGAAGTGTTCAAGAAAATTGGAGATATTAAAGGAACCTTTTGTGCAAAGATGGACATGATAAAGGATAAAAATGGGAGGGACCTAACAGAAGCAGAAGACATCAAGAAGAGGTGGCAAGAATACACAGAGGAATTATACCAGAAAGATCTGGATGTCCCGGATTAACCCTCGCTGTGTGAAACATCGCTGAGCGGGGCAGAAAAAAAAGTCCGTTGGAACGCATTAAACAGTGTTTAATGTGTTCCAATCGGCTGCTGTACTCACCGTTCAGCGATGTTTCTCCAATGGCTGGCAGCCATTTTTGCGCCCTCCCCTCGCTGAACGAGGGCGCGAAAATGGCTGCGATCAGCTGTCTGGCGGGTCCAAAATGGCCGCCAGAACAGCCGAAATGGCTGGCCGCAGGGTTTTCGCGCCCTTGGTAAGCGAGGGGAGGGCGCGAAAACGCTGCGCACAGCCATTTCAGCTGTTCTGGCAGTGTTTTCGTGCCCTCCCCTTGCGATTTTCACCCATTGGGGGCATTGCTCTGCGATTGCATTAGCGATCGCAAAAGCGTCACCGTAGAGCAAATTCATCGCTCTACGGGGCACTCGTTGTGCGAGGCACCACTGTAGTGTGGTTGCTGACCTTGAGCCAGACATCCTGGAGAGTGAAGTCAAGTGGGCCTTAGAAAGCATGGGTAACAACAAGGCCAGTGGAGGTGATGACATTTCAGTTGAACTATTTAGAATCTTAAAATACGACACTGTTAAGGTACTACACTCAATATGCCAGCAAGTTTGGAAAACTCAGCAGTGGCCAGAGGATTGAAAAAGATCAGTCTACATCCCAATCCCAAAGAAGGGCAGTGCCAAAGAATGCTCCAGCTACCGTACAATTGCACTATTTCACACACTAGCAAAGTTATGCTCAAAATCCTGCAAATTAGGCTTCAGCAGTATGTGGACCGAGAACTCCCAGAAGTACAAGCTGGATTTCGAAGGGGCAGAGGAACTAGAAACCAAACTGATAACATGCACTGGATTATGGAGAAAGCCAGAGAGTTCCAGAAAAATGTTTACTTCTGCTTCATTAACTATGCAAAAGCCTTTAACTGTGTGGACCATAACAAACTATGGCAAGTTCTTAAAGAAATGGGAGTGCCTGACCACCTTATTTATCTCCTGAGAAACCTATATGTGGGACAGGAGGCAACAATTAGAACTGGATATGGAACAACTGATTGGTTCAGAATTGGGAAAGGAGTACAACAAGGCTGTATATTGACTCCCTGCTTATTTAACTTATATGCAGAATACATCATGCGAAAGGCTGGACTGGAAGAATCCCAAACCGGAATTAAGATTGCCGGGAGAGATCTCAACAACCTCCGATATGCAGATGATACCACTCTGATGGCAGAAAGTGAGGAGGAATTAAAGAACCTCTTAATGAGGGTGAAAGAGGAGAGCGCAAAAAATGTTCTGAAGCTCTACATAAAAAATGCCCTAAGATCATGGCCACTGGTCCCATCACCTCCTGGCAAATAGAAAGGGAAGATATGGAGGCAGTGACAGATTTTACTTTCTTGGGCTCCATGATCACTGCAGATGGAGACAGCAGCCACAAAATTAAAAGACGCCTGCTTAGTAAGTGTTAGACAGCATCTTAAAAAGCAGAGACATCACCTTGCCATCGAAGGAGGGTGGATTCCCCTCACTCAGTCGATGGAAGCAACGCTGAGTGAAAGCAAGGGCTCAGAGAAGGAAAAGCAGAGGGGTGCTTGGCTCCAGAGTAAGTCTCCTCACGAATAGTGGATTTCTCAGGACTGGATCATCTCCTCCGGGGAAGTGTTCTCCAAGTAAGACTCATTGCTGAATAGTTAGCAGTTGTGTGTGGAAAGAAGCAGTCAGTTCTTGAAGAGCAAGGTTAGAAACACCTCTGTCTTGAGATCCTGGCCTTGTTACCTGGTTTCATATGCATTGTCTGTTTGCTTGCTTTGACTGGTTTTCTGGTACTCAGCTTTGGTCTGTATTTCATGCGGCCTCCTTGAATATCCCTACTTATTTGTTTTTCTGAATTGGCCTGTTTAGACCCATGGTTGGGTCCCCAGATGTTCTTGGACTACAACTCCCAGAAATCCTGGCAAGCACATTTAATGGTGGAGGCCTCTGGGAGTTTTAGTCCAAGAACACTTGGGGACCCAAGGTTGGTGGGACCACTGGTTAGATCCTAGAGTGCTACTTAACTTTTCTTCTCCTACCCTATATATAAGAAAGGTGGGGGGGGGGGTTGGAACTAGTACTTTCCATGATGCAATACCTGAGTGCCTGGCACCATAAACAAACTTGAGATGTAAGCTACAGTTTCTAAGATATCTGGGAAGATAATTGAAGCCTGCTAGATTTCTGTTGGCCAACAATTCCCATTAAGTCTTAACATTGACCATTGCTGCCTAGGGCAAATGGGAACTGCACTCAAACAACATTTTGAGGGCTACCTTACTGTCCTATTATTGTTGTTTAGTTGTTAATTCGTGTCTGACTCTTCATGACTCCATGGACCAGAGCACGCCAGGCCCTCCTGTCTTCCACTGCCTCCCGGAGTTGGCTCAAATTCATGCTGGTAGCTTTGATGACACTGTCCAACCATCTCATCCTCTGTTGTCCCCTTCTCCTCTTGCCTTCACACTTTCCCAACATCAGGGTCTTTTCCAGGGAGTCTTCTCTTCTTACGAGATGTCCGAAGTATTGGAGCCTCAGCTTCAGGACCTGTCCTTCCAGTGAGCACTCAGGTTTGATTTCCTTCAGAATGGATAGGTTTGATCTCCTTGCAGTCCAGGGGACTCTCAAGAGTCTCCTCCAGCACCACAATTCAAAAGCACCAATTCTTCGGCGATCAGCCTTCTTTATGGTCCAGCTCTCACTTCCATACATCGCTACTGGAAAAAGCATAGCTTTGACTATGTGGACCTTTGGCGGCAAGGTGATGTCTCTCCTTTTTAAGATGCTGCCAAGGTTTGTCATCGCTTTTCCTACCAAGAAGCAGGTGTCTTTTAATTTCGTCTTATTATCTTTATTTATTTATTTATTTATTTATTTATTTATTTATTTATTTATTTATTTATTTATATTTCCCCCCATCTGGTCTATACGACCACTCTAGGCGTCTTATTAGAAGTTTTAAAAAGCAATGTATAATGATTAAACAGAAGTTAAAAAATATATTGGAATGAACCTCTTCCTGTCTTCCGACCACACAACTGTTTTTTTCTCCCTCGCCTTGTAAGATAAGAATTTAACATTACCAGTTTTACCTAAACAGGACCAGAAAACACCCTAGACGCATGCGCCAAACCATTTACTTATTTTCCTCCCACGCACACTCTCTTTCTCGGAGAGGCGGAGCAAATAGAACGTTGTGTTGTTGATGAAGAGCCGGGTGTGGAGCGGAGTTGGGCCGGCAGGTGGCGCTGATTGCTTTGACTTTAGCCATCCGGGCAGCGGCTGCCAATTCCTACGTGGGGCTGCTATAACCTGCGGCTCATTTCGGTGCGTCTGAATGCGCTTAGCTTTACGTAGAATCAGGCTGCTGTAGGAATGATCGCCCAGGTTGGGATATGCGAGCAGCTCCTTAAGAGGAGGCTGGCAGGCGCTGGCGACGAAAGTGTCCAGGGGATAGGGAATGGCCAGGACCATTGCGTGACTCGGGTGTTTTTTGGTTAAGTAGCCGAGGTCAACCTGCTGTGCTTTTTTTTTTTTAAGCCTCGAGGAGGAAACAGCTGGGATTCCGCTGTGCCTCCTGCTGGGGATGAGCAAAATTACTCTGTACATGCTAGGCAGCACTCTTGGTGATGGGAGTTTTCAGACAGCGAGCCCCTGTTGTTTTGTACAACTTCAGCAACAAGACTGAACCAGAAGTCCTTTGGCGCAGATAATGATGACAATGATCATATAATGATATTTTTATGTGCCACAACCCTGAGTTTGTAACAGCTGAGATGTTAAGGATAGGATGTTTTCTTGTTCTTTTTATGTGCCCTCAAGTGGCGCCGGTCTTATGGCGACCCCATGAATGAGCAATCTCCGGAATGGCCAGTCCAAGTTCTTGTAAATCCAAGCCTGTGCTTTCCTTAAATTAGTCAATCCAGCTCATATTGGGTCTTCCTCTTTTCCTGCTGCTGCCGGTGTTGATTTTGTTTGCTGTTTTTGTGTCATATTTGTTTGATCCCTTTTTAAATATTTGTGTACTTACTGTTTTTAGCGTTTAAATATTGTCTTACTGATGTAAGCCGCCCTGGGTCTAGTTTTTTTTAAGAAGAAAGGCGGGGTAAACAAATTTAAATAAAAAAGACATTTTGCTTTTGTTTATTAAATGGGGCTTGCAAATCCTAATCCTGTCACCTCCATTTGAGTTTACAATGCAAACAGATGATTGTAAGAGCTAGGCCTGAATCCAATTGTTAGACCTTTTTTTGGATTAGATTTCTTGCATCAGCAGGGATTTCTGTATGGACTCACAATTCAGCACTTAATTCAACAGGTCTACTCTACTGTGAGTAGCAATTGGATTATGTCTAATCCTTGCTTAGGTTTAACGGCTGTCTTTAATAGTTTTGCAGACAAGGGATGTTCAGCAAATAACTCGCTTTCCTGCCAACGTACACATGTTGACATTCCCGCTTCTGGTAAAGTTTGAAAGATGGAAGAGCCTTTTTCTCTTAGGCTTGCATGGGCTGGACTATACTGTAAAAAAATATTTCACACTAACTTCCATGTTTTGTGTTCCTGCTTCTACCCTATACTTAGCTCAGGCAGTAGCTTTTTATTTTGGGCCTTCTAGGTTTTTAAACTTTCAACTCCCAGAGTTTCTGTCTGCTGGCCATGATAGCTGAACCTTCAGGGAAATGAAATAAAAAATACTTTGAAAAGCAAACATTGAGAACAACTAAGCTTGAGTTCTTCTGAAGGTAATATAGACCAGGTGGGATATTTCATGTTTTTTTGTTTAGTCGTTAAAGTCGCATCTGACTCGTTGTGACCCCATGGACCAGAGCACGCCAGGCCCTCCTGTCTTCCGCTGCCTCCCAAAGTTGGGTGAAATTCATGTTGGTAGCTTCAATGACACTGTCCCACCATCTTGTCCTCTGTCATCCTCTTCTCCTCTTGCCTTCACACTTTCCCAACATCAGGGTATTTTCCAGGGAGTCTTCTCTTCTCATGAGATGGCCAAAGTATTGGAGTCTCAGCTTCAGGATCTGTCCTTCCAGTGAGCACTCAGGGTTTGTTCTCCTTGCAGTCCAGGGGACTCTCAAGAGTCTCCTCCAGCACCACAGTTCAAAAGCATACATTCTTCGGCGATCAGCTGTCTTTACGGTCCATCTCTCACTTCCATACATCGCTACTGCAAAAACCATAGCTTTGACTATACGGACCTCTGTCGGCAAGGTGATATCTCTGCTTTTTAAGATGCTGTCTAGGTTTCTCATTGCTTTCCTCCCAAGAAGCAGGCATATTAAAATTTCAAGGCTGCTGTCCCCATCTGCAGTGATCATGGAGCCCAAGAAAGTAAAATCTGTCACTGCCTCCATATCTTCCCCTTCTATTTGCCAGGAGGTGATGGGACCAGTGGCCGTGATCTTAGTTTTTTTTTCTTCCATGTTAGGAAAAGCTTAATCTGAAAAACATCCTTTGAGTGGTTAAAGGTTTGCCTAATTCAATGACTCAGTATTAAATGCATGAATGCAAGGCCAGCAAAAAGGCTGTAGACCCTAGTGACATCTGCCTTCTTTATTTAACTTCTGTGGGTGAAGGCATTTAGTGGTGCTGTGGCGAAAATGACCAAGTGTTCTGTGGCTTCTGCAAGACTGCTACTGGTATCTGATGAAAAGAAACCTCACCCAGCAAGGCTTATTATGAATAGTGCCACAAAAATCTATTCATCTTTTTGGTACCACAAATTTCTTTATTATTTATATTATAGTTATAGAGATTATGACTGTTATATTTATTTATAGATTTACACATGTGTTTCCGGGGAGGTACTTAGTGCTCCTGGTCTGTGTCTCAGGCCACATGCAACATGCAGTCCAGTTCAATTTGTGTAAAAGCAAATTACAGTTAAGAAGAAAACAGTTCTCTGGAGCTGATGGCGAAAGTAAATTAGAGGATTAGGTAAGGAGCCAGGTTGATAGAACCAGCATCCCCTTCCCCCACTGTGGTAGTGGTTTTAGCTCATGCTAAACAGCCACCAACAGGATTGCAGGCAGAATGTGTATAAATCTTTACCTTCTTCAGGGACCTGGATGAATTTCTGCTACAGTTTGTTCCACTTAAGTGGCTACTGTGGATTATTTCACCCATTTGTGAATGGAATATATGTATATTTGTTTTATTGCGTATGCATGTAGTCTTGTATCCACAAACAAGTAAATGTAAATATTTACTCCTCGGAAATATATGCAAATCAGATACCATGCAAGACATTTTGCTCACCGACGAGAAACAATAAATGACACTACTCTGAAGATCAGGCCTTGAACAAGTTACTTTTTTGGATTATAGTGTCCGGAACCCACAGCCAGTGTCTGAAGTGTAATAAAGTTTCATTGGCACCTGAAACAGAAAATCTGATTAGGTTAGCTTCCCTTTTCTCACACATTCAATGACGTATAACAGCAGCAGCAGCAACAAAAATATCAAATCTTGTGAGCTGTAGTCCACTTCTTCGAATTTGTCTGAAAACCAGATCTATAGCCCATAAAAGCTTCTGCCCAGTAAAAAATGGTTAGTGTTTAAGGTATCACAAGACTTGTTGTTGCGTATGCTTATTGTTATGTAGCTACCCTTAACTTTTCGCAGGATGGCTGGAACATAAATATAAATCCCAAGAAATAATACTTGTGAATTCATTCTTTGCAGATGAAAACTTTTGTTGCACAAATGGCATATCTGTGCCCAGGATGGAAGGACCTTGGGAACATTCTACAGTTTGCAGAAGTATAAAAATATGTGGGGATGCAGAAGATTGAAGCTTCAGCATTGCTTATTCAGAACTGTATGTGCTCAGTGGTCATGAATAACTAACTTGGGTTGTGACTGCAGTGGAAAGTAGAATCAGAGTGATTCAGGTTTGGTGTGTTTTGATTTGCAGCCTGTATTACAATTGAAATTGCAGTCAGTGCTCACACAGGGGCAGCAAATTGATTTGGGAGCCCATTGTTCAAACTGGATGCCTTGTGATTTGCATTCCAGACCACAGACCACCTGCTTTCCTTCCTTCCTCTGGTCCTGCCTCTGCCGATCTGACAGAGAACTGACAGGGGCATATATGCAGGAAATAATAAGATGGCCGAGTGATAAGGTGACAGGGTGATCTAGCGCTAATCTCATATATGTAAGAATTTTTTTTTTAAGTTTGGAGAATGATTGGGGGAGAGGAAAGGATTCAGGTGGGTGGCTGTTCCCTTGATGCTGAACATCATGCCCCAACTGCGTTCACCACCAAAACACCACCTGTAGATATGCCTTCTATCTTTACAATAATGCATCACAATTAACCACTTGGGAAAAAGTCTTAGCTCATGCATTTCTTCAGTACTACATTACGCTTGAGTATGCATACGTGGTGCAGACATTTAAAATTCCCCATTTCTCAGTCACAGTTAGGAAACTGCAACGACCTCATGCTATGAGCTCATGCCCAACCTTCTCCCATCTGTATGTGAATTGCTGTATTTAGCAATTAATCATGACGTTTGCATTGGCATGGCTCTGTAGCAGTGGACTGTATCCATAAAAGTTCACACTAAAGTGTACTTGTTAGTCTTAAAAGTGCTACGTTCCTTTTATGTTTAATTTTATTTACAGCACTTTTAATGCCAGCAGTACAGTCAGTTACTTTACTCTAAATTCTGCAAAACTTGCTTCTGTCTTTTTAAAAAATAGTGCTTAAGAACATAACACATTCCTGTGCATGTCTAGTAAGAAACGAGTTCTACAAAGGTCTGATTTACATGTGCACAGGGTGACCATTTTAACAGATTTATGTGATGCCAACAATGAAATCTTTATATAGGATTTGGATCCGTTTCAAGTTAAATGTTGAATTAGTGTTGTAAGGAGGCAGGAAATCAGCCTCATGGTTGGGCACAGATTTCGAAATCAGGAAAGCATTTATATTTTCCAGATTAATTTAGATGACTGAGCGGAAAGCTTGTCAGAGAAGTCTGCTTTCCAGCACAGAATCCCTGGAAGTTGGCATAAAAGATGTTGATGGCTTTAAGTCTTTTGTCACGTGACTTTTCCAGCCGACCAATGCAGGAGCCGCTGACTCAGATTTCAGTTTTCAGAGTCCTGCCATGTGTATCCAAAGGAACATGGAGATTTGTGGTGGTGCGGGGTGGTTAGGATTACTGGATGGTTTTTGAGCACAGAGGAAAATTCAAAGCTTTAAGGCTTTTGTGGCTAGAAGGAAGTGTTTGATGCTTGCATCCCAACTACATCATTTCTTCCAGACACTTCTGGCAGAATGGGGGCAGGAGCCTTAGCCGTCTGTGTGAGTACAAGCTGTCTCTCGTATGTAATGATTTCTGTCTGGAGAGGGAGGACTCTGTGTGGCCTGTTTGAACTGGCTAAAGCTAGCCAGCTGAGTGTCTTGCAGTGAAGAAATGTTGAGTGGAATATTTCCTTGGGGGCACCAGTGTTAATCGCTTGCAGTCAGAACAACAAGAGGCTTGTAGCTACTTAATTTGCTCCTGTGTATGGGTTGCAGTCTGAAAATTCATGGTGAATGAGTAATCTTTAGAGATGCCAAAAGATTCTTTTAGCTTTCTGCATTCACATAAAACATATTTTTAGACAACAACAAACCCTAAAAAGGTGGCTCTCATGATCTGAGATGTGCTTGTCCTGAAGTCTGCGCTGTTGCCTCGTGATGTGACATTTAATGTGATCAAATCAGAGAATGCAATAGACGAGTTGCACCTGGAAGTCAGTTACACTCTTTATGTTTGCTTAGTGCCCCCACAATGTTGCAACAGAAGTTCCATCTGTGAAATGCAACTTCCTCGTACTGTGCTGATGAACCTCATAAAAATTTGGAATTAATATATTTCTCTCGTTTTATTTGTACTAAAAAAATATTTCTTTTTTTTCTCCTTTTTTTGGAGGCCTGGTGGTGGGCCACTTTAGGTCTTCGTTCTGGGAGCAAGACAGAGTATAATTAAACAAATAATATGGCAAGAATCCTGTTAGATATTTGCACTGGTGTAAGTGCAGTGGAATAAATTGTAGCTGTAAATTTCTAGTAATCAATTAGTCATTGTAATGTGCTTATTCACACAACTGGCCTGTGATGAGAGGCGTAAGGAATGGCTTGTTAATCAGCAGCAGTTTGCCACTGTGGATGACACCTCTGCACTTATGCTGGCATAAGTAACCAACAGGATTCCGGCCTGTTTCTACTGAAAAGAAAATCCCAGTGAGAATTCAGTGGGCCTTGCTGCCAGGTTTCTGGGTACAGTTTTCTCCCTTTTAAGCAATTTAAGGCTGAAAAGCTGAACAAACATACTTAAGAGTAAGTCTCATTGAGAAGAGTGGGATATACTTATGAGCAAAAAGGCTCTGGATAGTACCTTGTTAAACAGAAAAAAAATCAAATGCTTCTATGTTTTCATGATTGCCCCGTTTGTTTGTGTCAAAATTGATTAACTAATCCACATAATACCAGTGAAGCAATTTGCAGTGTTTGGTTTTGCAGCTAAGATAGTTGCGTAAGTATATGTTTATGAAAAGAAGAAGGAAACACTTTGTTTCCTAAAATATAACTTCCACTGGAGTGTTGGTTTCTTTTTTCTTCGTCCTTTGTTTCTCATTAAGGAGAATGTCTGTAATCCTTCGAGGTGTTGATCTTGAAAGAGGCTTACTCTTAAGTAAGTATGTGCATGTCTACAGAAGGTATGGGTGTTTGTAACAGTTTTTGAAAAAAAATGCAACCAGTGGCACAGTTCCTTGTCTCTTTTAGTGGATGATTTTTTTTAAAAAAAAGTGAAAATAGATGAGATAAAGATGTCAACCTTCTTCATCTGCAAGCAAAATCCTGATCCAGATTGAGGCTCTGCATTGTTGCTTATGTGTGAAAAAAGAAAGGGATCTTGAAATGTCCGTTAGGTATTGAGCATTATAGTGGTGTGTTAATATAAAACATTACCATTACTGGAAAAAAGAAAAGAAATTAAGATTTGACTTGCCCTAGAGTAGTGTGTGTGTGTGTGTGTGTGTGTGTGTGTGTGTGTGTGAGAGAGAGAGAGAGAGAGAGAGAGAGAGAGATGGAGCTGCTGCTATTAGCAATTCATCGACATCCTTTTAAAAAGAATTTTTTAAAGCATACAAGCACAGTGGCCATGAAGTGGCCACAGTACCCAGAAATCCAGCCCCTTTGCAAAGGAAATAAATTGACAGCAATGTTCACACATGCTGAAGTGAAAATGAATGAAGTAATACATCATTGGTACAATTTAAAATAACCCTCCCGGCGAGAGGAAAATAAACCAATTCCTGGGGCAAATGAATCAATATTGGCTGTGCATCATATGAATGGAAAATTATGAAGCCATCTAAATACAGTGGTTCCTCGCTTGACAACGTAAATCCGTTCCAACAAAATCGCTGTAGAGCGAAATCGTTGTCAAGCAAAATAAAAAAGCCCATTGAAATGGATTGAAAACCGTTCAATGCATTCCAGTGGGCGAAATACCTGCTCGTCCAGCGAAGATCCTCCATAGGGCGGCCATTTTTTGTTCCCTATATAGCGAAAAATCCGTCCTAAAAACAGTGGGGAGCCATTTTGCACAGCGGGTGGCCATTTTGGAAACCCGACGATTAGATGTTTTGATCGTCATAAAGTGAACTCCCTATATAGCAAAAAATCCGTCCTAAAAACAGTGGGGAGCCATTTTGCACAGCGGGTGGCCATTTTGGAAACCCGACGATTAGATGTTTTGATCGTCATAAAGCGAAAAATCGGTTCCCGAAGCAGGGAACCGATCATCGTAAAGCAGTTTTTTCCATTAGAACATCATTTGCGATCGCAAAAACCTAATCGTCGAACGGATTTGTCATTTAATGAGGTAATCGTTAAGCAAGGCACCACTGTAACAGCCAAATCAGTATTACTGAGGTTATTTTGGCAAGTGTGATTGAGGCCTTAGGCTGTTGAAAAACAGCCCTGGTAAAAACAATGACTGCTGGATAACTCAGTGGTTTAGATATCTGGTTGTAGAGCTAGAGGATGGGAGTTCAATTCCTCACTGTGCCTCCTTGACAGGAACTGGACTTGATGATCCAAAGCGTCCCTTCTGGCTCTGCAGTTCTCAGATGATATTAATACCTAGCTATGTAGCAGTCTTAAGAAGGCATGGGATATTAAAGGCACGGATTCTAACTCTAATATGAACTCTTCTTTAAAAAAAAGAAAGAAAAAAACCAGTTCTGAATTTGAATTGAAATAAGATGGTGTAAAAAAAAATCTTAAGTGATGATCTGGGAAGTCCTTTTGTTTTCTAAGCTGCTTCTTCATTTTCGACATGTAACACCAAGGAATGACTTGCAGAAGAATTGCAGAGCAAATGTGGGCAGCGTGCAGCCTTTGCTCTGCAATAGACCCATGCAGACTGCCATGCCGGCTGTGGGATTCTGGGGGTTGTAGACAGTTGCTTCCCATTTTTGTGACTCAGAATGGTCCTCCTATCCTTTTCGCCGCATCTTGGTGAACACAAAGGATTGGGAAACAGAGGAGGGGAAGGTAAGGAGAAAAGGAGACGGCAGAATGAGAGAGGAAAGGGGTGCAACCAGCCACTTCTGGCGCTGCCTCTTGATAGTATGTGGTCTCCCACAAATCATATCCCATGAGGGAATGTGGCTCCTGACAGAAACATTGTTTTTTATTATAAAAGAAACCAACATTCAATCACAATTAAATTGTGAACATAATGTGGAAATCGACTGGCAAGCATATGGAGGGGGCTAATATAAGCATATGCCATAATAAAATGTTGGTCTCTAAAGTGCCATAAGGCACAATGGCTGTGATCTGATTTGTGGTCACAGAGTATAATTGCCATGTTGGCTCAGGTTTATTTGTGATCTCCAACTTGCTGTTACGCAAACCAGAGATTGCCTGGTTGCAGCTAATGGGGCTTATATTTACACAAGCTCAGAGGATGCACAACAGATGGTCACATGAACAGATCAAGTGGGAGGAGTCTGGCCTCGGTCTTTTCCTGCAGTAATGTCATACAGCTACTCACTATTAAATAATTAAGGTTGTCATTCCCATTCACGTGTACAAGGATCCACAGTACCTCTGAGTAAATGTGCAATACTATGTCCTATAAAACTTCATTTATATTTTTTCTGTAGTCAGCATTATCAAAGTTATTATATCCCGTAGTGGTCCAAGAGAATGTGGGACTCGCTTCACAGCGAGACTGACCATTGATTCATGTCACTCTGTATCATCTGCATGAGAGTGGGGTGGTTCCTTCCATCCACAGGCTGCATTCAATGTCAGATGAATTGTCTGAGGCCACATTGAGGGGTCCTACCAAAGGCGTAAAAGATAGGGCAAAATAAAACAAAACAAAACAAAAAGCATCTTTAAGCTTAAAACTCTGCCAGCAATTCAGTTTTAGGAGAAGCATCAACGGTTTAGAATGGGGAAAACCTGAGAAGCCACCAAACTGAGGTTTCTTTGGGAAAAGGGGTATTGGGGTTCTACAGAGCTCCCAACGGGAGCCCCGTGAAGGCTGGATTGGGCCCCAAAAGGTTCCACATCACTTCTCTGTGCTCAAACTAGTAGAGAATCTCCAGCGAAGGGATGAAATCATACTTACACATCAGTCTGGCATGTGCAGGACTCATTAAAAACCACAGTGTGTACAATTGAGGTTTGTTTGGAAGTGATGTTCCTGTGCACAAGAAAATCTGTTTAACATCATCACACTACCATGTCAAGCTTATTCAGGCCATTATCTTTATCCTTTTTTGCTTCTGTTTCTGTTACATTGGGTGTTTTTTTTTAGAGGAGATGATTTCTTACCGAGTATAGAGTATCTTTTATTTCCGCTCCACCCACAGTTGCTCTGGCGATGCAGCTTCCCTACTTCCAAGTTATCCACTCTGTTGCCCAGCGACATAAACAGATAAACTCCTCCTCCAGACTTCCCCCCCCTCCACTTTTCCCTCCATGATTGTGTCTGTTTTCGTCCCAGATTCTGTTCTGCTCTGCAGAAGTTTTGCTGTGATTTTTAAACTCAAAACTGGGGGGGCATCTGTGTCACCGAATTCACTGGAAGGACCACCTCAGCTGACTGTTGTCGCCTGTGCTTTGCTGAGCCATGCAGCCCCCTGTAGTCACGCTGACGGACTGTTCTCTATTCCTGTGCTCTTTCAAGCAAAGTAAGTCGGCAGTGAAGCTGAAGGAAGACATGAAAAAGATCGCAGCCGCTCCGCTGAGCAAACAGAGGGGGACCGCTTGCCGAAAGGTGTTTGGTGTGAGCCTCCAAGAACTTCAGCAGCAAGGACTGAGCAAAAATGGAATCCCACGCATGGTGCAAGATATTGTTGAATATCTAATTCAGCACGGTAAGCAGCTGGCAATGTCTTGTGATTCTCAAGAGAAAACCAAGGTTTTAAGGGTGTGACAGCTCTACAGACCTGTGTCAACCTCTGTCTCAGACTGTCCTGATCTCTACCCACCCCATCTCATGTCCATTCCCCAAAATGCGATGAGAATTATCTATTAGAAATTCTTTACCATCCTTTCAGAACTATACCTACCAGGGAAAGCAGAAGATTATTAAACTAGCTTATGTCTGTAATGAAGATCTATGTAAATTGTCTATTTAGCGCATTCTTGTATGTAATTCTTACGATTCTGTGAAGTGTTGTCCTAGGCGGCTGTTAATTTTTTTTGAATCGCGAGGATGGCCAGTGAAAAGGTGCAAAGGAAGATGAACAGAGACCAAGAAATCACAAAACATGTAGAATGCAGAAGCCTAGAGTACTTTGCGTGGCATAAAGAGACATTAAAAAAACAGATTGTTATGGTTGTTGCGGGTTTTTTGGGCTCTTTGGCCGTGTTCTGAAGGTTGTTCTTCCTGATGTTTCGCCAGTCTCTATGGCCGGCATCTTCAGAGGACTGGAGTAGGAACCCAGTCCATGCTCTGAGTTCCTACTCCAGTCCTCTGAAGATGCCGGCCACAGAGACTGGCGAAACATCAGGAAGAACAACCTTCAGAACACAGCCAAAGAGCCCAAAAAACCACAACAACCGTCAGATCCCGGCTGTGAAAGTCTTTGCAAATAAACAGATTGTAACATGCTACTCAACATTGTTGTTTAGAGCTGGTGCATCCAAGGTGAAGATCGCCATGACAGTATCCACTTTTCAGTAGGAGAGGAACAAGAAGTACACTTGGGACACTATCTTCCATTGTCGCATTCGGGGGCACTGTAGATGGGGAGTTACCACATTGCTCTCCCTCTGGCCTCTGATCCCATCCCCAGCTGCTTTGCTTTTCCAGTGGATGTCTTGTTCCTTCTCAGACTAGGTCCTAGTGCTTATCACAGCTATTTCAGACGCCGCAGTGGATTTCCAGAGGCTCCAAGATTGTGCATGTCCTAGTAGCTAATCTAAGATGCTAACAGAGTTCAAGTCCCAGTTCTTTGATTTGTTGGGCAAACATGGGTAACTTAACTTCGTTTCCTAAGCTTTATCCATATCTGCAAGTCACCTGCCATGGTTCCGTTGCCTTGAGGACTCAGTTTGGGCCTACGCTTAGAGCAAAACCAGGTGGTGGTGGTGGTTGTTAGATTGTGTCACGTCAGAGTCTGGCTAACAGAATTACAGGCATATTTTTAAATGATCCCATATTTTTAAAACTTCTAATACGGAAAGCTACCACAGCCGGAAAAAGACTGTGCTAGAACTTTTTCTTCATATCATGGTGTCACAGTTTGTGGAATAATAAGAATTGGAATCCTGCCTTCTGGAAAGGTCGCCACTGCAACCCCACCGAGTTTGGGTGCTTAAAGGCAAACCACAATAAGAATTTATGGGATTATGGAATCCTTAACTCATAGTTTTTTTTAATGAGAAATAAATGCCATGGTAGGGGGAGAGATCAGCAGGATGTACACCCAGTACTTGCTCCTAGCTTTGGGTGGCAGTGCTGCACACTTAGTTAGGATTGTATCTCATTTCATCCTTTGGGTTACTTCTAAACAGACATATAGTATGTAAGAGCATACTGTTAATTTTTTTTAAAAAAGGCATTCCTTGTGTAGAGGTATATGTAGCAGCTCCTGCCAACCTAGCAGTTCAAAAGCATGTGAAAATTTGATTCAATAAATAGGTACCATCTTGGTGGGAAGGTAATGGTGTTCTGTTTCTAGTCGCGTTGGCCACGTGACCACGGAAACTCTCTACGGACAAACACTGGCTCTATGGCTTTGAAACGAGGATGAGCACCGTGCCCTAGAGTCGGACATGACTGGACTAAGTGTCAAGGGGAACCTTTACCTTTTTATATGTAGCAGAGCTGTTATAAAGACAAGAGAAGACATCCTTGCCATCATTTCTTCCTCCTCAGCTCTCGTAGGGTGCTTTCGGGCACAGCTTCCTTTAGGGCTTGCATTTTCCATCCTAAAAGTCTGTGTTTCATAAAAAGGGTGAAAGATAGATCAAACAGCCCTTGACCAACCCATTTTCCAGTGTGGGCTGCTCTTCTTCCCCATATCAGGAACCAATTATGATCTGGGCATCTCTGGCTAAGGTGGAGGTGGGTGTGTTTGTCTGTCCCATCTGCCAGTTTAGCCATAACCATCTGCCTAAGTTAGGAAAGAGTCTGTGCCAAGGGCATCAAGTGGAATCTGTGACTTTGCAGGGTATTGTCCTAGTCTTTCTGGTCTTGTTCTGATAATTGCTGTACCACATTTTGTGCTAGCTATAGTTTTATCATCCTGCTTGTGTTTTATGATCAGACTCCATAGTCCTGCTGTGTACCTGCTCGTAAATTCAATTAAGTTGACAAGTCATGAGAGGCAGGACCTTCTTGGTGGTGGTCCTGTAGTTTTTGAATTCCCTTCTGAATTAGTTTTCAAGAAGGTTTGCTGTGTTCATTGGTTTTACCCACAACAAAAGAAAGCAGAAGTACTATATTGTGTCCCCCTTAATACTTACAGTGTTTCAGTGTAAACCTATTTCTGTGTAAACTTTTGTGGGTGTAGCATACTTCTTGAGGTGCATGAAAATACTACTTAGCAGCACAAATTTATACGCAGGGTACATGAGACGATAATTGTTCCTTTTAAGTCAGTTATGCTTGCTTCCCTACAACAGAGACTTCAGATGTGTCTCCAGACGTGTATTTCTTCCAAGCTCGCTTTCCTGTGGGTTTGACTTTATGGGATTCTATAAAGTTTGTTCAGAATAAAATAAGACCTTGTGGTATGACTTGGATCTACCATGGGCAAATGATATCTCATAGTAATGTATAGCAATATGGTGTGTCTGGCATCTATATGAGTTTCTGAAGACATCGTTCTGAAAGTTGGCATGCATGTATGTTGTATGGCTGTATCACAGATATGGTTCACAAACAGCTGGTTGACATTGAGAAGTAAAGGGATTTATCTGCCAAATGTGTATCACATCCATTTCATTCAAGAGGCTGCTTGCTCCCAATGGGAGGAAAAAGTGATATAAAGGAACAAGCTAAATTATCTTTGTTAAAGAGGAGTAGCTCTTTGCAAGAACATGTAGTTTTTCAAAGTGTCTTGTGTTCTTCTCTTCTGCTGACCATTCGTCTATCATGATCTCTTCTGCTTTTGAAAATGCTTTTTTCCCCACCTGTTATTATGGAAAATGAAGCAATTCATAATCTATGTGAAGAACTTTGAAAAGTTATTGGACTACAGTAGGGGATTCTGGGAGCTGAAACAGAAGAAACTTTCCCAACTCTGAGTACAGCTTAGGCATTGCTCTTCATTTATGGGAGTGTGGGTGCTGCTTAACTTCTAGTTTAAAAAGAACTTTTGTTCCTGCAGTGTATCCTGATTTCCAGCAGGTGTCAGAGTTGGCCTTCTTGACCTACACAAAAAGTTTCTGTTTTAATAAGGAAAATCATCGTGGGCCATCAAGTCTATTCTGACCCACAATGGCCTTTTTCAGGATTTTCCAGGTGAGAGTCCTCACAAGTGGACCTTCCTGGGACTGTGCAGCTTACCGAGGAGTATACTTGCTGTTGTTTAGTGACTAAACAACTCATTTGTTGTTGTTCTTTAGTCATTAAGTCGTGTCCGACTCTTCGTGACCCCATGGACCAGAGCACACCAGGCCCTCCTGTCTTCCATTGCCTCCCGGAGTTTGGTCAAATTCATGTCAGTCGCTTCAATGACACTGTCCAGCCATCTCGTCCTCTGTCATCCCCTTCTCCTCTTGCCTTCACACTTTCCCAACATCAGGGTCTTTTCCAGGGAGTCTTCTCTTCTCATCTGATGGCACTGCCCTTCTTTGGGATTGGGATGTAGACTGATCTTTTCCAGTCCTCTGGCCACTGCTGAGTTTTTCAAACTTGCTGGCATATTGAATGTAGCACCTTAACAGCATTGTCTTTTAAGATTTTAAATAGTTCAATTGGAATGCCATCACCTCCACTGGCCTTGTTGTTAGACAAGCTTTCTAAGGCCCACTTGACTTCACTCTCCAGGATGTCTGGCTCAAGGTCACCAGCCACACTATCTGAGTTGTCCGGGACATCCGGATCTTTCTGGTATAATTCCTCTGTGTATTCTTGCCACCTCTTCTTGATGTCTTCTGCTTCTGTTAGGTCCCTACCATTTTTATCCTTTGTCCATCTTTGCACAAAAGGTTCCTTTAATATCTCCAATTTTCTAGAACAGATCTCTGGTTTTTCCCTTTCTATTCTTTTCCTCTATATCTTTTCACTGTTCATTTAAGAAGGCCCTCTTGTCTCTCCCTGCTATTCTTTGGAAGTCTGCATTCAATTTTCTGTAACTTTCCCTATCTACCTTGCATTTTGTTTCCCTTCTCTTATCTGCTAATTCTAAGGCCTCGTTGGACAGCCACTTTACTTTCTTGCATTTCCTTTTCTTTGGGATGGTTTTTGTTGCTGCCTCCTGTACAATGTTACAAGCCTCCATCCATAGTTCGTCAAGCACTCTGTCCACCAAATCTAGTTCCTGAAATCTGTTCTTCATTTCTACTGTGTATTCATCAGGGATTTGGTTTAGATTATACCTAACTAGTCTAGTGGTTTTTCCTACTTTCTTCAGTTTAAGCTTGGATTTTTTTTTATTTATTATTATTATTATTATTATTTTGTAAGAAGCTGATGATTAGAGCCACAATCAGCTCCAGGTCTTGTTTTTGTTGACTGTATAGAGCTTCTCCATCTTTGGCTGCAGAGAACATAATCAATCTGATTTTGGTATTGCCCATCTGGTGATGTCCATGTGTAGAGTCTCCTCTTGTGTTGTTGGAAAAGAATGTTTGTGATGACCAGCTTGTTCTCTTGACAAAACTCTATTAGCAATAGCCAGCCATTAGGAAGTGACCCAACCCCCCTTTGTTGTTTACTGCCCACAAGCTGTGGTCATTCAGTGGCCAGAAAGTGCATCAAGGCCAGAAATGAAAAGGTTGATACTATATACAGTATAACAACAAGGTGGCAGGAATCTTGCAAGAAGTGTACTGTTTTTGCACTGCTGCCAAAAGTCACCAGTTATGAATACTCATGGTTTAAAAACAAAGCAAGTTAAAATTGCACATCAGGAAAAGTCTGTCTCTTTTTTTTCTGGTCTGCACTTTTGCATACAGGGAAACAATTTAAAAAAATCCACCACCAAGTGCTCTGAAGTGGTTCAGTCCACACTTCCATAGCAGACCTTTGCCACGCTTTATTCTCACCTTGTTCTGCTACACGTGGCTTTCCTTGGCTTCAGATTGACTATGACACACTTCCATTTTATTTTTTTAATTGTTCTTGCTGGGAGTTGTTAAAACATCAGCTTTATTTATATGATATTGTGTTCAGGTGTAAGTATTTTAGGTTGATTTTATTGAATATTGTGTGTCAACAGCTGAAAAGATTCTGGTATAATAAGTTATGGGTGAGGAAACTTTGGCCCACCTGATGTTTTGGACAACAGCTCCTTCTCTGTGGGCCATGGTCACTTGGCTTCTAGGAGTTGGACTGAACTTCTGGAAGGCCAAAGGTCTAAAGACTCTGAACTGCTGTATTAACTGGTATGTGAAAATAACAAATAATTTAGCATTTGCCCCCTGCTCTCGTTGTTCTAGCAGTCCATTTTTCGTTTAGAATAACAAATGTGCCTTTTATTTTGTCTCATTCCCAATGTTTGATTACAGGTCTCAAGCAGGAAGGTCTTTTTCGGGTGAACGGCAGCCTGAAAACAGTGGAGCGTCTGCGTGGGAAGTACGAGACTGGAGAGGACGTGGACCTGGCTGCGGAGGGCGATGTGAGCTCTGCTGCCAGTTTGCTGAAATTATTTCTCAGGGAGTTGCCAGACCGAGTGATAACGTCTGCAGCCCACTCCAAATTCATGCAGCTATATCAAGGTGATGGTAGCATATTGAAGATATGCCTATACAGTCATGCCTTGCTTTACGATTGCCCTGCATTAGGACGAAACCACATTACGACAATGTTTTTTCAATAGCTTTTGCGATCACAAAACGATGGTCTGAATAGGATTTTTTTGCTTTGCGATGATCGGTTCCCTGCTTTGGGAACCGATTCTTCGCAAAACGATGATTTTCGGACAGCTGATCAGTGGTTTCAAAATGGCCACCGGGTAAATAAAATGGCTCCCTGCTGTTTTCAGATTCCTCGCTGCACAGGCACCAAAAATGGCCGGCCTATGGAGGATCTTCGCTGGATGGTGAGTTTCCAGCCCATTGGAACGCATTGAAGGGGTTTCAATGCGTTTCAATGGGCTTTTTATTTTCGCACTACGACGTTTTCATTCTACAGCGATTTCGCTGGAACGAATTAACGTCGTAATGCGAGGCACCACTGTATCTCACATCACAGGTTTACTCTATACCTTTTCCTTGTCTGGATTTATCTGTTTTTTTTTTTAAGTTTGCCCTTAATGGTACAGTTGCAGTTATTGTATGGAAAGCCTTGAGCAGAAATGTTTATGTTACACATGTAGAGATTTCGTGTTGCATTTCATGTCTGTGAGCAGGCATTAGGGACAACCCTGTCACCAGGTAGACAGGTGCTGAGACCACGACAGCAGATGCCCGTCCTGCCATGTCCCTTGAGTTTAATAAGCTAGCCTGCCCTAGCCTGTTGCTTTCAGATGTGGTGATGGGTGCTGCACAAGGTTAGGCTGCCAGTCAAATTGGGATCTGCGTGTAGATGGCATGGATGTAGTCATATTTTTCACCTTACAACAAAATGTCTTGGGAGTGTTCCTGGTAAATATATATATGCACACCTTCATAACAAATTATATTATTGGATTAGATGCTCTGTTTGTTTGACTGTGGAAAGAGAAAAGATCTTGCACAAGGGTCGAGCACATGCTTTGCAGGCAGAAGGTTGCAAGGATTATTCCAGGTTTAATCCCTGGCACCACCAGCTAGGGCTGGGAAACATTCCTGTCTAGAAATGTAACTAGCGATTTTGGCACCGTCTCAGATGCTCTCTGCCATATGGCATGGACGTGAAATCCCACTTGTACGAAAACGGAGGAGGAGAATCTGGTGCTTCCCTGAATGAAAGAGAAACTTTATGTTTTCCAAAAAGGGGAAAGGGTGTCACTGTTTATTTTCCTATTTTTTTGCCAGGAGAGTCACTGCTACATTTTGATGCCCTGGGGCAAAATCGCTGTTATCCTGCCTGCCCTAGTTAGAGCCCTGTTTTGAGTGCAGGGTGGGGTAAGGTGCCCCACTTCAAACCAGAGGTTCCCCATGCTTATGATGGCCTGCTGAGATGGCCTCCTTACCCCTCTAGTGGTCTTCTGTGTACCAGGAATTACATCATGGTAGAGATACCACTGCAGCCATCGCCACTGCAGATGGTGACAGCAGCCACGAAATTAAAAGACACCTGCTTCTTGGGGGGAATGCGATGACAAACCTCGACAGCATCTTAAAAAGCAGAGACATTACCTTGCCGACAAAGGTCCACATAAAAAGCTATGGTTTTTCCAGTAGCAATGTATGGAAGTGAGAGCTGGACCTAAAGAAAGCTGACTGCCAAAGAATTGATGCTTTTGAATTGTGGTGCTAGAGGAGGCCCTTGAGAGTCCCCTGGACTACAAAGAGAACAAACCTATCCATTCTGAAGGAAGTCAACCTGGAGTGCTCACTGGAAGGACAGATCCTGAAACTGAGGCTCCAGTGCTTTGGCCATCTCGTGAGAAGAGAAGACTCCCTGGAAAAGACCCTGATGTTGGGAAAGAGTGAAGGCAAGAGAAGAAGGGGACGACAGAAGATGAGATCGTTGGACAGTGTCATCGAAGCAACCAACATGAATTTGATAAAACTCCTGGGGGGCAGTGGAAGATAGGAGGGCCTGGCATGCTCTGGTCCATGGGGTCACAAAGAGTTGGACACGACTAAACGACTAAACAACAAGAAGAGATACCTAATTCTCACTCAAGTTGGGAAGTTAGGTGGGTCTGGTAACAGCAAACGTAGGAAGAGAGATAACATAAATGAGTGGCTTTATTTTGCTCTGACATAGTTCTTGAGAACATGGGGATCCAAGACTGCCCCATTTCAGACTGTATGTGGGGATTCATATAAACAGAGTGACCATCTATACAAAAATAAATTTAAAAACATGTCCGCCTAGAAAACAAACTGTTAGACAGAAGGTTTACCTAGATATCTTCCCAAACAGCCAGTTTCCTATCTACAGGTACTGCAGAAAAGTTTTGTACAGGGCATGATTTAGTTATTTCGTCCAGACACAGTTTTGTCCCTACAATGAGAATTAGACTGTTATATTCAGACAAAAGATGCCACTCTTCTTTTTTTGCTTTGTGTTTGTTCTGTGCTGTCAATTCAGAACTGACCTATACTAGAGAATCCTTTCAAGGTAAATGAGATATTTAAGGAGTGGTTTTTTTCCGTTCCACTCCCCCAATGGTTTCCATGGCCAAGTGGGGATTTAAACCCCGGTCTCCGGAGTCCTACTCCGTCACTGTATCCACATCACCACACTGGGAATCCACCTTTGTTCTGTCACAACAGGTTAAAAAGACAGAATAGATTCATTGCCGGCTTTTAACTTTGTAAAATGCTGAGTATTTTGTGATGAGAGGGGAAGCAGCATCTGGCAGAACAGAGCTTTGCAGACTCAAAACTGTGCCCGTCTGCTGCCGTAGGCTGTTTCCTGGTGAGGTTCTTTTTCCAACACTTCTTGTTCTGGGGGTTGTGCTTTGATAAGATCAAGGTTAGCCAGGAAGAAGAAGAATGGGGCAGTTGTTTGCAGCCCTACAGGTCCCAGATACGTATCGCTTGATGAAAGCACGCAAATATCTGTTTTGTATTGGAAATAATCTCTAGCGGAGGAGTAATTACAATATGAGATCTGTGCTCCTGGGCTGTTTACAGATAAAACAAGTGGTGATTCAGAAGCAGGTTAAAGGGCCTGACAAAGTCTTTGTTATGTCACAGAGTCTGGGGTTTTAAAAGTATTAGAGTGGCTTTGGACATTATGAGAAGATACCGCCCCGAGCCACAGTTTGCCGTCATGATAACGTCATCATATCTTATGAGGAGGTTGCATAAAGAAGATGTTTAGGCTCTACTGTACCAGGATTCTCACCTATGTTGATTTATAACCCCTTTAGTCCCCTGTCCCCGCCCCTAACCCTATAAAATAAAATAAGCTTTAAAAAAGAGAGAAGTTGTTCAGGCTGATTTGCTGCTGCGAGTTCATGTTTTCCTACTATTTCCTGAAAGAGAGAAGTACAAAAGGAGGCACTCACATACTAGTAAAAATGTTATAAAACTCTTCTCAAATTGCCTCAGGCTTTAAGAGATGGTATTGCCTCATTTTCTGTTACCACCTCAGCTTCAGATAGTGTTTGGTCATATCCAAGAACACCCCAAATTGACTTCCTGCCCTGGAAAGGGCAGTTGCTGTAGCCTTATTGTTCCCTTTTTTAGCCCATTTATCACACGCTAGTTGGAAATCCTGGTTTCTGTTGTAAATAAAGCCTTTGAAACACCAGCAATGAGCCCAGAAAGTACTAGCAAGGAATTCAAGACAAAAGTTACTTTTTGAGATTACAGCTGTCAGAATCCCCTGCCCAACATGGCTAGTTAAAATAAAAATCGTTAAGGCAAATATTTACCAGTGTCAGTGGATTTTGGGATCTGTAGGTCAAAATACTAACTTTTCCAAATTGTTATCTCAGCAGGATTATTCGCCACATTCAGATGGTCCCATCTTATTTTATTGAGCCAGATTTTTCAAACTGGTTACCCTTGCGTTTTGATGAATTATATCCTCTCTGCCCACATGGCCAGTTTTAGTTTAACACATGTTGAAGGTATCCTGCTTAGAAATGTTGTATGTATCTAAAAGGTTCTCTGGTTGAAGGACCGCTTACTCCTTATTTAAAGAGCCTTGTGGCGCAATGGTTAAACTGCACTACTGCAACCAAAACTCTACTTACGAGATGGGTTCTGTCCCAGGTAGCTGGCTCAAGGTTGATTCAGCCTTCCAGCCTTCTGAAGTTGTGTTGCCTGCATAATTGAACTGTAAACCAGGCAGAGAATGCTTTAAGTGCTATGGGGCAGTATATAAGCAGCATGCTTTGCTGCCCCCCCCCTTTTTCTTTTTGGTCTTTGGAGTACTGTGGTCAGTCTAGATCAGTGGTTCTTAACGTGGGCGATAATGCCCCCCAGGGGGCGATTTCATTTTTCAGGGGGGCAGTAGAACGAAAAGGGGCGGCGTGGGGGTGCTGGAGCAGAAGGGGGGCGGTAGGGGGGCGCTGGAGCAAGCCAAACCTGTGAAGATGGCTACAGCCTTTTTACAGTGTGCATGAATATATATTTTCCTCCAATTTTAATTTAAGTTTCAGACTTTTTGTCTTGAAATTTTTTTAGTTCCTGCATTTGTTTTTATGCCCTTTTAATATTTCTTTTTGCGTCTTAAAATTCACTTGCAACTAAATCATTAAATGTTACTTTTTTGGGGGCATTTCATTTTCTTGGAATTTAATTTTGTTTTTAGGGGTCATTGGATTTAAATGTCTTTAAATAAATAAATAAATAAATAAATAAATAAATAAATAAATAAATAAATAAATAAATAAATAAATAAATAAATAAGAAAGAAAGATATCATCACCGCGGGGAGGGGGGCGATGATAACTTCCTCAATGGCTCAAGGGGGCATTTCTTTCAAAAAGGTTAAGAACCACTGGTCTAGATGACTCAATAGAGGAGTGACCCAATGTAATGTCATTTCATATGTATTTAGTTATCAAGTTGGGCATTCCAGAAAGAAGTACGTTCTGCTTTACCACCTCTAAGCATTGAACTCTGTAGTTTGTTTCTCTGCATGTTTTCTTGGCAGTTGACTAACCAAGTGGTACTTGTGTGGTTTATGTATGGATATGTACTATGTGGGCAGATAAAATGAAATTTGTATTGAGAATGCCCTAGATCGTGTTGTTGGCTAGTAAGTACACTATACCGTTTTTTCAAGGTGAATTTATTACTAATAATTACTATGAAGACTTTGTTACACATGGTAAAGATCCAATTTTATTTCATAAGGGAAGCTTGTTTTCTGGAAGTTTACTTGATTAGAAAATACCTAATTACCTGAAGCTAATTGCCTCTCACCATTTCCTGCTGACACTTGGTACTTTTCCACTTTAACAAAGGCCTCCCTCCCCACCATGGAAAATGTTAATCTTTTTCAGGATAGAAGCATTCAGTAGTGAAGCCAGCTCTAATCTGGTTGGCACCGGAAAAGTCTTTAATTCAGCTAGTCTACAATGTTGGCAATCTCTAATAAGCACGATGGGAGTTGTAGTTCTGCACACCTGCAAGTACAACAAGTTTGAAGAACGCTGGATGCACGAGTCCTGTTTTGGGGGATCTAATACTGCCATGTTTTTCCAATTTCTCATTTAGCTTCAACTTAGAAAAGTTAATTTTTAGACCACGGTTCTCACAGTCCTTGGTGGCAGGGGAGCGTAGTAATATCTAAATATTTTTTTTCTGTGTATTCTTGGAAAAGACTGTCTTTTCCATCTATCTTTTTTCTTCTTCTTTACAGACAACAAACATTATGGTCTGAATGCAAATATTCTGAGGGAACTCGTAAAGCAGCTGCCCGAGTCCCACTATTGCCTGCTTAAGTACCTCTGCCAGTTCCTAAGGAGAGTTTCTGAACATCACCTTGAGAACAAGATGAATATTTCCAACCTGGCTACAGTTTTTGGACCAAACTGTTTTCAGTAAGTTCCTTGCTTAAGTTTAATGCAGAAAGTAGGCCAAAGTACAGAGGTTAGGCGTGGACTGTTTAATGACTAGCCAGATTGATTCATTAGAGCAAATATTTTTTATAGACCTCATCCAGTTATGGGTGTATAGTTGAAATCGAGAACAAACAACGTTTAATTTTTAAATCAAAAAGCAATGTTAAACCTCAAGGTAATGAATGGGTCTTCTTTTTAAAGAACATACGGTTTTGAGCTCTCAAAATTTGTTGCTATAAGACGTGGCCGTTTAATCTGGCTAAAACAAATTAAAGCAGAAAGGCTGTTTGCAATAAGTTAATTGCTTAGGGTGGGGGTGAAATAGTTGTCCTCAGATTTGCTATTTTTCATTCCTTTTTTATGGATTCATGAGCTGTTGCCATATCTGTATTCCAGACATTTTTCTACATTATATTTCTAGGCCCTCGATGTCTACAGCAAGTGAATGTGTGAGCTGATTATATTAAAAAGCATTGTGTAAAAAGGCATATAAATGTCTGACTTGTGGTGTTGCCTCTGTGATGTCACTGACATATGCAAATCACTATTGGCTTCTGCAGTTATTGAGATTAAAAATCCCTTTGTGGGCAAGTTTCAAATCCCCGACAATTTGTAAGCTTCAAAACCTCTTCTGAAATTCGTGGGTTTGTCAGAAACTGAAGCTTGCAATATTTTAAATTGGGGGATTGTGTGGGAATATATGTCTTGAAAGAAACTGCAGTAATGAATCATTACACTCAAGCAAAAGAGTATCTTAAACTTTTTTGAAAATGCACAGGCAATTTCCTTTAGGACATGTATTCTTTGCGTAAATATTGTGTTGATGCTACATGGTTTTCTCAAATGCTGTCGCTGTTTGTTGAAATATAAAGAGATGTTGGTTTTGTGGTATGTGGTGTTCGGCAGATGCTGCAGTAGACCTGTCAATATTTTGTGTATGTTGACCAAAATCCTTTGAAGAAGAACAGTAAAGATCAGTGTATTTGCATAAGGCGTTTCTCCTTTTTCTCTGGCTTCTACCATGTGATCAGCTGTGCAACTCGAAAGTTAGACAAAGCATGATGCACAGCTTCAAAATAGGCAGGATTGCTTGTGCTATTGCCCTTACACAGTTATGCAAGACAGTTCAGTGGTTGAGGTATCTGTCCTCCGAGCCAGCGGCTGGGAGTTCGATTCCCCACTGTGCCTCCTTGACAGGAGCTGGACTTTATGATCCATAGGGTCCCTTCCACCTCTGCAGTTCTAAGACGTTTCTGGCCTCTAGGTCTCACCTTTCAGTCTTCTTATTTTATTCAGGATTTGAAAGTTGCCTCTTTGGATTACGACTTCCAGAATATCCTGGCATGGCTGGTGGATTTTGAGAGTTGTCGTTGTAGCGGCTCTGCCCATTGGGCAGGATAAAAATTAAATAAATAAATATTTTGCCATCTGGGCTCATCCTGAGAGGACAAGACTCATGGAAAACGAGAGGAATGCTGAGAAAGGTTGAAGGCAACAGGAAAAGAGGCAGACCAAATAAGAGATGGATTGTCTGAATAAAGGAAGCCCCAGCTTTGAGTTTATAAGAGCTGAGCAGGCTTCTGGCCAAGGAGTCTTTCTGGAGGTCATTAATTAATAGAAACACCATAAGTAGGAGGTGACATGATGGTATATAACAGCAATAACAGGCCAATAAAAAAAGTTCCATTCTTTAATTTGGGCATGTTAGAGCCTACACTAAGGGATGTGGTGGCGCTGCGGGTTCAACCGCAGAAGCCTCTGTGCTATAAGGTCTGTAGATCTTCAGCTGCAAGATCAAATCCACATGATGGAGTGAGCGCCCATCGCTTGTCCCAGCTCCTGCCAACCTAGCCATTTGAAAGCATGCAAATGCGGGTAGATAAATAGGAACCACCTCGGTGGGAAGGTAACAGTGTTCCGTGTCTAAGTCGCACTGGCCATGTGACCACGGAAAGATTGTCTTCGGACTAAACGCTGGCTCTATGGCTTGGAAACGGGGATGAGCACCACCCCCTAGAGTCAAACACGAATGGACAAAAATTGTCAAGGGGAACCTTTACCTTTACCTAGAGCCTACACTGGCCATCATTACTTGGTGGCACTCTCCATATCTGAGAGTGTAAAAACTCTGATTATTCCCAAGTGCTATGGCCAATGTCCAACACAACTTTAGGGCTGTAGGTTGCACACAGTGGGCCTGCACATTGCATCCTAATGTTCCTAATACTCTTTGCCCTTGGGAGTCCACATTTGTTTTAAGTCCAGTTTCACAGGATCCTGTACACAGGATCTCCATAACTGGTCAAGTAGAAGACATTCTTCTTATCTGTTGGAAGAACAGGACCAATATTGGGCCTTGTGGCGCAATGGTTAAACTGCTGTACTGCAGCCAAAACTGTGCTCACGACCTGGGGTTCAAATCCCAGGTAGCCGGCTCAAGGTTGACTCAGCCTTCTATCCTTCCGAGGTCGGTAAAATGAGTGCCCAGCTCACTCGGGGGGGGGGGGGCAATGTGTAGCCTGCATAACTAACTTGTAAAACCGCCCAGAGAGTGCTTGAAGCACTTTGGAGCGGTATATAAGCAGCATGCTTTGCTTTACTCAATGGAAGAATATGTGCTTTGCTATAGAGATTTCCAGGTGCATTTCTTGTCCTCTCTTAGACAAGGATCTTAGACAAGTGGGACTAACAGAGGAAGCAAACAGCTTGGAAAAGTTAACTTTTTGGAAAACAGGTACCAGAATCCTCCAGTCAGCCTTGACACTGGCCACAATGGCTGGAAGGTTGTTGCAACCGAAGTCCAGAACAGTAATTTTTCCAGGCTGTAAGAAAGATCTTCCATCTGCAAGACTGGAGAGCAGCTGCCTTCCAGACTGTTGGTTACTTACAGTATCTATCTGCCAGATACCTTTCCAGTGGTTGTTTACTTATCAAAGATGCAAGAACAGTCAAGGGCAAATTTCTCAGATAGTTGAATGTGACATGTTCACATTTGGCGCACCTACTTCCTTGTCACTGATTTTGCTATGCTGGTTGAGCAGCCAAGCATAGAGAGGGAAATAGCACAGCAAAATATTCTGTAATTAAAAAACACACTCTTGCTAGGAGAGTTTAGACATGGTGTTGGTTTGGACATATGTTTATAATATAAACTCTATACAGTGGTGCCCCCCTAGACACTTACCCGCATGAGGTCGAAATTGCTTTACGATGGTTCCAATGGGTTTTTTTCGCTTGAGGTCGATTAGGAGCCTGCTTCGTGAACCGTTTGTTCGCTAAACAATTATTTTTCTGGCTCCGCAAAATGGCTTCCCTTCGTAAAATGGCTTCCCTCCCTTAGCAAAATGGCTGTTTTCCGGACCTCTGTTTCGGAAGACATCAATTTTAAACAGCTGATCGGCAGTTCTCTATGGAGGATCTTCGCAGGACGATGAGGTATTTCCCCCATTGGAACGCATTGACCAGTTTTCAATGCATACCAATTGAGGTTTTTTTTCCCCCCGCTTGATGACGATTTCGCTTAACAGCGATTTTCCTGGAACGGATTATCATTGTCAAGCGGGGCACCACTGTATTAAGGACCAACCTGAGGTGATTTATAGCTTGGCTTGTGCATTAAAGCTGTACTCCTGCTGTGGTTATTCAGTGGTTAAGTGTTTTTATTTTAAAATGGCTCCAGTATTTATCTCCCCTTTTTATAAATTCATTTGTAGAATTTAAAAACAATGGGGAGCTTCTCATGGGGCAGGTATTTCGGTTTCTCCTGCCGTATGGCAGTGTGACCCTTTGTTAGTTGTGATCCTTACAATGCACACCTTTGTCTTGCCTGTGAGATCCTCTGACTGTGGTGTCACTACTCATTCTGGAATTAAGCAGACAGCTAAAAGCAACTGCACATTGAACTGCCCCCAAATCAGGCACTCAGATCTCCTGTTGCATCACCATCTAGCACACCCTGCAGTTAGATGTTGAGATGACTGTGGTGTCATCGATGACAGAAAGCAGTGGGTGTTTCCCTGACTTCCACCTCGGATGTTATCGTTCATACTTCTGGGTGGCATGGATGCCTCCCATCTACTGTATCTGCCCTACATGATTTGAAAAATGAAATGAAACAGAAGTGACATTGTAATGTTCCATTGTATACGTTCCCACCCCCAGTAGAATTTAAGAACCTGAGAGGGAAAATGTGATCCCCCACAGAGAAA